>NC_054374.1:162857696-163457696 GCF_017654675.1 Xenopus laevis
CAGCAGCTACTTAGCCAAGAAAGCCCAACAGCGCCTCTAATTCCTCGCAAGCTGAGGAAATCCCATCTCCCACCATCCATACTCAAAACCTTTTACAGAGGGACTATCGAGAGCATCCTGAGAAGCTGTATCACTGTCTGGGCTGGAACTGCACTGTCATGGAGCGCAAGACCCTACAGAGGATAGTGAAGACAGCAGAGAAGATCATATGTGTCTCTCTACCTTTCATCATGGACATTAACACCACTCACTGCATCCGTAAGATATTACATCTGCTTGTCCTGTCCCTGCACTATGCTGTCCTGTCTTGCAGGAGTTGCACATTTTTGCACTTGCACTTTTTGTCTGTTGTCCGGTACATCTATGTTGTGTGTAGCACCAGGGTCCTAGAAGAATGATGTTTTGTTTCACTGTGTACTGTACAAATGTATATGGATGAAATGACAATATACTCACTCTTGACTTGACTCTTGACTAGCCACCAATACAAAACAACACTCTATATTGTATATTTGGTTTCTTAAACATTGGTTTGGCCACATGGGCCATGGTATGATATGGTTTGATACACCTGCCATTCCCCTTCCCTTCAGGGCTGAGCTAAATACAAGTGAATAAAGAACTGTGACAATGTACTATGAAGTCATATGTGAAAACTATCAGATCTTTTCATAAACATTTTAGATGAAAATAATATTCAATGAACCAAATGTGTTTGTCCCTTAAGTGACACTTTATTCACCATTTGTTTCCTAAGCAGAGAAAGCGGCATTTTATTTCTGTTCCAAATACCAGGTTTAAAAATAATACGCTGAGAATAATAATGAAGTGTCCCCTCTGGCACCCGGTTTGACAGCTCGCTTCTTAGTAAACTACTATAATTACCTGAAATGACACTTACACAGCATAAAATATATTTTTGCAAGGTATTTAAACCCACTGGGTGAGTTAACTACTGGCAATTTGATATAAAATATGGACGATTCAAAATATGATGGCAGATAAAAGACAGAGAGGACGAGTATAGAAAACTTAGAGGCACATTTACTAAGCTCGAGTGAAGGATTCAAAGTATTTTTTGGGTACTTCGACCATCGAATAGCCAATACGACCTTCGACTACGACTTTGATGCGAACGATTCGAACTAAAAATCGTTCGACTGTTCGACCATTCGATAGTCGAAGTACTGTCTCTTTGGAAAAAACTTTGACTACATACTTCGGCAGTTTAAACCTTCCGAGGTACAATGTTAGCCTATGGGGACCTTCCCCATTAGTTTTCTAAGGTTTTTTTGATTTTTGATTGGGGCCTTATTTATCAAAATATTTAAATTAAAAAAGTCTGACCAAACTAGAATCCACAATGTGAACTTATTTATTAATAAAAATGCAAGATGTAATCGGACTGGGGACTAACTTGATAAAATAAAGCTCAAATCCGAATCGTACTTTTTTTACCCCAAAATGCTCGATTTTTTCGAACTTTTTCCTGAAAACCCTGAGTTTTTAGAATTTTTGAATTTTTAGGATTTTTTTTAGGCTAATTCCAGCACAGACCACAGAAACTTAAAAATACGATTGGGACCTCTCCCATTGGCTTATATACAACCTTGGCAGGTCTGAGATGCCAGATTTTTGGATTCTGAATTTTTCCATCCTCGTGGTCTTGAAAAATGTGAGGGGTTTTTTTTCCCACTAAAAATTCAGATTTTATAGTAAAAAGAACTCCAATTTTTTAGAGTTTTTGTTATTCAGACCTTAATAAATAACCCCCTATTGCGTTCAATAAGGATTAGTTACAGTATATCTTAGTTTGGACCAAGTACAAGTTACTGTTTTATTATAACAGATAAAAAGGAAATTATTTTTAAAAATTTGGATTATTTGGATAAAATGGAGCTAGCCTTTTCGGAAGTGGGTGTTTTTACTCAGATGTCGCTGTTTGACAGTGCAGTACTTCTGATGGTTTAAAATATTTGATTTGATTTGCATCCATCCAAGCAAGACAGTCCTGAAGGCATGACGTGGTGTATCGCAACATTGATTTCCTACAATATCTACTTCTGTTCTATTACAGATATCAGGGATTTGTCACTGGTGTATCAACAGTTCAGATGTTTATTTGTATCTTACAATTCCCAAAACTTTTGTCGACCACAGTTTTTAATTTGCTAATTTCCAAGTAAATCTCGTGAATGACATGTCTTCTTAAGATTTGGAGACAAGGGGGTAGGGCATTTGTTCTGGACCTCGACAAACGCTGCTGCATACACCCAGGTGATTGGATAACTGATTTATCCATTAATTCCCCTCTGCAATAATAATTACATCTGTCAGTTTTTTTTGGGAGGGGGGTACTTGTCATGTTGAGATTTTGGCATGTTGTTCCAAGTGATAATTACATTCACTATGGGGCCGATTCACTAAGCTCGAGTGAAGGATTCGAATGAAAAAAATTCGATTTTCGAAGTATTTTTTTGGTACTTCGACCATCGAATTGGTTAAATTCGTTCGAATACGAACGAAATCGAACGAATCGAACGAAAAATCATTCGACTATTCGACCATTCGATAGTCGAAGTACTTTCCCTTTAAAAAAAACTTCGACCCCCTACTTCGGCAGATAAAACCTACCGAAGTCAATGTTAGCCTATGGGCAAAGTCCCCATAGGCTTGCTAAACTTTTTTTGATCGAAGGATTTTCCTTCGATCGTTGGATTAAAATCCTTCGAATCGTTCGATTCGAAGGATTTAATCGTTCGATCGAACGAAAAATCCTTCGATCGATCGAACGAACGTTTAGCGCTAAATCCTTTCGACTTCGATATTCGAAGTCGAAGGATTTCAATTCGAGGGTCGAATTTCGAAGTATTTTTTACTTCAAAATTCGACCCTTAGTGAATCTGCCCCTAAATGTTCCGAAGTTACATGAATGAATGTTTGCACAATGCTGGTATTAGTTTTGGGTGAAGATCTGATCAAAATCCTTCACAGAAATGCTCCTGGCTGAATACGCCTTATTTATTGACTTCAAAGATGGCTTTCTTGCGTTGGCTTACCTCTTTGGGCTGAGTATATCTATAAATACACATATTTATGTATATGAATTAATATTCAGTCAGAAGTGTAGGCAATCATTTGTCAAAGCCATCTGTTGCCCGTGCATAACGTTCATAAAGAAGTGACAATAACCCACAATTAATAACTGTTCAAATGAAGTGTGACGGATTATTCAAAACCCAACATTATGTTCAGACCCAGATTCCTCCAACCAAATGTTTTTACTGCTAAAAATATCTGAGCTCTTTCTTTCTGGTGATCATGCTTAGATACAGCAACAAAAATCCAACAGGAGAACATCAACAATTCCACTAGAGTGAATTTAGAAGAAAGCTATGGGACAACTCAACATTTCTTTTGAAGTTACAAGTCAAGACTAGATAAAGGCTGTAAATGGCATCCAAATGTTGGGTTGACACAGAAATTATTTTCATATAATACATGTAATATTCCCAAAGGTGGAGGCATTGTCCAGGCCTTGGGGGAAAAGAACAAGACCTCTCCAGGCTATGAAGGATATCAGTGGGCAGAGGGGAAGAATCTAAAACCAAAGGACAATAGTCTAACATCATGCCCCAATTCTGAGCACCATTATACAGGTATGCGACCTGTTATCCAGAATGCTCAGGACCTGAGGTTTTCCAGAAAACACTTTTAATGGAAAACCCCAGGTCCCAAGCATTCTGAATAACAGGTCTTTCTATAATTTGGATCGCCATACTTGCGTGCTACTAAAAAACAATTTAAACATTCAGGGGCAGATTCACTAACTTCGAGTGAAGGATTCGAATGAAAAAAATTCGAATTTCGAAGTATTTTTTGGGTACTTCGACCATCGAATTGGTTAAATTCGTTCGAATTCGAACGAAATCGAACTATTCGAAGTAAAAATCGTTCGACTATTCGACCATTCGATAGTCGAAGTACTTTCCCTTTAAAAAAAACTTCGACCCCCTACTTCGGCAGATAAAACCTACCGAAGTCAATGTTAGCCTATGGGGAAGGTCCCCATAGGCTTGTTAAACTTTTTTTGATCGAAGGATATTCATTCGATCGTTTGATTAAAATCCTTCGAATCGTTCGATTCGAAGGATTTAATCGTTCGATCGAACGAAAAATCCTTCGATCGTTCGATCGAACGTTTAGCGCTAAATCCTTCGACTTCGATATTCGAAGTCGAAGGATTTCAATTCGAGGGTCGAATTTCGAAGTATTTTTAACTTCGAAATTCGACCCTTAGTGAATCTGCCCCTCAGTGAACCCAATATTATAGTTAGCATCCAATAAAGATTAAGGGGTAAATGTATCAAAGAGTGAAGTTCCGCCACTAGAGTGAAATTCCGCAGCTCTCAATTCATTTCTATGGGATTTTGAAAGGCGTATTTATCAATGGGTGAAAGTGAAAGTTCACCCTTTGATAAATACGCCTTCAAAAAAATGAATGGAAAGTGGCAGAATTTCACTCTAGTGGCGGAACTTCACTATTAACTTCACTCTTTGATAAATATACCCCTAAGGGTGTTATTTATTTTATAAGGGGCAGATTCACTAAGGGGCAGATTCACTAAGGGTCGAATTTCGAAGTTAAAAATACTTCGAAATTCGACCCTCGAATTGAAATCCTTCGACTTCGACTTCGAATATCGAAGTCGAAGGATTTAGCGCTAAACGTTTGTTCGATCGATCGAAGGATTTTTCGTTCGATCGAACGATTAAATCCTTCGAATCGAACGATTCGAAGGACTTTAATCCAACGATCGAAGGAAAATCCTTCTATCAAAAAAAGTTTAGCAAGCCTATGGGGACCTTCCCCATAGGCTAACATTGACTTCGGTAGGTTTTATCTGCCGAAGTAGGGGGTCGAAGTTTTTTTTAAAGGGAAAGTACTTCGACTATCGAATGGTCGAATAGTCGAACGATTTTTACTTCGAATCGTTCGATTTCATTCGAATTCGAACGAATTTAACCAATTCGATGGTCGAAGTACCCAAAAAATACTTCGAAATTCGAATTTTTTTCATTCGAATCCTTCACTCGAGCTTAGTGAATCTGCCCCTAAGTCTGTTTTTTTCTGGTTGAAGTTTTAAAGGGGAAAAACACAAATTTTTCATTGGAAAAAAAACCTCACATTTTTCAAGATTTATTAAACCCCAATGCTGCTAAAAGTCAGAGTTTAAAATTACTCCAACTCAAATCTGCCGAGGTCATGTAGAAATCAATGGCGGATGTTCAGTTTGCAATTGGTAGATACAGTATCATGATCTGCGCTGGGTTGCTTACAATAATCAGAATAATTTGTGGTTTTCGAGTAAATTTTCTGATAAATAAGGTAAAAATGTGCACAGGATTTTGGTCGAAGTGGTTTTAAGAAAATAGTGAGAGTTTTTTGGTAAATAACCCCCTATATGTATCTTAGTTGGGATCAAGTACAGGCTACTATTTTATTATTGCAGAGAAAAAGGAAATCATTTGTAAAAAATTTCGATTATTTGGATAAAATGGAGTCTATGGGAGATGGCTTTCCCGTAATTCAGAGCTTTCTGGTTAGCGGGTTTCCAGATAACATATTCCATACCACTTCAGGAAAATAAAGGGTCTCAGTGTCGGAATGGCCTGGCGAGCCCCCGGGAAAATACGTGGTGGGCCCTGACCCTCTTGGGCCCCTGCCAGGCCAGAGCCCCTCTCTAAATATTTATATTTGAAAAAAAAATTTCCCGGCACTGTGCAGCGCCGCCTGCGCATGCGCGTCAAGCGTCACTGTTGCGCACCAATCGGCTTCCTTGCTGAGCCGGCGCATCACAGTGGGGGACGGGTGGCTGGAGGGGGGTCCTTGGCAGCAGTCCCGGTGGGCCCCGGTCCCCCCAGTCTGACCCTGTGGGGTCTATCAAATTGTGTTTACAAATTGGCATCTAATACACATCGCTAGTAACAGGCGAATTTATTCGGCAGGCGTGAATTTGTGGTGAAAAAATTTTTAGGCAAACGACAGTTCCGATGCCGCGTCAAAGTTTTTTTTACGCCATCGATGATTCCGACGCCGGCGCCAATTCTGACGCTGGCGCCGATTACTGGACGGCAATTAACTTTAATGGGCTTCGCCGTCAACTTTGCAGCCTGGAGCCCATTTTATCGCTGACATCAAAATCGCCGTTTTGCAAATTTTTAACCAGTTTCACGGGAAATCGGCGAAATTCGTGGCGAAGCGAGACGGGACACATTCACCCATCACTACACATCACAGTCAATTACATCAAGCTGTGTAGTCATTTTTTGAGTAAAATTCTGGTAAAACAAGCAGCAGCCACTTGAATAACTTTGTTACAAAATACATCAAACAATGCTGATTTTTTATAGTTTTTTTTTTGCTGCTGGAATAATAGCATTATATAAGGAAATACACAGCTTTTATTTATTTTCCACTCTTTTCACATCATTTTTCCAGTGTAAATACTTTTACATCAGCCCCTAAATGTACACTATCCCATAGACAAGTCAAGTGAGAATTATTGCCTTATATTTGTGCTACAGACAACATTTTCCCTTAGTACATACCCGACCGCATACACTGGAATACGTTTTTTAATTTAATATCTGTATGAATTGTTTGAAATGAAACTGCTTCATATTTATTTACTGAAATTTACTCAATAAACTGATTTTTAGAGAAACGAAAGCTCGGCTTTTATCATTTCTATTGTAAATGTAATCTCTCCCGTATTACAGATAATAACCTCTCCGCAGAGGAACAAGAAAGGTGATTTATGATATTTTTTTTTTGCCACTGGAATATCGGAAGCAGAGAGAAAATTAAAATAAGTGAACAAAAGAACATTTTTAACAAACATAATTGTCGAGCAAACACAAGGAAACTTCTATATTCTGCTTATTATTATTATTATCAATATTTTGTTAAAGGTAGATACGCTCCTTTGTTATTTTAAATCCGCTCTTAATGCAATGTAAAGCTACAAGATATCTGAATTCAAATGACACCTCATGAAATAGTCTCAATTTCTTATATTAAACCAATAATATATATTTATATTCGTCCTTCTTTATAGCCAAGAAAACTTCCATTGTACATGAGAATAGTGTTTGGGAAACTTCATTTATTAAAAGAAAACACAGGACACTTTTGCCCTTGTTTATTTACATTGGTATAGAGGTGTCTGTCTACTTTCTCCCATGAGATTCTAATTAGATCTAAGCTATCTACTTTCTACCAGGTATTCGATTCTAGTTAGGTCTAGTCTATCCACATTCAGGTATTCAATACTAGTTAGGTCTAGTCTATCCACATTCTTTTAGTTATGAGATTCTAGTTAAGTCCAGCCTATATACTTTCTAACAGGTATTTGATTCTAGTTAGGTCTAGTCTATCCACATTTAGGTATTCAATTCTAGTTAGGTCTAGTCTATCCACATTCTTTTAGTTATTCGATTCTAGTTAAGTCCAGCCTATATACTTTCTAACAGGTATTCGATTCTAGTTAGGTCTAGCCTATCCACATTCAGGTATTCAATACTAGTTAGGTCTAGTCTATCCACATTCAGGTATTCAATACTAGTTAGGTCTAGTCTATCCACATTCAGGTATTCAATACTAGTTAGGTCTAGTCTATCCACATTCAGGTATTCAATACTAGTTAGGTCTAGTCTATCCACATTCAGGTATTCAATACTAGTTAGGTCTAGTCTATCCACATTCAGGTATTCAATACTAGTTAGGTCTAGCCTATCCACATTCTTTTAGTTATGAGATTCTAGTTAAGTCTAGCCTATCTACTTTCTAACAGGTATTTGAATCTAGTTAGGTCTAGCCTATCCACATTTAGGTATTCAATTCTAGTTAGGTCTATTCTATCCACATTCTTTTAGTTATTCGATTCTAGTTAAGTCCAGCCTATATACTTTCTAACAGGTATTCGATTCTAGTTAGGTCTAGCCTATCCACATTCAGGTATTCAATACTAGTTAGGTCTAGCCTATCCACATTCAGGTATTCAATACTAGTTAGGTCTAGTCTATCCACATTCAGGTATTCAATACTAGTTAGGTCTAGTCTATCCACATTCAGGTATTCAATACTAGTTAGGTCTAGCCTATCCACATTCTTTTAGTTATGAGATTCTAGTTAAGTCTAGCCTATCTACTTTCTAACAGGTATTCAATTCTAGTTAGGTCTAGTCTATCCACATTTAGGTATTCAATTCTAGTTAGGTCTAGTCTATCCACATTTAGGTATTCAATACTAGTTAGGTCTAGCCTATCCACATTCTATTAAGTATGTGATTCTAGTTAAGTCTAGCCTATCTACTTTCTATCTATTATGAGATTCTAGTTAAATAATTTCTATCAGGCATGCTACTGTAGTTAAGTCAAGCCTATATACTTTCTATATGGTATAAGATTATAGCTAAGTCAAGTCTATCTACTTTTTTTATCAGGTATAATATTCTAGTTAAGTCTTATCTATCTACTTTCTATCAGATATATGATATTCTAGTTAAGTCCAGCCTATCTATTTTCTCTCTTTGCGGTGTGAGAAGTGAATTTATATGTTTAAACAAAAAAAAAAACAATAAAGCAATGGAAAGAAACAGTAAAGTAGAGGCAGTACAAAAAAAAAAAAGATAGATTGTAAGATTTCGACAGGGGCCTCATTTCAATCTGTGTCCTGAAATTCTAACATATATATTATTGTTTATTTATATTAAGGGGCAGATTTATCAAGGGTCGAATTTCGAAGTGATAAATACTTCGAAATTCGACCATCGTGTGGCTTTTATATGCGATATTCGAAGGTGACGTTTTTTTCACCGAATTTGACCGTTTTGCAGTCAAAGTAAAATCGTTCGATCGAACGATTAAATCCTTCAAATCGAACAATTCGAAAAGGTCCCCATAGGCTAACATAGCACTTTAAATTGGCGAAGTATTGAAGTCGAAGCTTTTTTTAAAGAGACAGTACTTAGATTATCGAATGGTCGAATATTCAACTATTTTATTTAGAATTCGAAGTCGAAGTCGTAGTATCCTATTCAATGGTCAAAGTATCCAAAAAATTACTTCGAATTTTTTTACTTCGAAAATTCCCTCAAATTCACTTCGACCCTTGATAAATCTGCCCCTAACTGTGAGTCTGTTTGTGCTTCTTGTACAGCAAGTCTTAGGGGCCGATTCATCAATAGTCGAATATCGAGGGTTAATTAACCCTCGATATTCGACTGGGAACTAAAATCGTTCGACTTCGAATATCGAAGTCGAACGATTTTGCGCAAATCCTGCGCAAATCCTGCGAACGATTAAATCCTTCGAATCGAACGATTCGAAGGATTTGAATCCAACGATCGAAGGAAAATCCTTCGATCAAAAAATCACAGGCAAGCCTATGGGGACCTTCCCCATAGGCTAACATTGACTTCGGTAGGTTTTATCTACCGAAGTAGGTGGTCGAAGTATTTTTTAAAGAGACAGTACTTCGATTATCGAATGGTCGAATAGTCGAACGATTTTTACTTCGAATCGTTCGAATCGTTCGAATTAGAACGAATTTAACCAATTCGATGGTCGAAGTACCCAAAAAATACTTTCGAAATTCGAAGTTTTTTACATTCGAATTCTTCACTCGAATTTTGTAAATCTGCCCCTTACACTTTTGGTGCTATATAAATAAATAATGATACTTGGAGCAGTAGAAGAAATAGGGGGACATTTGTTTCAAAAAAAGGTATGAAAAGGTATTTCCTTGGGTTACACACATAGTTATTGCCTTTAAACTAATAATTGATAGTGATGGGCGAATTTGCGCCGTTTCGCTTCGCCCAATAATTCGCGAATTTCGCGCGAAATTCGCGAAACTGCGAAAAATTCGCGAAACGCCGTTTTTGGCGCCGGCGCCCATTTTTTCAAAAAAAAAAATTTCGCGGGCGTTTCGCGAATTTATTCGCTGGCGGCGAAACGCATGAATTCGCGCCTGGCGAATAAATTCGTCCATCACTAATAATTGACCCACATTTCAGATATTATGTTAGCAACAGGGATACAAAGAAGTAATGCACAGCTTATAAAGAATTGGCTTTTCCATCATAAAAATGGAAAACAGTCTGATCATTTGCATTCGCCTCAAAGCTGCTTCTAAAGTAACAAGGCGATTCCGGATTCGCTGGCGTCTCGTGTTACAATGGGAGCTCCTCGTTCCAGAGCAGCACAATCATTTATTACCTTCATTCATTTGTCTTCTGAGCCCAGTAACAAGCAGCTCCCTATATCAATAACTTCTCAAGATCATTCCATGTTAATCAGCTGCCGGACAAGCCACACAGTGAAACTGGGGGAAAACAATCTTCAAAAAGATCAAATCAAGGGAGGCATATTAATTACACACACGGAGCAGGATTTAGTAATGCCAGCATTTAGCCTATTTAGATAATGTCAGCCTAACCGGTATGTGCTTCCCTGTGGATCACAATTAGATTAAAACTGGTGCCATAAAACATTATCTTGGAAAGTCAAACTATTTCTGCTAGAAATGGTGGACATGGTTTGTGAATGAATTCTTTTACCCCTGTCAATGTAGAGAAGATCATTTTGAAAGCATATGATTATAGTACAGGTATGGGATCTATTACCGAGAACGTTTGGGGCCCAATAAGGGCTTTATCCATAATCTGGATCAATATTCACCCATTAAGTGACATCACATTTAATAAAGCTTCTTCCAATAACATGACATAAACCTCAAACTTTCCATGAAAGCTAGCAATTGAACCCGCAGAGGTTACGTTGTAAAGTGGTCATAAGGCTAAGGGGCAGATTTACTAAAGGGAAGGGCGAAGTGGCTACCGCTAGCGACAATTTACTAGCGTTACAGCCCGCAGGAACATCGCCGATTTACTAACAGGTGCAGGCGCCAATTCACTAGAAAAAGAGACTGACGCTAGCGGTCATTCCCACTCGACAGGCGACTTTTCGTTCTGGCAAAAGGTCATTACTCCACAAATTCACTAAAGTGCAGATTTTACTCAACGTTACCTCTTTCGCCAGAGTTGCCTTCCCCAGCTCAGACCAGCGAAGTGCATTAAAGTATCTAGATCTTCCTCAATCCTCTGTCACTTACATTATATTATATTATAAGTCCAAAAAAAACGCCGGCGACTTTTCCTTTTTTCAGCCTGATTGCCTACAAAAGGGGCTCATGTGTAGGGCATTAGAATGACTCTCTTTATTAAGGTTCCCTGGACATGTGATTTAAAAAGTGTAATCTGAAAGTATATGCACCAACATTTAACATAAAGACGTCTATACAACTTTAAATTTCCCGCCCTATGCAAACTGACCCGAGCGCATGATCCCTAGTGATGTTTCGCTAGGCAGAAATGAACTCTAACACATCTTCACTGTGAAATGCTCGCATTGGCGAAGTAACAGTAGCGAAAAGTCGCCAGCTTTTGGCACCCAAAACGAAACTCCGCATTTTAATGAATTAGCATAGTCTGAGCGCATTTGCACCAGGCAAAGTGTTGCAATGGGTACAAAACAGTCGCTGGCAACAATTAGCCCTATAATAAAACAGCCGCTAAATCTCACGTCCTGGGACTGTGCCTTAAAGATAAAGCGTAACCAAAATGAAATCCTGTTTTCTTTCATATCTTAAACATTTCCTTTGGATTAAATACTTCAGGGGGTATTACTTTATTTTACTGTATTACTTCTGCTCTAATCCATTACATGTGTGTGTGCAAAAGGCCTTTGGGCTACCAAGAGGGTTGACGAAAGTTGCACAAAAACTAAACATGTAGGTTTAACAGCACCAATATAAAATGTTTAATAAGCATTATCTCATCTCACTATGCCCCATATGTAGTAAATGGCACTCTTAGCCCAAGTGCAGTTACTATAGCAATCAGATGTTTCCTGTGTGGTTACTTTGCACCCATATCTGACTATTATCCACTGTTACTATAGGCACCATCTATTATACCTGCTATCCCACAGTCACACTCCCTTCCCAGAGACTATTATCCACTGTTACTATAGACACCATCTCTCCCTACTATACCTGCTATCCCACAGTCACACTCCCTTCCCAGAGACTATTATCCCACTGTTACTATAGGCACCATCTCTCCCTACTATACCTGCTATCCCACAGTCACACTCCCTTCCCAGAGACTATTATCCACTGTTACTATAGGCACCATCTCTCCCTACTATACCTGCTATCCCACAGTCACACTCCCTTCCCAGAGACTATTATCCACTGTTACTATAGACACCATCTCTCCCTACTATACCTGCTATCCCACAGTCACACTCCCTTCCCAGAGACTATTATCCACTGTTACTATAGGCACCATCTCTCCCTACTATACCTGCTATCCCACAGCCACACTCCCTTCCCAGAGACTATTATCCACTGTTACTATAGACACCATCTCTCCCTACTATACCTGCTATCCCACAGTCACACTCCCTTCCCAGAGACTATTATCCACTGTTACTATAGGCACCATCTCTCCCTACTATACCTGCTATCCCACAGCCACACTCCCTTCCCAGAGACTATTATCCACTGTTACTATAGACACCATCTCTCCCTACTATACCTGCTATCCCACAGTCACACTCCCTTCCCAGAGACTATTATCCACTGTTACTATAGACACCATCTCTCCCTACTATACCTGCTATCCCACAGTCACACTCCCTTCCCAGAGACTATTATCCACTGTTACTATAGACACCATCTCTCCCTACTATACCTGCTATCCCACAGTCACACTCCCTTCCCAGAGACTATTATCCCACTGTTACTATAGGCACCATCTCACCCTACTATACCTGCTATCCCACAGTCACACTCCCTTCCCAGAGACTATTATCCACTGTTACTATAGGCACCATCTCTCCCTACTATACCTGCTATCCCACAGTCACACTCCCTTCTCAGAGACTATTATCCACTGTTACTATAGGCACCATCTCTCCCTACTATACCTGCTATCCCACAGTCACACTCCCTTCTCAGAGACTATTATCACACTGTTACTATAGGCATTAGTTATGCCTACAACATGGGTTACATGTGGGCCGTCACTGTAGTAATGGAGAAAGGATTAACCATATTTTATTCACCTACACAAAACTTGATTTTTCATGTGGTTCTTTAAAAAATTACTTTTTTGACTGAATGTTTCACAATCTCTTTGTGGGCACAAACATCGATCATTTCATAAAGGCTCAAAATCTTTCATCCCTTGGATGGTACTCTTTCTGTTTCAGCCTTAGTGTTCATAACAGCCTAAAGGTAGTACTCATAGATCCATGAAATAGCCCTCAGAGTTAACACCACTGGGGTGACACAGCAGGGTACTAATCCTTCATGACCTCCTTGTTGGAGCATCTGGCTGCTCTACTAACTACCCTGATCCTGCCTCTCACTCCTGGAATTATGAAACTAGGGAACCCCTAACCAAATACTAAACTTTAACTCAGGAATGGGAAACAACTCCCCATCCCAACTGTACATAAAAAACAGCTCTCAGTTGTCCAAAACCCTCCTAGGGTTCATACACTTGTCTCTAAGTTTTCCAGGTCATCATGCCTTTTTCAGACTCTCCTAAAGAGATGAACATGAATGTTACTTTTCAATTCAGACTAATAAATACAATAACAATGAGTATTTTCCCATGTATCTGAGATTAGGAATGTCACTGGATAGAAGAGTCACAATGTCCTTTCCTTATCAAATGTATACACAGATCAAAGTGGTTTATTTCCTTCCCTTGTGCTACCATAGAGACCAAAAATATATTGAAGAGGCTTAATTCTTACCCAAATTTGCAATTAACTACAAGAGGAAAGAGACAATTACCATAATTCTAAAGAATAAAGAAAGTAAGCCCTGACAGTATATAATTAGGGCTGTTTTACTTGCAATGCACATCAGCTAGTGATGTATACGGTGATGTCTTTCTCAGAAAATAAACATTGTATTCCCATGAAATACCTACCAATGTATCACTAAGGACACATGCGATTTGGCGTTTCTACTAGGAGTGTGGTTTGCTTTTCTTACAATGAATGTATTGTTTCATCTCCAGTGACTGTAAATAGAAGCTTTAAAAGAACAGTAACACCAAAAAAGTTAAAATTTTAAAGGAATGACATTATAATGTACTGTTACCCTGTACTGATAAAACTAGTGTGTTACACTAAAAACACAACCGTAGTTTATATAAACAAGCTGCTGTGTAGCCATGGGGGCAGCCATTCAAGCACAGGATACACAGTAGATAACAGATAAGTACTACTATAGTTTATATAAACAAGTTGCCATGGGCCAGCCATTCAAACACAGGATACACAGTAGATAACAGATAAGTACTACTATAGTTTATATAAACAAGCTGCTGTGTAGCCATGGGGGCAGCCATTCAAGCAGAGGATACACAGTAGATAACAGATAAGTACTACTATAGTTTATATAAACAAGCTGCTGTGTAGCCATGGGGGCAGCCATTCAAGCAGAGGATACACAGTAGATAACAGATAAGTACTACTATAGTTTATATAAACAAGTTGCCATGGGCCAGCCATTCAAACACAGGATACACAGTAGATAACAGATAAGTACTACTATAGTTTATATAAACAAGCTGCTGTGTAGCCATGGGAGCAGCCATTCAAGCAGAGGATACACAGTAGATAACAGATAAGTACTACTATAGTTTATATAAACAAGTTGCCATGGGCCAGCCATTCAAGCACAGGATACACAGTAGATAACAGATAAGTACTACTATAGTTTATATAAACAAGCTGCTGTGTAGCCATGGGAGCAGCCATTCAAGCACAGGCTACACAGTAGATAACAGATAAGTACTACTATAGTTTATATAAACAAGCTGCTGTGTAGCCATGGGGCAGCCATTCAAGCACAGGATACACAGTAGATAACAGATAAGTACTACTATAGTTTATATAAACAAGCTGCTGTGTAGCCATGGGGGCAGCCATTCAAGCACAGGATACACAGTAGATAACGGATAAATACTACTATAGTTTATATAAACAAGCTGCTGTGTAGCCATGGGACAGCCATTCAAGCACAGGATACACAGTAGATAACAGATAAGTACTACTATAGTTTATATAAACAAGCTGCTGTGTAGCCATGGGGGCAGCCATTCAAGCACAGGATACACAGTAGATAACAGATAAGTACTACTATAGTTTATGCACTGGCCCTTTAAGAACTCGAATGACTATTGACTATTCACCTCCTAAAACCAGCCAAATTACCATTTAAGTCAATGGGGACATCCTGGGATCAATTTGGAGTTGTTTGCAGCCTTCCTGAAATTTGAGTTTTATTTTCGGAGAAAAAACTCGGATCGAGTTTTTAAAATTCTAATCGAATTCGATTTTAGTTTTCAAGTCGATCCTATTCACCCGAGTTTACAAAATGTGATTTTTATAATAAATTTCGATTGCTCAAATTTCGAGTTGATGGGAGTTTCTTGGAGTTTTAAAAAACATGAATTCGAAATTCAACCCTTGATAAATGTGTCTCCTGATCTTTGGAGGGGCCTGGCAGGTGAATACTGGGGGCACCCCACTCTGCATGCGCCTGCCCACCACCACTATTTTGCAACTGACTGTGATGTTTAATGTAAGAGGGAAGAGACCCCACTGGATTTGCTGTATTGCAGTTACCCCACTTACTGCTGGTCTTTAATACATGTACCACTGAAACCATTTCAGCTTTCCTCCAGCCAAGACTCCAGCTGGAAATTGAATTTTAAATTGTTTACAGATTTTGGTTGCATTCTTTCAATGTACTTGACGTCTCCGAATACATATCATTTGATATGGGAATGTCCACCAATCCTAATTTATTGGAAGGAGGTAAAAGAATTTTTGAATTATAATTTAAACTCTCAGTTATCACTTTCCCCAATAACAGCCCTTGTAGGTGATGTTACTGCCTTGGATTTTAACGTCTTAAAAAGGAGTGGAGCATTTCTAATAAATCTACTTTTATCAAATTAACTTTGGCAGCCGCTCGCAGAGTTAGTTTTAAAGATTGGATAAAATCCACGCCTCCTTCTGTAAAAGCGGTTCTTTCAGAACTACGAAGCCTATATATTAACGAAGCTATAAACCTCCGTTTCTACAACACAATAAACCAATTGAAACTAACATAGAAGTGGACATTTTTTTTACACAGTCTAAATAAGGTCGATGGAGAGAACATTAATAGATTCCTTCACAATTCCAAGGACTAATAAATTCTTTGTGATCTAGCCTTAAAGGGATCCTGTCATCGGAAAACATGTTTTTTTCAAAACGCATCAGTTAATAGTGCTACTCCAGCAGAATTCTGCACTGAAATCCATTTCTCAAAAGAGCAAACAGATTTTTTTATATTCAATTTTGAAATCTGACATGGGGCTAGACATATTGTCAATTTCCCAGCTGCCCCTGGTCATGTGACTTGTGCCTGCACTTTAGGAGAGAAATGCTTTCTGGCAGGCTGCTGTTTTTCCTTCTCAATGTAACTGAATGTGTCTCAGTGGGACATGGGTTTTTACTATTGAGTGTTGTTCTTAGATCTACCAGGGAGCTGTTATCTTGTGTTAGGGAGCTGCTATCTGGTTACCTTCCCATTGTTCTGTTGTTAGGCTGCTGGTGGGGAAAAGGGAGGAGGTGATATCACTCCAACTTGCAGTACAGCAGTAAAGAGTGATTGAAGTTTATCAGAGCACAAGTCACATGACTTGGGGCAGCTGGGAAATTGACATGTCTAGCCCCATGTCAGATTTCAAAATTGAATATAAAAAAATCTGTTTGCTCTTTTGAGAAATGGATCTCAGTACAGAATTCTGCTGGAGCAGCACTATTAACGGATTCATTTTGAAAAAAAAAATTTTTCCCATGACAGTATCCCTTTAACAATTCAACAAGCTAACCAACCAATTAACCATCGATTTCATTCACATTTTCCTTGAGAAATTTGATTCTACTTTTCAAAGAAATTAGTTTTCTTCTAGCCCTTATTTCATGAAGAAAACCTTCCATTTATTGTCTTATACGATACAGTTAACTTTGGATGTACAGTAACATATCAATATTATATATTATACTGATTTTTTTTTTATTCTGGGAGGATTGCTACAGTTTGTGTTTTGGTTGCTATCAATGTTGTTGTTAATGAAAAGGATATTGAAATTAAAAAAGTAGTAAAAATAGTTTCTATTCAATGTAGTTGATGAGCAGTGAAGCTGCGTTCCTTTAGTTAAGCTGGGTGCTGCCTGGGGAGTACTAACCCCACTCCTAGGTGTAGCACAGGACTGCTCTTGCTCACTAGTCCCAACTATCTTACACTATCACAGGAGCTAGTCTGATACTCGCTAAGCTCTTTTACCAAGTGGTTCCTTACACCTTGATCTTAGTAGAATCCTTTAATAATGTCTACCACCACATCAGGTCCTCTGGCAGATTAACTTCTTGCTATGACAAAGAGCAGAAAAGAGACTGAGCACATGTTCCTTCCCTTTTTATTTGCTAGGGAACCAGGAACATCTGGACTACCCTCATGGTGTAAATTACTCCCTGGGGACTTCTTGGGCAGCAGGAATACAAATGTATCTTAGAAAGTTAGAGATGTGGATGGAGGGGGGGGAAGTAAGAAATAGGTGGTAACTAAGGCTGCAAAGCCTGATGCAAATAAAAATGGAGGTACAGACTAAGCTCCTGTGCACCATGAGTTCCCAATAATATGCACTGTTACTAACACAGATGATACACTCCAGTAGTTGAGTAGCTCATAGCAACCAATTAGTGCTTTGCTTTCATTGACACGTTTTGCTTCGCTGAAAATGGGCAACCATGGTTTTTTTTTTGATGGGCGACAAATATTTTTCACCCATTGGAGTCTATGGGCATATTTTTTGCTAAGCCTGGCAAAAAAAAATTTGCTCATCACTAATTTGCAGCTGTTCGACGAAAGATAATTGCTGATTGGCTCCTGTGGGTTCCTCTACACACACAGCAGCTTTCGAGCAGCAACCAAAATAAAAAGACACAATGGTACCAGTTTGAAAGAGCTGAACAACATAGAAAGCTTTTCTTCCCCTTCCTGATAACGGAAACTATTATTCAGTTAATAAAAATAGATAAATCTCCCCCCCACCCAATTTCATATAATAAAGCTGAGTGAGATACAGGGAAATCACTGTTGCGTCCAGAAATATCAGTGACTGAAGTTAACAAGATGCAGAATACTCCATTTTTCGCCTAATTGTCGGAAAATGCAAAAATAGTTGACAAAAAGACCTCCTGAGCCAAAAATATACCAGGCATTGAATGATATACAATACATTCCAGATTTAAATGTGTCTGCCGGCAATTACTGATTGCAAATATGAGAATGCTATATGCAGTATTGGGTTCATAGGCAGAGAGGCTGGGCACCCATCCGAAGAGGCAAGAAAAGATATATCGGAAATTTCCAAAATGAAGCTCTCCAACAATAGATGTAATTGGGTTTCCATGATAAAATGCAAAATATCCAATTAGTATTATCCTTTATTCATATAGCAGCAACACATTAAAAGAGATTATTCATCACTCCCATCAGTCCCTGCCCCAGTGGAGCTGGAGAGTGGAGGTACACAAAGACCCTACCTCCAACCCCTACCCTTCCCCTAACTTGTGTATAATTCAGATGCAGCGGATGTAAAAGGTAAATGGACCCTGTAGCATCCCAGTGTTCTGCATTTCTTCCCCTGGTCTGTTGTAAATGACCCAAATATATGAAATACATGTTTTTCAGTAAGGGCATTCAATGGCCAAAGGGTATATTTTCAGAGGTAGGGTCCAAGTCAAGTGCCATGCAGCCATTATTTTCTTTTTTGAAACAAAAAGCTTAATTAAAATTGAATTAATGAATATCAATGGTTAGTATCAGCAGTAAAACCAGGTATAGGGAAGAATAGTGTATAAAATTCACCTTCCAGGCAGATAACAAACCAGCCACATCCCCCTGTCTAGGTTAAAGGACAAGGAAAGTCTAAAAAGAATAAGGCTAGAAATGCTGTATTTGGTATACTAAACATAAGCATGAACTTACTGCACCACAAGCCTAATCAAACAAACTATTTATGCTTTCAAAGTTGGCCACAGGGGGCTGTCATCTTGTAACTTTGTTAAACATCTTTGTCTGACCCTGACCCTGCACATGCTCAGTGTGGTCTGGGCTGCTTAGGGATCGTCATAAACAAAGCTGCTTGAGTTCTGCATGGCTGGGAAGTAAGGCGGGGGCTCCCTCTGCTGTTCATAAGTGTGATTGTTTCCCTGCTCAGCAGTTAGGGACCATTCATATCCACAGCAGTAAATGAAGGGAGAATTTCACTGCATGCAGTCAGGTTCCTTATAAAAACGGTACATATTTTTTAATTAAAGTATATTGGAGATAGGTTTCTTTTTCATTAAAGAAAGTAGAAATTGGATTTTATTTTTTTGCTTGTCCTTTAAACAAGCCTCCCCCAGCAGTAAACTCTAGCATTGCTTTCGCTGAAGATGCCAGATATGGAGTGCCTAGCTATAATCTCATTGGGTGCTCAAGACTTGCAGACGTAACTACAGAGAAAGGAGACCACATGAGGCCATAATTCATATACAATTTCAATAAATATTGGTTAAGCTCTAGACATTTTGGAGGCCTGAAAAATAATTTGCTGAGTGGCCCAGTGATATCTAGTTACGCTACTGCTTGCACTCCCCTTAGCGGTTGGACCTTCAGCCTTTATAGACCCTTCCATGTCCATTACTGGTTACTAGACTGCTTTGTTTTAGACTTTGATGTTTCACCCATCATTCAGTGCTGTGCTATTACACTCCTTAGAGACTCTATTCAGATGAGAAGGTAATAGATAAACTCTTCCTCAGCAGATAAATGGCTTCCAACTTGTTGTAAGACAAAGTAAAAAAGTATGGGTTTAGTTTTATGTAAACACTGTAATTTATCAAACTGAAGATTCCACTCATAATGCCTCTGAGCTCGTTAACATACGTTGTTCAGCATAATGTATTCCTTTATCAAGCACATTGCCTTTATAAACACATTGCATTAGGGAGCCTTTGTCCTAGATTCCTTTCATCTGGCTCCTTCTTTCTAACCTGATGGGTGCTGAGCATCTCATTAAAGTTTTAATGGCCAAACTGCCGGTATATTTCCCTTCATATTAGTATAGATCTGTGCAGGGCTGATCCCCATAAGCAAGCACTTTACATATGTAGAACTACACTGTCAGTCTAAGGATTTTAAGCAGCCCGTTTGTTGGGTGGAATTCCAACCAATTTACTCTTAGATTTCAACATGTAATTTAGGAAAATGTATATGTGAATTGAAGTGAGTGTGATACTTATAAGATTTTATTTAAAACAATCTAAATATCATTAGAAATGGAGTACACATTGATAAGACTTATACTCAAACAGCATCAAGAAAAAGGGAAGAATTTAGATGGTAAAAGGCAGGGAGAAGCTGCTACTTCAGCCCCACCAAACCAAGCTGCATCTCCATGTATAGCCCTTGGTAGGACCTGCCCAACTGATACCTGGTTAGAAATCTCATAGGACAGAGACTGCACTGCCTTGCTGTATGATCCAATCATTGCTACACGGGCAAATGATCATATCAGCTTGATTTGGACCAGCGTGTGAGTGGCCAAATCAATAAAGCCGAGATCTTCTTGTTTGGAACATATATGGGCAGCTTTTGATCAAGGACAAGATCCGATGACAGATACATAAAGGGTAATATTCTGCTTAACAGAAGACTGATGCCACCAGATATCAAGGCTAAATCAGTGCAAATGTTAGAAAGATTCCATGTCAGTGAAGCAGAGAAAACATTGGGTCTTGTGGCAGCTTGGACTTTTGTTAACGCAACAAAATAGGATTAAGAAGGTTTGGGTTAAGAAACAAAACAACCAGACTCCAGAAGAATGGAAAACCCTCTTGTGGACTGGTGCATCCAATCTTAATATTTTTGGGTCATCACAATGGGTTTTTGTAGTTAATCAATTGGGTGAGAGAATGTTCAGTGTTTAAAAGAAAGAGTTAAGTATGGCGGTGGTATTATCATGTTTTTAAGATGGTTTTAAAGTTGGGGACCTGCATAGAGTCACTGGAATTCTGGATCAAAGGTGCAACGTCCCTATTATTCAGTGTCCTGCCATCCTCTCTGTCATAAGACTTATTGAACAACCCTGTGTGATGTCACAGAATAGTGTTTCTAAACATATTCAAAGAGCTATTTAAATAATAAGGAAGATAGCGAAAAGCCAAAAGTTACAACCGTAACCCCACTGAGCTGATTTGGGCTGAATTGGATAGAAAGGCCAAGACTAACCAGCCAAGTAGTGCAGATCATTTATGGGCACTTGTTCTGCAGCATTGGCTGATCTTACAGACAAACACATGAGTCTTTGCTATCAGCCTTAGGGGCCCTGCCAGGCTTAGTAAGAGAATCAATACAACAGGGCTGTGTTTAGACATGACAAGGCATGGGACAAAGGCCTGTACAGATATACACTATATAACTACACCAGTACAGGTATTCATTACATCAATGTCTGTGTTGCTTTTACCATGATCCAAACACAACTGAGCGGGATAATGGAAGCAGTAGCCCTTTCAAGATCAAGAATGGCTCCTTAGAAAAAGATTATATTTTATATTGACTGCTGGTTGTAACCATTGTACCAGTGCTCCACACAGTCACCGGATGAATTATTAGCCACCTTCTCAAAGGCTACACAAATACAATGCACAACAAAAGAATAATTTAATGGAATTGAAGTAAATGAGACCCAAGATCTTTCTTTATTATATGTATCCTTGATGTGTATTTTTCTTTTATACTGTTTACAATGTAACATTTTGCGAAAGAAAGGCACTCTTATAATAAAAAATGTAACTGTGATTGTCTCAGCATCTTAGGGGCGCTTAATAAAAATAAAGTACATTCCAACACAGAAATTTTATAGGGTAATAATTTGGCATTAGATGTCCAGTACTAAATTGATATGGACAAGCAATGAAGATCTTTTCTGTTTTTAGAGCTGTCCCCCCACCCAGATTATCAGGGAATCACCTAGGGGCAAATTCACTAAGATTCGTAGTTGCGCCAGGCGTAACTTCGCCGCACTTCGCCGCACTTCGCCAGGCGTAGTTTCTCCAGCGCTCCGCAAATTCACTAAAATTCAAAGTTGCGCTCAGGGGTAGCGCAAGGTTGCGAAGTTGCGCTAGCGTTGATTCGCTAAACGAAGCGAAGTTACGCTAGCGATGGTTAATTTGCATATGGCGCCAAATTCAAATTTCAATGGAGGAATACGTACAATCACTACAAATGCCTGGGAAACCTTCAAAACATCAAATAAAATTTTTATTTTGCCCTACACATGTGCCCACTGTATAGTTAAGTTGCCATGAGTTAGGAAATGTAGGGGGGAAGGAGGGGAGCCCCAAAAATTTTTTCGATCTTTTTCAACCTATCACCCATAATATAGAAAAAACGCCAGCGTTTTTTGGGACTTAGAAAAAAATTGAACTTTTTTTGAAGCAATCCCTATCTACTCTATTGTGCTTCGCCTGGTCTGAGGTGGCGACGGAAGTCTAGCGTAAAAGGTAGCGTTCAGTACAATGCGCGCGTTAGTGAATTTGCGTAGTTACATCCGTTGCGAAAATTCGCCAGGCATAAGGGTGCGAAGTAACACTAGCGAATTTACGCCAGCGTTCATTAGTGAATTTGCGAAGTAACGAAAATGACCAACGCTAGCGGCGCTTAGTGAATTTGCCCCCTGGAGTTATATAGTGGATGGGAACTTAGCTGGGGCATGGTCTGGACATACCTGGTCAGATATAATGGGGCATCAAAAATACTCCCACAGCTGCTTCCATAAAATTTTCATTTCTGTGTTGTACCCTTATTGCACCCCACTTTATCATTGAATAATATTTAGCACACATTTTCCCATCTTCTGTTAGGTGTCCAAGAAAAACATTTTCTTAATGTTGAAGAAGCAAGTTGCAGGTAACCCTATAAAAATTCATAATAAAAAACAATACCGAATAGACCAAGAATGGCTTTGATGTAGTTGGCCAATTTAAATATATCGGAATATATGGACAAACTATTCCCCGGTTTATTTAAAGGGAATGGCATTTTTAGAAGCTTTTTGCAACAAATGTTTTACTATGGCTAATGTCATAGCCTCATTGGACCCTCACTTTATAATGTAAATGTTTAGTGGTGAGCACTGCTCCTGTTTACAACTCCCAACATCCCACTGATGTCCAAAAGCTGAAGGTATCTAACCCTTAGTTGAAACAATCTACTATATTTGCCAGTAGCATGGCTTCTAGTAAAAATCTCCTCCTCTTCACTAGAGTATTATTTCACTATGTATCTCCAAATGTTTTACTTAGGGCCTTCCACAGATTCCTGCTCTTCCCTACCATAAAACCAACCCTGACTGGCCTTGTGCGACCGACATCTGCCTCAAGTCCAAGTCAATTGGTGTGAGCATTACTCTAACATGATACATAGACAGATCTTCATGTCTAGAAAGGTTGTCAAGGGGATGATTGCTTGATGGTGGTGGGCCAAATAAGACTAATTTGTTCTTTTGACCCCCAGGTCAACCACTGGATCATAATAGGGGGAGGAGGCCCAATACAGTCATTGGGTGATCCCAACCATCTATCTGCTGGAAGGCTGTTGTTTTGGCCCCATACAAGGACTAGTAAGCTGACAACTAAGCCTGGATTGCCCAAGTTGCTAGTCAATACTAGCAAATATGGCCAAAGTTATAGAACAACAATCCCTCCATCTTGAAACAAGAGGACTTTAGCCTCTCTACAGCCAAATAGCCCTGCACCAAGCAAAGCAAAAGATGAGTCCAAAGTCTATGTTCTGCACTTACACAGCTATCTTTTTTCATGAGATATTTTTGGGCTGTGAATCCTTTGGCCATTGTCACGAGAAGCTGACATTAGAGGCACAGCCTGTACATCAGGCACACAATACAGACTTTCAAGATCACAGTTAGATCTATTCTCGGATCCACCCATGCCAATGTCTCCCCACCAGGCCCCCAGCTGCATTATTTCCACAAGCTTCAGTCAGAGTCTTATATGATCTGAGATTAGGAGAAAAAAAGCAGCTGTTTAATATTTTATCAGAAGTCTGTCACCGGATTGGTATATATTATATCAATAATACATTTGCTGCTAGATCTCTTAAAAGCCAGTTTGCTATCCTCCCCATTTTAAGTATTGTATGGGGAAATAAATTATGATTTACTCCTTCGGAATGCCAAGCAAAATCATTCAGTTCGATCCTTATTTATTAACAGGTATACAGTACTTATCTACATTTTAAACAAAACATATCATAAAATTAAGTAATACTTGTTAAATTCCATAAAAATGAATGGTATATGCACGTTTCTGCTGATATCGATGGCACAGAAGATCTAGACATCATTAAAATCAGCCCAATCGGTGTTCTTATCAGCCTTTCCTATTGGAGCAGACTGCCTGCCTAGACCCTATATATTAGACAAATAATGCAGTTTGAGCCAAGGATCGTAGGAGGAGTTGGGGCTTCTATCACATCTACATCTGCCAATCCCCTATCCATGTGCCAAGAAGGGACATTGGCAGATGAAATTCAATATGTAGTCTTGGCCAAGTCAGGCTCACTTTTGCAGCTCTTGAACTTTGATGCAGGGTCTAAGTACATGACTCCACTTTAGATGACACTTTATATCACCTCTATTCTAGTGCTGAAGAATACCACCCTACCCTGCCCAGTACAGAAGAGGTTACAACTGCAGTTGCTTCAGCATTCCTCTCTACCCCTTACTGACCACTCACCTGCTCCACAGTTGAGTGCCTGGAGCTGTCAGCAGCATCACCGTTCCATCAAGGAATAAGAGCAGAGCAGCTAATGGGGGTACAGAGTATCACATACCCCTGGTAGTCTGCAATGAGTGCACCCCGCTGGCTGCTAGGCTGATATTCTTCACATTTTAAGTTGTTTTTCTCCAAAAGCATCCAATAGGGGTGCAGCACACTCTTGCCCATGATTAGTTCAACCAGCTCTTTGTGCACGCAATATAATGGGACCTAGAATTGCAGAAAGGGTCCACCATGTTTTTCCCAGGTATTCTGATGAGCCAATCCGACACCTAAAAGTTTGTCAATACATGCGTGTGTAGCCAGACAGACTGATATAGGAACAGCTATATTACCCTAATAATCACACTCTCTCTATGTATCTAATAATAAAAAAAGGTGTTGGGTGGTGTAACCTCATATGACTTCATAGGCTTCTGCATCGGATTAAGGAAATAGGAATACAGAGAGGCATAAATACAGGCCAAATAAATACAGTACCCAGGGATTCCTTTCTGTGAAATGTTTCTTAAAAGTTTAGCAAATCCCACCATGGTAAGAATGAGTAAGGGGAGGGTGGTGGGCAATGTTGGGGGAGAAGCAGGGTGTCCTGTTCCTTCTAATATTTATGAATGTTGTGTGAGGGGATCCTACATCAGGTAAACCTCCAAGACACAGTGGCGTAACTATTATGGAAGCAGACCTGTGGTCATGGATGGGCCCAGGGGATTTGGAGGACTGAAATACAGGGTCTACTCCCAATAGAAATCCCCCTTACCCAGCTGCTCTCTTGGAGATGAAAACAGTGGGACAGTCCAGGTGGTATTAGAGTGTATAATACTTTGATGAAGGGCTGTTAGCCCGAAACATGTTGTGGAAATAAAAGACTTTTGCAGCAAGATCTGCTTATGGCTTTTTCCTAGTAAACCTTTGGATATTTTGCACAGGTAGTATTAGAGTGTGCCAGGTCTCTTCAAAGATTTTTTTGCTGGGGGGCCGGGGTCACTTAGTTACACCACTGGATCTACATGTCTAGATGTTGAACCACCCCATCTGTTTAACTTCTGCTGTTAAAGAGAGAATAATGCCACCCCTAATGTAATATCTTTATATAAGGATATGGGTGTTCCATGCCTTCAGCCACATGTGTCTATATGGCCAAGGAACTCCTTGAGGACTTCTAATATCCTTATATTTTATAACATACAAGTTACAGTGAGTCATGATAGACAAATAAAATCACTTAGCAGCACCATTTATAAGGATATAATTAACTAGATATTCATGTGTATGTATTAAAATCAATATTATCTCAGGAAGATCACCAGCAATACAATATGTGAGACCCTCCTGTATATTTATGCAGATATCTGATACACAGGAGTTCCTTCATAATTCCATGTCCAACATCCTTATCTAGCAACCTAGCAGGGGAACCTCAATTGGCCTGAGCAACAGCAAAAGCTTCATTTCCTTCATCGTGGGAGAGGAATAGGAAGACTGGCAGGAGTTTCATACAAAACTGAGCACCTGTCTCTTCAGTAAATGATTTACAAAAGACATTCAAGTTACAAGAGAATGACCTTTGTCTCATATCTTGGATCACCTGCTAAGACAAAGCTCCTGTGGGCTCCATGGTGATATATTATTCCAAATTTGACACCATTACGATGCTAACCACAAGAATCACAAAATGCAATATACAATACAAGTATGATACCTGTTACCCAGAATGCTCGGGACCTGTCTTTTTTCTCAACTTGATCACCATACCTTAAGTCTACTAAAAAATATTTGACATATTAGTTAAAGCCATATAGATTGTTTTACCTCTAGTAAGGATTAATAATATCTTACTTGGGATCAAGAACAAGCTATGAGATGGCCTTCCTGTACTTCGGAGCTTTTTAGATAACGGGTTTCCAGATAACGGATCCTATATCTGTACTCTGCACTGTGATCTGTAGAGGCAATCAATTCAATAAATTCTACAGATATATTTAAGTCATGTGACTTGTGCTCTGATAAACTTCAATCACTCTTTACTGCTGTACTGCAAGTTGGAGTGATATCACCCCTCCCTTTCCCCCCCAGCAGCCAAACAACAGAACAATGGGAAGGTAACCAGATAACAGCTCCCTAACACAAGATAACAGCTGCCTGGTAGATCTAAGAACAACACTCAATAGTAAAAACCCATGTCCCACTGAGACACATTCAGTTACATTGAGAATGAAAAACAACAGCCTGCCAGAAAGCATTTCTCTCCTAAAGTGCAGGCACAAGTCACGTGACTGGGGCAGCTGGAAAATTGACAAAATGTCTAGCCCCATGTCAGATTTCAAAATTGAATATAAAAAAATCTGTTTGCTCTTTTGAGAAATGGATTTCAGTGCAGAATTCTGCTGGAGTAGCACTATTAACTGATTCATTTTGAAAAAAACATGTTTTCCGATGACAGGATCCCTTTAAAGTCAGATAAACCAGGACGGGTTGACCATTGTGCACCATAACGACTCCCTGATACTTCAATGTTTATTCAAAGGACAATAAATGGACACCAAACCCTAATTATAAATGATGTATACTGTAATTTCCCTTATAGTCGTTTGCTCTTCGCTATAAAAGCCTGTATTGTGTCGCTTTCTTTAATAACCAAGCACTACTGTACAATTTCTATAGAAAATTGCGTAAATTATAATTACCGTTTAATTGCTTCTGAAAGAGAACAGGGAACGGTAGAAAAGATAAATTTAGTTCCGCACATTTTGCGGCTAAGTGAAAAATAAAAGGGAGTGTGTCAATTCAGTTGGAAAACAATGTACACCTACACCTGGACTAAAATATGCACATATGGAGAGATTTTCTGCTCTGCTCGACACATGCCAGAAAATGATGGAAAAGGGATGATGGGAAAAAGAATATATTGCTAAAGTTTTGAAGGGGGGGTGCTAAAATGACTTTCGCTATGGCAGACATTTCAGCTGTCGTCTTGGGGCCTTATTTATCAAAAATCCAAATGTTTATAAATATTTAAATTAAAAAAGTCTGACCAAACTAAAATCCACTGTGACCTTCTTTATTAATAAAAAAAGGACGATTTCATCGGATCAGGGACCAACTCGATAAAATTGAGCGAAAATCCGAACTGCTTTTTTTTTGGCATTTTCCCGAAAACCCTGAATTTTTGGGATTTTGCATGAAAAGTCCAAAATAGTCGGATTTTCGGGCTAATTTCAGAGCAGACCACAGAAACTTCCAAATTGCATTGGGACCTCTCCCATATACAACCTCGGCAGGTCTGAGATGTCATATTCTGACTTTTTCGGAGATCCATAGATCTCGAAAAAATTTGAGTTGTTTTTTTCCACTAAAAATTCATATTTTATAGTAAAAAAAACTTGAAGATTCGAGTTTTTGGGATTCGGACTTTAATAAATAACCCCCTTGGTGTTGGACCCCTCTCCTTTCAAAGGTAAAGGTGTATCTTTTGACATAAGTATCTAAATGAATTGGATTAACATGCATTCTCCATGGTGACCATTAGCGATGAGCAAATTTTTTCGTCTTGTTTTGCCGTAGAAATGACGGCCATAGACTTGTATAGTGTCGCGCGTCAAAAAAAAAAATGACGTGCATCAAAAAAAATTCACTGCACGTCAAAAACTTTTTGATGCCCATAGACTTTAATGGGTGATGGCGATATTTCGCCGGCAGCGAATTTTTGGCGAAACAAAATGGGTTAAATCCGCCCAAGCCTAGTGACTATTTTAGAGCAGGCCCACTTGGGGTGCATTCATAAATGACCCCCTATATATTTTGGGTGTGAATGACACATTGTCAAGGATAGAGCCACAAAGTTTAACCCTGACACACTTTTCTCTTTTTTTATTGATATATTCTGCGGCACTTTACAGACAATCTTCATTACTCTCTTAAGTTCCTGCCCCAGAGGAACTTACAATCTGATTTCTGCAGCCACCCATGCGTATGGTCAGTATGATTTTCCAGCGTGACATGAAACTGGAGCACCCAGAGGAAACACATGTGAACATGGAGCACATGCAATTTTTGTATTGTACTAGAATTATAGGAAAAGGAAGATTGTACGGGAAGAACCATGAAGGTTGCTCCTGACAGAATAGGGTGTTGTAACTTACAAGGGATAGTGTTTCTGACTATGCAGTGGGATACAGTGACATGATGGATAAGTTATATATGGACACCAAATGCACAATCCAAAGTAGAGAAAGGACGAGTATGACACAGCGGTCAAGGTGCTCCAGACCCTCAGCTCCAGGGAGTGGACAAACCGTATAAGAAACAGGAAAAAGTGGGTATTGGGCATTCAGAGGGATACCAAAAAATGGCAAGCAAAAATATTAAAAAGTAAAGAAACGTTTATGAACACCTTAATCTCTCAAGCCTTGAGTGTTTCGTGTCTAAGAGACATTCAATCATAGGCTAATTAGGCCTTTTTAATATATATCTTCTTCTTGACCACTTTTATGGTTCCTCTTAGTGCCCAATACCCACTTCAAAAACTTTGTTTGGATTTTACTTTTTTTAATCCAGTAGGGACGAGGCCACTAAATTAAATTAAATATAAAATGAATTTTTATCCACAAATACCCAAACATTCTATTCTAATACCAAGGAAGAGTTGATGTTGAGTCCACATAATCTTATAAGGTGATTGGTTTAAACTGCCGTTGTGCTTCCAGGCCTTGGAGATACAGCCACATCATATTTATGAAGACCTCTGACCTTGGTCTCCAGCATTAGAGAGTCCCCTTGTTAAGAAATCACTACAAGTGTTCACCCAGTGATAGATTAAGACAATATGGAACCCTAGGCATGGTAATTATTTAGCACCTAATACTAGCAAAATAGTATCTCCACCAGAAAACCATACAGACCACTCTTGAGTCCAAATAGGGTCTCTGCAACAGAGGTAGGGTTACAGCAGAACAAGATAGAGATAGTGGGACACGATTAAGACCATATGGCAAGATATAGACAGTAGTATAATGTATTAGCAGAAGAAAAATATGTGGACAGTAGAAAAGATGGCAACACTTTTTACTGGTGCCTCCCAACATGTGGCCCTTCAGTTGTCTGGCTGTCAGAGGGTGCTGTGAGTTGTAGTCTGATGGTTCAAAGGTTCATATCTGTGTTCCTGAAGGTGTTTCCACCACTAGGCGATGACCAGGTCTCTTACCACTCATAGTTACCAGTGCACCAAAGGATCTTCTGCTGGGTTCCAGCCCTAGTAGGCCCTTTACTAAATTCCCATCAGCCTTTTTATTCCTACCACAGACATATATAATGCCTGTTACATATACCTGTTTCCATCATCTTGTTGAGAGAGTGGGTTCTAGATGTTAGTTTCTTGGGTAGGCCCTAGGAGGTCCAATCCAACATTGGGGCCACCTACAACACATGTGGAACTAGGTTAGGGCTTAGTAAACCTTGGGAAAAAGCCAATGCTCAATCAACCCAGCAACTCTCCAACTGTAATTCAATAACACATGAGGAGTGTCAGAGGCTGAACACACTTGATGGACATCCTGCGCCCCCTCCAAAGATGCACCCTACTTTTCTAACTTTGTTCTGCCCCCCCTTTCCAAACAAAATCAGTTCAATGATTTACCCAAGTGAATATACTCATCGTAATAACACCTTATACCTCAGCTTGTTCTCACTGCAGAAGGATAAAAAAGTTCATTTTCATAGATATGCAATACATAGCAATCTCGCTTCTGAACAAATGAGCAAAATATAATTTTTAACTCACAACATCCCTTACACAAATGAGTGTGAGTTTAGTCTGTACTCAGCCCATTCTGCTGATGGAGATTTCCCTACTATGAATAATGCCTTTCCCCCAGGCGGAAAGAAAACACTCATTCACCGTTCTGCTTTCCTAATTGAACTCTTTTACTCCCATTAATATCAATTCACCGCCGAAACCTGCTGCTTTAGATTCCCAGCTGCTCGGAGACAAAAAAATCCCCCAACAGAACGGAAGCAGTACATGAGGATTTTCCCTACCTTGGTTGTAACGATGCACAGACAATCCATTGCGTTCCCTTCGGCTGGAGTCAATGCAAATCATAAGACTAAAGAAAGCAGAGGCAATTCCAAGGGATGCGACTACAGCCTGGAACGCATACGTGGAGTCGTTACTGCAGAGCTTTCAACAGCGTCCTGGGCCCCTTGTCAGGGATGGATCAGTCCTCCGTTATACTGACGGAAAAGCTGCCACAGGTATCTGGGAAATCTCTGCCAGAAAAAACTTCCAGGTGAAGAGGGAGACGTGATTCCTGCATGACTCCCGAGGAGGCTTTCCTCCCTCACTGCCAGCTTGCATTAAATGACAGTCAGTGGAGTGTGCAGAGGAGATTATCGAGATATCAGAGTTGTAGCCATGCTTTCAGCACACAGAACTGCTTTATCATGACTACACACTGGGGCTGCCAAGTTTTTACTCTCTTTATTGCTCTTATTAAGCCAAAGCCACCAGGAGTCCCATGGCACTGCCATAAATATTCTACAGTTTACCATCAAAATTCTGACTGTCAGCGCCGGGATCTGAAAGTGTCCTGTTTGCCTTTAATACCAACTGGTCCTTATTGCACTGAAACACTTTGTGCCTGAAACATGTATAATTTAAAGACAGCGTCTGTTTAGTGCTCACACCATCTGGCTGCACGGAGGGTAAAAAAAATGGGTCGGTATAAAGACGGGATGGATCAGATCACTTTGGTTTGTATAACTCTACAAGCAGCATATTGGGGAGTCTAAGCACATGCCGATTTATGATATTACATGCAATTCATTTTGTATAGGGATACCCGACCCAGCTGGTTGGGATCCCCACTGCCATGGATTAGTGGGAGCACAATGTAAAGTAAGGCAGGAGAAAAAAGTTGATTCCCAGAAAAAGAGATTAAAGGGATCTCTCTTTTTGTTCATATAACACCAACATATACCATAATGTTTTACAGAGATAATTGACACATCATTCCCATCAGTCCCTGCCCAGTGGAGTTACAATCTAAAGTCCCTATTGTGGAGTTTACAATCCAAGGTCCCTATCACAATCCCATCAGTCCCTGCCCCAGTGAGCTTACAATCTAAGGTCCCTATCACATTCCCATCAGCCCCTGCCCCAGTGGAGCTTACAATCTAAGATCCCTATCACATTCACATTAGTCCCTGTCCCAGTGAGCTTACAATCTAAGGTACCTATCACATTCCCATCAGTCCCTGCCCCAGTGAGCTTACAATCTAATCTCCCTATCACATTCCCATCACTCCCTGTCCCAGTGGAGTTTACAATCTAAGGTCCCTATCACATTCCCATCAGTCCCTGCCCCAGTGAGCTTACAATCTAATCTCCCTATCACATTCCCATCACTCCCTGTCCCAGTGGAGTTTACAATCTAAGGTCCCTATCAAATTCCCATCAGTTCGTGCCCCAGTGAGTTTACAATCTAATCTCCCTATCACATTCCCATCACTCCCTGTCCCAGTGGAGTTTACAATCTAAGGTCCCTATCACATTCCCATCAGTCCCTGTCCCAGTGGAGTTTACAATCTAAGGTCCCTATCACATTCCCATCAGTCCCTGTACCAGTGAGCTTACAATCTAAGGTCCCTATCACATTCCCATCAGTCCCTGCCCCAGTGAGCTTACAATCTAATCTCCCTATCACATTCCCATCAGTCCCTGTCCCAGTGGAGTTTACAATCTAAGGTCCCTATCACATTCCCATAAGTCCCTGTCCCAGTGGAGCTTACAATCTAAGGTCCCTTTCACATTCCCATCAGTCCCTGCCCCAATGGACCTTAAAATCTAAGGTCCCTGTCACAGTCAGACACATTAGGGAACATTTTTAGCAGGAGCCAATTAACCTGCCTGTATGTTTTGGGGTGTGGGAGGAAACCGGAGTACCAAGATGAAACCCACAGGATGAACATACACACTCCTTGCAGATAATTCCCTGGCTGGAACTGAACCAAGGACCCCAGTGCTGTAAGGCTAAACACTGAACCACCACATGTGAAATACTGTAGGGTCACAACTGCCTATAACTTTCTAATAATCCCAAATTTACTGCTGTCTTCCTCCAGATGTGAGTTTGTTGGTTGTGCCACAGCTGTGGGTTCCAGGTGGTTGCTTAAGAGGCCACCTAGTGGCAGTAGGCAGAACTGTATCATGAATATTTCTAAATGATAGGTAGAGTAAGTTATTTGTAAATAAAGAATTGTTAAAGGAAAAATGATAAAGGAAAACTACACCCCAAAATGAATACTTAAGCAACATATAGTTGACATCATATATATATGTAGGGGTCCATAGGGGTTAATCTGCCCATATGGCTTTAAGGCCCTATCCTGACGAAGGGAGATTGTACCCCCCGAAACATTGATATTGGTGGTGAATATAAATAAAAAGAAAGGGGTTTCCCCACTTTAGAAAAACGAGTGTGTGCGGATCCATGATTGTGGAATTGCTGTATTTAAGGCCCTACCCTTTTCTCAGTTACTAGGCAAAATCCTATGTAGCTCAGTGTTATTGGCCAAGAGGGGTAATGACAACTTCCTGCCACACTGCACTATAGTTTGAGTAAGGAGTGGCCTCTTCCTCTTTGGCTGCTGGATGCTGATCCTGCTGGGTGTGCCATGGGGAGCCTGGGTACAGCAAGGCCCAGAGAAGCCATGTGCCTAGATGGGCCAGGTCCTGTAGTGTCTAAGTCAGGGACCAGGCAATAAGGAATAGAAAGTGGCAGGTGAGCTCCCAGTACTAGTTCACTCTAGGAGTGTAAGATAGTCAGGGTTGAGCTAAATAAGAGCAGTTCTGAGCGCCAACATAGGAGTGATAGATTGGAGGTACCTCTCCCAGGCCATATTGCCTGTAGTATAGGGATCCCAGCGGAGAGGGAATTAGGAGAGAGTCATTGCCCTGAGGTTGATCCAGAGACACTACCGGAATATGTCATAGAGGTGAAGTGGGATAACTGCCAAGTCTGTCCCCAGGGAGTGTCAGTATGTGTACAGCTGCATGTGATGTGCCTTTTTCCTCTAACCACTGTGATGTGAGTAAACATGAGGTCCTTGTCTCTGACTAATAAACAGTTTCTTTGTTTGCATCATAAGAACCTTCTGGTGCCCAATAATTTTTTTTATGCACAGTAGCCTGGGAGTCGTAGTTTCACAACATCTGTTGGGGAAATGCTTCCACTTAGCGAAGCCTCGGATCCTGTAGAGAGAGTCCAATGTAACCCATGCACCTACCTTAGCTGGACATTAACTATCTGTGGTCTGGATATCCCAGATTAGCGTTAAACACACACACACACACACACTTATTTATTTAAGTAAATATTTCCCTTTTACATCTCTTCCCTTGAGCCCATATTTTATGCTAGTCTCTGTGCTGCCTTAGAGATCCCCTGACCAGAAATACTGCAGCTCTAACTGTAACAGGAAGAATTGTGGGAGTGAAAGACAAAACATTGTCCATTTATTGGCTCATGTGACTTAACATCTTTGGTTTGTTTGTGTGCACTGTGAATTGTAGGATCCCAGGGGGCGGCCCTTAGTCCTTGTAATGGCAGTTTTCTATTTAGGATTTACCAAATGGCACATACTACTAATCAAGTATATTATTATGAAAATGGTTTATTTAAATGAAGCAGGGTTTTACATATGAGTTGTTGTATGCAATATATTTTATAGAGACCTACATTGTTCGGGATATAGTTTTCCTTTAAAAAGTGATTTGGTAACATAAAAAGGAGTCTTCTAGCTGCTTAGGGTAGATCTGCCTTTTACATTCTAAACAATTATAAAAATCAAATGTACATGGGCTTTCACATTTCCAGGCTATTGTCTGATAATCCACATGGAAGTCAATCTGAGCAGTTCGGGGCCTCATACTGACCCTGTGCAACTGCAATAAGACATTGTTTCCAGTTAATACGTCCCACTGCAAAGACAGAAATACATGTGTAAGTTTATAGTTAAATGAGCAGCCCATTTGCTCTACACTAGTAACTGTACCCCAAATTGTGCTTCGGATGAGACCTCACAGGGTTGAGACCTCTCAGGGTTGAGACCTCACAATGGTGTAGATGAAGGGACAATATCACTGTACAGTCAAAGAATGGGTGCCAGTGGTTCTTGAACAATAACTGAACTGGTTTATTATATCAAGGGAGAATAATGCAGTTATAAGAAGCAAAATCAATGGACATATAATAGCAGGGTTTGTGCTAATGCCACATAGAGAGAATGTATGTACGGTACTACTCAAAAAATAATTGATAAGTCAGAAATACAAAATCTAAATTTTAAATTAATTATAGAGGATTTACTCACAGTTCACCCCAGTCCCAAGGTGCAAGTCCAAAACAATATTTCAAAAAAGATATGAGTACCTCCATTAAAAAATTTGAAAATTTATTAGGACATAAAAACCATAGGCCTATGAGTAAGTGCCCCAATTGACACGAAACACGTTAGGTTTTTATGTCCTAATAAATTTTCAAGTTTTTTAATTAATTGCTTTTTTAATTAATTGCTTCTTTATTATTGGAGGTCATCTTTTTTGAAAAATCAATGGACAGTCAAATATACTCACAATACAGAACAATAGAATAGTCTTCCCTTTAGTAGCACTTGAGAGGGGAATATCACACTGTCCTCCAAGAGTTTCTTCTGTGTTTCTCAGGGGGACAACTCTGATGTGAAATCCAGGTGGGAATCTTGATAAATCCCTATAACCTGGCTCTTATTCCCTGTCTAGGCCACAATGCCCTTGGGATTTTTCTAATCTCCTTGGTGGAGCACAAAGCTGCTCAATATAGGAAGCCCTACTCCTTCCTGACTCTCCTAAAGAGACTATTAAAGGGTCTAATTCAGGGATCCCCAACCATTTTTACCCGTGAGCCACATTCAAATGTTAAAAAAAGTTGGAGAGTAACACAAGCATGTAAAAAGTTTCTGGGGGTGCCAATTACAAACTGTGGTTGACTACTGGTGGCCCCTGTGTGGCCTGACAGCCTACAGAAGGTTCTGTTTGGCAGTAAACTTTGGTTTTTATTCAGCCAAAACATGTCCCAAAGCCACAAATTCAAAAATAAGCATGGTTTTGGAGGCTACTGGGAGCAACATCCAAGGGGTTGGTGAGCAACATGTTGCTCGCAAGCCACTGTTTGGGGATTACTAGTCTAATCGATACTCATTTAACCCAATGCTTTCCTGGGATTCCACTCCTTCCCTTTTCTCCATTGGGGAATCGGCTGGCAAAAAGCCCCTAGAGCTGCATAGCTCCCCCTTTTATATTAGAGCTCTCTGTCACCTTGAGGCCAAATACCTAAAAGAGTCATGTTATACAACCAGGAAGTGGGAATTACTCAATGTGTTAAGGGTCCCCATGGTGACCAATCCTTAGGGGATTGCACTATAAATGGGGAATCATTCATCAGTCCCCTTCACAAGTATTCCAGTATTCCATTTATAACAATAATTGCAGGAGAAGGTTATCAACCCGATACTCAGAAGCACACATGGACTTTTAGTCAATGAAGGTGATACAGGTTGAGATAGGGTTGCCACCTGCCGTATTTCCTAATTTGGAAATCCGGACAGGGAGGTTTCATGTTAATGACATGGCAATCAACCAATCGCTGATCGCCACATCATCAGTCCTGCCCCTGACCTCACCAGCCCCACCCCTGGCATCACCAGACTTTCCCCTGACATCACCGATTCACCCCCCAATGCCATCCGCACCTCCCCCGTGCCCATTTTCGTTGGCTAAATTTCAACCCAAACCTGCCCAACTGGTGGTAAACCCAAGGGTCACTGCCAGTTTTGGGTCAACTCCAACATCAATAGTTGCTACCTTTTCCATCCACAAAGAGGTGGAAAAGATGGTAATCAAAGGGGGAGGTTATGACATCAGCAAGGTTGGTGATGTCAGAGGGCAGAGCTGTGATGTTGTGGTGGGATGGGGTGAAATTGCTGACATTGATAGGGGCCTCCTCCCCATAGTTATGACATCGCAACCCCTTCGCTCCCTAGTATTTGCCCAGTTTTAAAAATTTTAAAAACCAGGCAGGAGATTTTGAACCAGATATATGGAGCCTTATTTTTCGGCTTTAAGCCTCCCCAAACAAAACTAAAAAATCACCCGTCCCTTATGAGCGATGAGCTTTGTTGATAACGATAGAGTTAAATAACCAATCTATACGATCAGCAGATGCCGGCACATAATAAGCCATTGCCTGGCCTGGAATCAAGACGTAACAATGCTGAAAGTCATTTTGAGGGTATAATAAAATATTAAGCATGTTTAAGTGCACCACAACTCATTAGGCACGCATCCTTGGCTTCTGGATCTGCCATTGGGGGGTTTCTGCAAGCTCAGCACTATATTAAACTGGCAGTTTCACAAGAGGCGACACAGCAGTGGACAATACTATATAACTGGACATATGTAATCCGGCCTCAGCAATAACAATTCAAGTGACTTCGGCATTTCTTCACCAAGGTGGTGGATTTTACAGGAGACGCAGCAGGCGTGATCAATGCAACTTTATTTCCATGTTTTTGCTTACCTAGTCAGAACAATGTGACAGCCGCCATGATTCCTTATTAGTGCAAGGTATGCTGGGAACTGCAAAACAGCACGAGTTACATATAAACTGCACCTAATTAGAGCAGTCCACCAGGTACCAAGAGCTCTTAAACGATCAGTACCATCAATTTTTTTTTTTTTTTTTTAAATTGTTAGTATAGAACGAAAAAAACACCAAGACAAATTCAACTTTTAAATCGCTAAGTCTTTATAAAGAAATAACTTACCGAAACTCTGCTTGCGCTCCTCTTCAGAAAAGGCGACAAGGCAACGATCCATCATGCGGCACTCGATTTCTCCTCCCTGGCTATCTCCTATAGGGAAGGAATGGTGGAGAAATCGAGTGCCCCACAATGGATCACCGGATCGCCTTTTCTGAAGAGGAGCGCAAGTGGAGTTTCAGTAAGTTATTTCTTAATAAAGACTTAGTGACTTAAAAGTTTAATTTGTCCTTGTGGTTTTTTTTTTTCGTTCTTTACTAACAATTTTTTTTTTTTCTAAAAATTGATGTTGCTGGTCCTTTAAATGTTGAATAGTGATGAGCGAATCTGTCCCTTTTCACCAAAAATTAGCGAAACTTCAAATAATTGGCGAAACTGCAGAAAATTCACAAAGCATATTGAAGTAAATAGGAGTAAAAAATATTTTACATGCAGCAATTTTTTATGCACAAAATATTTTCTCACTCCTAATGCATTAAAAATCAATGGGCATGCCCTGCACTGGATGGGCCCATTGCCACCGACTCTGACTAGATGGATTGGACTAATTAATTCGCAACTGGAACTGTACAAGCTCACCTGCTTAGCACGCGGATGCCCGAAGAAATTTGAGAATATTTGGAACCCTTGGCTCGAGTCCCAGCCACCTCGACTAACCAATGATAGTCACTTTTTCAGCCGTACCTCTTTTCTCTACTCTTCCCTTTCTTTCTTTCCTTCTAACTAGCTTTACTTCCTTCTAATTTTTTTTTTTCTGTTGTTAAAATTCAATAAAAATCAACCTTTAAAAAAAAAAAAATCAATGGGCATTTTCTTGTGTCGACTTTTTTTTTTGTCTCAGCAACTTTTTTGCCCAAAAGTCAAGGGAAGTTTTTTCGTGACAACATTTTAGTTGCAGAAAAAGAATTTCCGCAGGGTCTCGACAAAATTTTCAGGTGGTGAAGTGCGGAATTTCTCAGTGAATCCATGCCTGTAAAACATTCGCTCGTCACTAATGCTGATATCTATTAATCTATAATAAGAAGAAAACTGCTGAATAAGGCAGGAACGCGGGAGTGAAATAAATGCGGACAAACTCAAAGGGGCACATTTATAAAAAAAAAATTATTTTGCCTCAATCATGATTTTTTTTTTAATGTGCCATAGATGTCACAATTTTTTTTCATAATTTGGAAATTGTGGTAAAAAATCAAGAGAAGACATACGACCTGCGATGAAAAATTTAAATTGCAGGAGATAAAAAAATCACCCCTAATATATTACATAATAGTGGAAAAAAAGACAGATGCCCAACAAGTTCAACCTTTAACAATACAGGTGTGGGATCTGTTATCCGGAAAACCATTATCCAGAAAGCTCAAACCTAAGAAAATATCTCCCATAGACTACATTTTATCCAAATAATCCAAATTTTTTAAAATAATTACATTTTTCTCTGTCATAATAAAACAGTAGCTTGTACTTGATCCCAACTAAGATACATATAATTAATCCTTATTGGAAGCAAAACCAGCCTATTGGGTTTATTTAATGTTTACGTGATTTTCTAGTAGACTTAAGGTATGAAGATCCAAATTATGGGAAGATCTGTTATCCAAAAAAAACCCAAGTCCCGAGAATTCTGGATAACAGGTGCCATACCTGTAGCAAATACTATCTTACATCTAATTGGTGCAGAGGAAGGCAAAAAAAAAACACAGTTGTACATAAAATAAAACATTCATTAGGTACTTCTATTGAAAGGAGGTCTTTGCACTTTTGTATAGTTTAGTATAGTGTTTGGTGCTGATCAGTCCCTCCCACCTCCTGTTCTGAATAGTGCAATTGCACCTTTTAATGCAGGGGAGCCCTGGTGCTACTGTCACCTCTGAACCAGGTTGTATCTTCAGGGTTGTGTCAATCAGTTGGGTGCAAACATCACACACCAAATGTTCTCATGCATCATCACCTTCTATAATCATGACTATCCTTGTTTAGTATATTCAGGCTCTTAGTCCTCTATCTTTTCCTGAACTGGACTTAGACTTGAGCATGAACCAGAGGAGATGCATCTAAGATTTCTCAAGCGTCTCCTGCTGTTTCCTAAGTTCCTGTGGGTTCATCCAAAAGGTTAGAGGAAGCACTTGGAGCAGCAGACTCAGTAGACGGTGGTAGGGCTTTATATCATGAACCTTGTGTTGCTTTGGTTAGAACTGTCACCTTCAAGAATCTGACCCTACAGTATGCATGTATAGACTATAAGGTGCACTTATATGTGAACAGCTTTTGTAAATTTCTAGTTAAATGTTATAAGGATGGCTTTTTATCAAGGTAGAGAATACAAGGTTAAGGAATATAGCTCATAGTACAAGCTGATCCAGGGACTAGTCCGATTTTGGAGTCAGGAAAGAGTTCTTCTGAGGCAAATTGGAGAGGCTTCAACAGGGTTTTTCGCCTTCCTCTGGATCAACTGGCAGTTAGGTGGGTTATATATACAGACTTAAAAGGTTGAACTTATTATGTTACTATGTAACTATGACACTTTAAACATAAGTCTAATAAGTTGAATAAAAGGCTGAGTGTGCCTCACACAACGTGTCAAGTTGTATATCTCCAGTTAACTGCTCTAAGCTCATGTTTCATGTTACAAAAAGCCTTTGGTTGAACATTTCACATTTAAACCTACGTGTCCTCCAATATTTCATCTTTTTAGTGAACAAAAGCTACTTTTTGAATTCCCTTTTGATGTTTTGCCATCACAAGCTCCATTCCTGTTCCTGAAGGGGACAAGGCCTTGGAAAGGTACTGATATCTCCAAGCTGAATGTGTCACTGTATTCTAATTGCCCAAAATACAAATGATTTCTCCACTCCAGAATACAAAATATGCCATCAATCTTCATCCTTTTCTTTTCTTGGAACTGCAGAGGGATTTGTCTTTATTTAATGCAGCCCATATATCAAGCTGCTGATCATGGAGGAGTGTGAAGAATGACAGCTTTATTTAAATGGGATTTGTCTTCTAACTAGAATAGCACCATATTCATCACTTTAGGGGTTAGCACTTAAAGGTTTAGATTTATTCCGATGCCGCATAAAAAGGAAAAAAACAGCTCAGGTGGTTTTATTTATGAAAGGATAACTCTGAGCTTGAAACTGCTCGATAATCTGCGCCCAAATTTTATTTTGATGAAACAAGGTCAATGGAGGGACTTAGCTTCGCAGAAAGGCAATTTCCCACAATTTCAGCGCTAATTGAGATGACCTTGTGACATTGACAACCTTGTCACTTCAACACCGTGATTGCTCTTCATTGGCAATTCACTTATTCTTACTGGTGCAGCGTCTGAACTTCCACATATGCACTTGATAACACAGTATAACATTATATATTGAGCAAAGTCAGGACAGAAAAATGAACTTTATAGATCCACTGTTTATCTGTATACATCTCTTTTCTATAAGGTCCCAAGTGGTGTGATTTTAGTTTGTATTATATTGCTGGTATATGAATCAAATAAAGTGTTGATTCTTGGACCTCCCCCTACCCAATTGCACCATCTTGCTAACCTGAATCTGCCGTTTTCCTTAAAAGTTGATGCAAAACAGAGGGGTTGAAGGGTATCATGTCTGATCTCTAATCTTCACTTTCACTCAATTGTAGACTTGAAGCATGTCCAGTTGAAACCAAGTCCAGATAGGCTTCAACCATGCACGCTCATGTTGGTGATCACTGCTATGAGAAGATACAGGAGTCACGAGATGGCACCCCTCAATGATGCAGCGTTCTTTGGAGATACTACCTTTTGTTAAGCTATCTTGATGACTTTGACAATAATTCTGCATTATGTTGGTTGGGTGTTGGCTGTTGGTTAACTCACTTTACTATCTGCTAACCACTTATTCCATACATGTTGCTAAAAACAAGCCATTTCTCCCTAATCGAACCTCCTGCTACCTAAATCATACCATTTTACCACCTTGAATCTGTCATTTTCCTTTAGAAGTTGAAACAAAGCAGAGGGGTGGAAGGGCATCATGCCTGATATATGCCTCTATATGCCTCTAATTTTCTCTTGCATGTGATTGCAGACTTGAAGAATGTCCAGTTTAATCAAGTCTACATAGGCTTCAAGTATGCATGTTCAGTGCTGGTAAACACTTGTAAGAGAAGATGCAGAGGCATGGGTGACACCCTTTAACTTTGCTGCAGTCTAAGGAGATACTCAGGCCCGGATTTGTGGAGAGGCGACCAAGGCTTGGGCCTACTTTGGCAGGATTTTAAGGGGTGGCATGATGCCCAACCACACCCATATTGGTTCAGAAACACTGGGGATGAGCAGGAGATACAGATAGAAGCTGATTGGGTCCTGGTTTCTTGTGAACACATTCCAAGTCGGTGATTATTACTGGGATACTGCACATTGGACATGGCCAAACATGAAAGCCACCAGCCTCGCTGCACTACTCTGTGTTCTCAGCTTAGGGTTAGAGAAAGGGCACATCTGCCCTGGAAGCATTATATGTGGCTTGGGAGGAAAAATAGATAACAGTGGTTTTATTAGAATTAAAGGGTCACTATTGCTAGAAAGCCTAGGATTGAGTTATGTAGTAATATGAGCAACATTTTCCCCACTCAAGAGACCCATCGTAACTAAACATGTATTTGTTTTAACACAGTAGCATAGTAATTCATGCTAAGAGAACAAACAACCCTACACAAAACAGATTGATCCAACGGAAATAGCACCTGGGAATTATTTTACTAATAACCAATTGCAGTTATTTTTCCCCTCTTCTTCTACAAAGGCATCCAACCCCTTCTGAACTCTTCTGTTGAATCACTTATTATGACCTCTCTTTGTAGTGAATTAAATAGACTGCCCTTATAGACCCTTCCTGTGCTGAAAGTGAAGCCTTTCTTTTCTCCAGTCTCAACATAAGTCCTTTTGTTATCTGTACTATCATTATCCTAAGTGCACTACACCAATAAAGGCTACCTTCTGACCAGACGTACTTTACTCAATGGCATCACTTACCCCTAAATGTTCGCTATATATGTGGAGTGGGAGATCATGAGTATCGAAGGCAGCAGTAGAAACTGCAGTTCAGGGCAAGAAATTCTGACAAATGGAAGAAAGTAACCGAGTGTGCCAGAGTTTTATTTCCGGCAACCCGTTCTCCTCTCTTTGGACAATGTGCTTTATTTTTCTACAGAGACGTGTTATAGTCAACGTCTCTACAGTGGTAGCTTTAGGCCTCAACTGCAACATCAATGCAGAAATAATTGAAACGACCTGCATAAATCCATCTCCTTATTGAATGAGCTGCAAATGCTGGAACTTAATATATATTCAGTTCCCTCCATCATGAATTGTGGAGCTTCTTCTGTCTCCATTCGGTGGAATTGACAGACAGGAAAATAAACAGGGAAATGAATGCGCCTAGAGACACATGGTTAAGAATTAAGCCACGCAGGTAAACACAAGCTGGGAGGCATTAAAGCCGGCCATGTAGCATTAGGAGAATATTCCTCGGTCAATACAATAACACAATTGCTGCTAAAGACAGATGTTCTGCTGTCAGAGTTATATTGTATTTGTACAGTTTATACCTTTGTTGCCAGTAAATCTGTGTAGCTTTAATACAAACCAAATGAACATTAAGAGGCAGCCTGTAAAATACGCGATATTGAAGCAATAGATCACTGTTTGCTGCAGATAATACCCGGGATTAAGTTCTGACAACTCTCTCATTAATGTGATTTAAATAAGAAAGTTGGGATTATGGCACGTGCCTTTCCTGGTCAGATTATGGCTCTGATATACAAATACAGTAGTGGAGGAAGGGTCAGGTCTCCAGGGTTAACAAATTCACCTTCAAAGAGGAACTTTGTACACTAAATATTTGTCACTTCATCATTCAGTGTATCTACATCTCAGGTCTCTTCTTCTATGTATCAGAATTCAAAAGAGTTCTCCAAAGAGTTTTATACTAAGATTTCTCTGCCCAACTTTTGGGTAGCTATCTTGCCAAGTCCCTGTAAAATATCTTCAAATTTAATGGCGATATTACTAAGAACATCAACTTTTCCCACAAATATCACTAAAATTACTTTGTCACCTTGATTCATGGCACAATGACTCTATGTCCTGCAGGAGAAATTCTTTTGAATGTACTGAGAGAAGACGGCAAAACAGACAAAATATTTTAGCATGTATTCGTGAACAAACGTCCAATCTGATGAAACCACAAATTTTGTCACACTACTGTACCAAACAACAAAGTTCATTCATTCCTACTAATGGGAAGACTCACCTCATCTAACTCTCACAGAAGTAGTGGAGGAAGGGTCAGGTATCCAGGCTCAACATATTCACCTTCACAGAGGAACTTTGTACACCAAATATTTGTCACTTGGTCATTCGTTATTACTACATCTCAGGTCTCTTCTCTTAACACTAAGATGTCTCTGCCCTACTTTTGGGTAGAAGTCAGCTATCTTGCCAAGCCCCTGTTATATAGAGTCCACGTTAATGGCGATATTACCAAGAACATCCCCTTTTCCCACAAATACCACTGAAATTTTGTCACACTACTGTACCAACCAACAAAGTTCACTGATTCCTACTAATAGGAAGAATGCCATTATATTAAGATTCCTCACCTCTGGTCCTCATGGAAGTAGTGGAGGAAGGGTTGAGTCTCCAGGTTCAATATGTTCACTTTCAAAGAGGATCTTTGTTCACCAAATATTTATCACATCATCATTCGATATTACTACATCTCAGGTATTTCTCTGAGTGTATTAGAATTCAAAAGAGTGTTCCTAAGTGTTTTACACTTAGATGTCTCTGTCCACTGGAGTCTCTACAATCTGGTGTCACCTTGGTAACTACCATACACTAAAGCTCCTTGGTGGAGCTCAAATATGCCAAAAGTGTCTGTTAACACAACATCACATACACTGCAAGTAGCAACTAGACTTATCAAAGTCTAGGCTTTACGTGCCACTAACTTGACCTCATTCAAGAGGTTCATGAATGCCAACTGCATTAAAGCTTGAGTTACCTTAGGGCTTCTTACTGAGGCCTACTTCCACAGGCTCCCCAGCACATCCACTCCATGGGACCAGGTAGAGAACCATGTGCCAAAGGTACCCATCCCCTAAATTCAAAAGGGTGATTTTTTAGAAAAGTGTATTTGCTTTCCTGGAAACTCAATACTAGATACAGTACATTTATATCATAAATGTACCCTGCCAATACAGTATCTCAAAAATGTTTTTAGGTTTTTTGTAAGTTACATTTAATTAAAAAATACATAGAGGAAATAGTTTTCCCCAGCCTACTTTTGGCCTTCTGGTAGGGTTACCAGAAACACTTTTTTTTACTCATTAATTCAACAACTTGATTCTGAATGACAACCTCTGGTCCCAGACTGAGAGTTTATATTAAAAGCTCATTTTGAGGAGGAGTTTGAGTTTTTCCAAATAAAGACCCATAAACCAAAAAATACTTTTCGGTACTGCACTTAACACCACAGCAATAAAATACATGTCTGCTGTATAACTACTGGACACGATCAAAGACATCAGGAATAACTGCCACCCTTGTTGCTATAGTAACATACTTATTTGGGTTAAAAAGAAAAAAAACTGCAGTGCTATATTGTTCTGCTCTACTGAAAACCCTTCGGCACTGAGCCAGGGAAAGTCTGATATACATCCCATCACCACCTGCTTGTATATATTTCAATCCAAACCTACTCCTATGAGATGCATGAAATATTCCTTAACAAGCTTTTATAAATATATATATATATATTTTAATCATAACAGAATATTTTGTATACACATTTGCCTCTGTAAATCTTTTGATGACTTGATGACTACTGATTACTGTTTTTAGTGCTCCCCAGATAAAATCCCATTATGGATTCTTCAAGATAGTCTTCAATAGCAAATTGTGGGACCACTTTAATTTTAGTTACCTTTCTTATAAATTCCTGGTTGTTTTCCCAAAATATCTTGATGAGAGGACATGACCAAATATAGTGGAAAATGTCAACACTGTATTTCTTACATTTTGGACAAGATTCTTTTCTAAGATTAGAAGATTCACAAAACAATGTATTATAACCCAGATATAAGAATCTAAATTGTTGGCCTCTCCAAGATTCAGGATAGATTTTTATCATTTTGAATTATTTTTAAGAGATCTTTCGGAGAAATCTTAATGCTTAAAAATAAAGACCATTTTTCCCCAGAATTTTTCAAAGGATCATATTCCTAAGGGTCAAAAGTAATTGGGATATTTGTTGTATTTGTAAGTTTGAGTTCTCCAACAGACTAAGCAGTGAGTATTAAAAATGTTGTTTAAAAAGTAAAATATAATATCTATTTCCCATTCAATTAATACCTCTTTTTAGTTGAAAATATGTCACCTTATATTTTTCTACTAACTGGTAAGATTCTTTAAGAGCATTCCAAGACAATGATTCTCCAGTATTTAAATCAATTAATAGTGATGGGCGAATAAATTCGCCAGGCACAAATCTGCATTGAAAATTCAAATTTTGGATGTGCGTCAGAAAAGTCACTCACGTTAAACGCGTCACGTGTCAACATTAGGCCAATGGCCATTGAATTTAACGTGGGCATCAAAATTCGCGTTTCGCAAATTCTTCGATGTTTTGCGAATTTTGTGGGAAATTCACACATTTTTCGGCAAAATGGACAAATTCGTCCATCACTATAAATTATATGTCTAATTTGGAAAATTCCTTTTTTTCCCTATCTCTGCATTAAATCATGGGATTCAGTGGTGGATTTTTTTATCAGACCAATCCAAACTTTAATTTAGGAATTAATTAAAGGGAGTCCAGTGTTGTGGAAAGGGGAGGTGGGTGGGGAAACAGGACAGAGTTATGACATATCAGAGGCAGTGTGGGGGAACAAGGGTCAAAGGCATAATTAATCTGCCCCTAATGGGAACCCCACATGCCCATCTGACCACACCCTATAAAGGCCAATTGATCTGCCCAAACCCTGCCCATTTCTCAGCAAGTATTTTAACACCCCCACTAGAACCAGGCCCCTAACAAGATTCCTGCCTAGTCCCTATCACAGCAGTCGTGCAGATACCTTCTAAAAACAAATGTAGTAGTTTTGGACATAATGGAAGTCAAAGCTGTAAAACAGTAGTATATACTCCTTTTAATGTTTTTTCCTTTTTTCTTTAAATTGGCAAGATTGGTTCAACATGCAGCAGGGAGCTCAGACCCAGTTATAAGTGGGTGCTAGGAGATGCTATTCACAGCCAACACATACCCAATGGTCGTGATTTCGGTGGGGCAGCTACAAAATGCCAGCACTAAAATGGCCAAGTATTGAGTTTGGATTGCCCAGGGGAAATCTACAAGTAACTGGAGAGCTGGAATAGGTTGGGGACCTAAATTACACAATTCTTTTACTCATAGGGTTCTAGACAAAGGCCTTCTCAACCTTACCCCAAAACAAGTCCTTCCTATTCACCAGTGAGATGTGGGTCCCTTAGTCTACACCCACACAGTCCCGCCTTCTAGACTGTTGCTGCTGGGCCTGGCAGGACCGGAACTAGTGGTAGGCAGAAGAGGCAGATGCCTAGGGTGCAATAATAGGGGGTCGCTGGGCTGCTACCTCTAAAATTGTATTCTGCCTACCCCTAGTCCGCACCTCTCAGTTACTTCCTGTGCTTCCCGACATCCTTCCCTCCATAGCTCTCCTCTGCCCGTCGCTCACACCTCTCCATCAAGCACACGTGAGCAGGGGACGGGGCTTGCTGGCCAGGTTACCTAGGGAGCTTGGCCGGCCTGGTCAGGTCCTGGGGCCTGGATGCATGCTAATCCAGGCAAGTGTGCACCTGAGCTCTCTATGCCAGGTCGAGTTTGGCACACGCTAGTGATATCACTGGATTGGCACTCATTCAAGCTAATGTGCCTTGCCTGCCTTCTTCTGCCAGCGACCCAACTGGACCCACCAGTGAAAAAAAAATATTAGAAGAAAAGCAAATAGAAATTATAATTGCAACAAGTTAAATGGGCCGCTGATCACATTGGGCCCCTAGGCTTTATCCTAGGGTTGCCTGTGCATTAATCTTCCCCTGTTATTCACAGACTTGTCTATCCTTCCCAGAATGTCCATGGGGCTAATATAAGAAACCAATATTCCTATTCATATGTGGGCTTCCATTGCCTTCCAGTCATTACCTTATTTGGTCTGGATTATAGTATATATCCTAACTTGTTTGGTGCATCATGCTCCCCTCAATAACGGGCAGTTTTTCCATATATATATGGACTTGCTGGAATATATGGACTTGCTAGAGCACCTTACCCAAATGGGCATTGATCCAGCTTATATCTGGGCATATTGTACTTAATAAATCATCAGCAATGGTCTGTTTTAGTGATTTTTGAAATGCAGATTGTGCTCTACAATAACTATTATTCACCAAATAACTGGCTAATGCAAATATGCTAATTTTCGCTCAATATACATTTGTGCGTATGTGTGAATATATCACTGAGCAAACATCTGCTGTTCCAGAATGAAGACCCCTATTACCTTTCAGAGATAATTATACATCACACAAGAAATGGGCTGATTTTTTTTTAAGGTTATTGCTTTAAATTATACAAATTTTGCACGTTGTCGTGACAACATGGACTGATAAAGCCGCAGCTGATTTGCAGCCACATCAAGTCCACCAATGTTTTTTATAGAATGGGCCGGAATATCAAACTTCTGGTACATTACAGACCTTATCTCCCATATACTGTCCTGAATGAAAAACTGGGGCACAATGTTCCAGAGCCAGGATCTATACAGTCCACATCCATTGATGTCTCCAATGTTCTATAAGTCCCACCCATTTTGTTCAGAACCACCCTTTTTTCAGATTCTGCTAATTAGTTCTCTGTCACTTAAAGAGGGACAGATGTGCTATTTGGTATTTCAGAAAACTTGCTACAAGTCCTCTGAAAAATAATTCCCTGAGAAAAGGAAAGTCTTGTGATTTGCTTAAAACTGCCACAGAAATGCCATATGGTTCTTCTCTGCTCACTAACTATTGGCAAATAAAATGTGCTGTAGTTAAATAATGTTGTTTAATCAAGCAAACAGAATTTCTTTTCAGCCTGTCTTATTTTCACCCTGGGTACCCCTGGAACTATAGCAGGGTGACTGTTACCCCAATGTTTCTATATATCTGTAACCTTGTTATGAGCTAAGGGGGCCCAGTCTGAAGGCCAGTTAGGGGGAGATTTGGGGTGAGTGTTTATTTGTGCCCTGGGTACCCCTGGAACTATAGCAGGGTGACACCCCAATGTTTCTATATATCTGTAACCTTGTTATGAGCTAAGGGGGTCCAGTCTGAAGGTCAGTTAGGGGGAGATTTGGGGTGAGTGATTATTTGTGCCCTGGGTACCCCTGGAACTATAGCAGGGTGACACCCCAATGTTTCTATATATCTGTAACCTTGTTATGAGCTAAGGGGGCCCAGTCTGAAGGCCAGTTAGGGGGAGATTTGGGGTGAGTGTTTATTTGTACCCTGGGTACCCCTGGAACTATAGCAGGGTGACTGTTACCCCAATGTTTCTATATATCTGTAACCTTGTTATGAGCTAAGGGGGCCCAGTCTGAAGGTCAGTTAGGGGGAGATTTGGGGTGAGTGTTTATTTGTACCCTGGGTACCCCTGGAACTATAGCAGGGTGACACCCCAATGTTTCTATATATCTGTAACCTTGTTATGAGCTAAGGGGGTCCAGTCTGAAGGTCAGTTAGGGGGAGATTTGGGGTGAGTGATTATTTGTGCCCTGGGTACCCCTGGAACTATAGCAGGGTGACTGTTACCCCAATGTTTCTATAAATCTGTAACCTTGTTATGAGCTAAGGGGTCCCAGCCTGAAGGCCAGTTAGGGTGAGATTTGGGGTGAGTGTTTATTTGTACCCTGGGTACCCCTGGAACTATAGCAGGGTGACCCCAATGTTTCTATATATCTGTAACCTTGTTATGAGCTAAGGGGGCCCAGTCTGAAGGCCAGTTAGGGGGAGATTTGGGGTGAGTGTTTATTTGTACCCTGGGTACCCCTGGAACTATAGCAGGGTGACTGTTACCCCAATGTTTCTATATATCTGTAACCTTGTTTTGAGCTAAGGGGGCCCAGTCTGAAGGTCAGTTAGGGTGAGATTTGGGGTGAGTGTTTATTTGTACCCTGGGTACCCCTGGAACTATAGCAGGGTGACACCCCAATGTTTCTATATATCTGTAACCTTGTTATGAGCTAAGGGGGCCCAGTCTGAAGGCCAGTTAGGGGGAGATTTGGGGTGAGTGCTTATTTGTACCCTGGGTACCCCTGGAACTATAGCAGGGTGACTGTTACCCCAATGTTTCTATAAATCTGTAACCTTGTTATGAGCTAAGGGGACCCAGTCTGAAAGCCAGTTAGGGGTAGATTTGGGGTGAGTGTTTATTTGTACCCTGGGTACCCCTGGAACTATAGCAGGGTGACTGTTACCCCAATGTTTCTATATATCTGTAACCTTGTTATGAGCTAAGGGGCCCAGTGAGAAGGCCAGTTAGGGGGAGATTTGGGGTGAGTGTTTATTTGTGTCCTGGGTACCCCTGGAACTATAGCAGGGTGACTGTTACCCCAATGTTTCTATATATCTGTAACATTCTTATGAGCTAAGGGGGCCCAGTCTGAAGACCAGTTAGGGGGAGATTTGGGGTGAGTGCTTATTTGTACCCTGGGTACCCCTGGAACTATAGCAGGGTGACACCCCAATGTTTCTATATATCTGTAACCTTGTTATGAGCTAAGGGGGCCCAGTCTGAAGGTCAGTTAGGGGGAGATTTGGGGTGAGTGCTTATTTGTACCCTGGGTACCCCTGGAACTATAGCAGGGTGACTGTTACCCCAATGTTTCTATATATCTGTAACCTTGTTATGAGCTAAGGGGCCCAGTCTGAAGGTCAGTTAGGGGGAGATTTGGGGTGAGTGCTTATTTGTACCCTGTGTACCCCTGGAACTATAGCAGGGTGACTGTTACCCCAATGTTTCTATATATCTGTAACCTTGTTATGAGCTAAGGGGACCCAGTCTGAAGGTCAGTAAGGGGGAGATTTGGGGTGAATGCTTATTTGTGATCTGGGTACCCCTGGAAATATAACAGTATGACTCACACCAAGTTTTATCTTATATGCGGGCAAGCAAAACACGCCTTAACACAGAAAGAAACTTCCGCATTAGGTGTAGTCTGCAATTCACTTACTTAGCAGTATGATATCCCAAAAAAGTTTATGTTTTAGTTATTGCACATGACCAGTAATCTATGCAAGAGAGACAAATAGCGACAACCAAATGTTCCAATGACTACATTTAAGATTAACTTTTAAAAGTCAATGATTTGTAACTCATCCTGCCAAGCTGTCAGCTAGAAGAGCACATTTCATTCACTTGTACTATACCAGAAGCAAACTGTACAGCCCATCTTACACTGATCATTCAGAATTTTGCTTGTTGCCATGGTAACAAACATAAATTTCCCACTGTAAAAAAAAATTCATGTAAAAAGTATCTCAGAAAGGAGAAAATTAACACATTCCAGTGCCAGCAGGAAACAATAGCACCTACAACAGCCTACCTGCTTGATAAAAATCAGTTATTCTTTTATTACAATTATGATGTGAAATTGAAGAAATTAGAAAAAAAATGCAGTAGATAAGAGAAATAGGCCCAAATTATTTTCATTTTTGAGGTATCTGTATCATTTGTGGCTTTCAAAGAGGCCAATGGGTGCCACCATTCAATTTTCTAGCTTTTACACCACTAATCACATTTTTTGTTCCATTTCAAGATTTATTGATTTATCAAGTGAATATAAAAATCTTGAAAATTAGAATGAAAAAAATTAATTTGTAGCTAAAATCTGGCGAGCTTCAATATAAGTCCATGGTAGATATATTGTCACGTTCAAGCTGATTTTTTAAAGGAGAAGGAAAAGCTAAAATTAAGTAAGCTTTATCAGAAAGGTCTATATAAATACACCAGTAAACCCTCAAAGTAATGCTGCTCTGAGTCCTCTGTCAAAAGAAACAGCACATTTCTTTCCTTCTATTGTGTACTCATGGGCTTCTGTATCAGACTTCCTGTTTTCATCTTAAACCTCCAGGGCTAGGGCTTGAGCATGCTCAGTTTGCTCCTCTCCCCCTCCCTCCTCCCATCCCTGCTGTAATCTGAGCCCAGAGCTATGATTGAGCAGGGAGAGACTCAGGCAGGAAGTGATGTCACACCAAGCTAATATAGCAGCTTCTATCCTAAACAAACAGAGTCAGTGTCTAGAGCTGTTTACTCAGGTATGGTAAAGCATTCTGCAGAATAAATATAGCGTTCTAGCTTGCACTATTGTGGCTAATCTGTTGGCAATAAACTGTCTTGGAGCTTTCCTTCTCCTTTAAATAAAAAAAGTCCAACCAAACTAGAATCCACAATTTGACTTTATTTATTATATAGAAAAAACTTGATTTAATTGGTTCAAGTAACAACTCGATTAAATCAAGCGAAAACCCGAATTGTGCGATTTTTTCCTCTAAAATAGGATACGGCAGTAACATAACTACCCTCTTCCATGCCCGGGTGCAGGATCTGCAAGGCTTCCTCACAGCGTTTGTTGTGGCGCTGCGTCTGGCGGGCCCCGAGGGGTAGCTGGCCCTGGTGCGATTGCACCCCCTGCTCCCCCAGTAGTAATGCCACTGTGATAGGGACCTTTGCCATTGACTTATACACAACCTTGGCAGGTCTGAGATGGTGAATTTTTGGATTTTGGATTTTTGATGCATATGGCTTTAATAAATCTAGAAAAATCAATAAAAAATACAATAAAAATGAAAAATTTGAATTTTGCCAAAAAAGTCCGACCAGAGTTAGTAAACAACCCCCTAAATGTGTTAACAAATGGATAAAAAAGAAATAAAATTGCAACTGTAAAAAAAAAAACTTGAATTCAAAATAAATTTGCCTCAATGAGTTTACAAACCCTTAGAAACTCATAGGCGCCAATCAGTAGGTATCAGTTAAATTCTTAGTTTACATTACCCCATACATCTATATATTGATTAAATTAAAGAAACTTTAAAAGTCAGACAATTAAAGTCATGTCTGTGTCTTTTTTTTTTTCAGGAAAAGGGTTTCCACGTTTTATCAATGTCTTTTACCAGCCCAAAAATTATGACAGTAGGGTGCTGACATAAGGTAGCAGAGTGATGACACAATCATTCAAGTGAATCAGGCCCAATATCAACTCCCAAATATCAATGCAAAGTATATATCCAGCATACTGTACTATAATCTATGGTTTGTCCAAGGAGCAAATTGATAAGGGGGCAAAACTGCCAAAAAAAATGTTTTTCACGCATTTATAAAATCACTCAGATATTTTAAGCAGAAATATACTATAATTTCAAACACAGTATTTAAAAATAAATCAGCATTATTTTTATCTTCAACAAAATTGTATACATTAATTTGCATGTCACATTTACAAAACCAAATATTCCACACATTTAGGGGCAGATTCATAAAAATTCAGGTAAATAAAAAAAAACCACAATTAAATATTCTGCATGTTTGTTTGCCAAAAAATAGTCACATGATACCTAAGATCACATTGTTCCATTCATTTTCAACGAGGCAAAAAAAAAACTGGAATGTTTTCAATAAATAAATAATAATTGTTAGTGAAAGATCCCATTTACTTCTATTGAACCGCGACTATTTGAGGTTCCGAAGGGTATTCATGAGTATATTCAAGTTTTTTTCACTTTTTTCTCAAATCATGAAACAACATAAGCTTAGATTTTTTATAAATCAGCCACTTAATCAATTTTTTCTCAAAAATGTTATCACCTAAAAACTGAGAACTAAATTAGATCTGTTTTATTGGACTTATGTACAGTTGCACAAATGGCAACACCAAATAAAACTGCAAAATCATTCTCTTGACTGCATTTTTACACTGTAGCTACAAAACCAGGTGTGCATGTTATCCTTAAATTTAAAGCTTAGCACAACTGAAAGCAAATCTTTTTTGTCAAGAAATTAGACAACTTTTATACTTGACTTTGAATATGCTAAACTAGGGTCTGCTATTAGGCCGAATCTTTAGTGAAGGCTTCACTATTTAGTAATAGATTTGGAACATCCCTAAAATAAACCCCAAAACATCGAAAAGGGTTTAATTGAATGTAAGTTCTGAGGAGGAAATGTGAACTGGTAAATTTGTGAAGAACAATGGTGAAGTTGAAAGATAAGTCCAGTAAAAGTTGGTTGTGTTGGCTCAGCTACTATGGTGGTTCCATCATGTTTGTGTTCCAGCACAGAGATGTAAAGATTTACAGGCAAATTTAGAAAAGGGCAAAATGGGCATCGTTAGCGAAACTTCAAAAGAAATACCATCCACAGGGACATCACTAATTCACTAACAGGCATACAGGACAAGTTGATCCCTTTCGCAAGGTGAATCTTCACTCAGGCGAACAATCGCTACTCCACAAATTCAGTGCGAATTTTCCATTATGTTACCCCTTTCACAGTGTTTCCTTCTCCAGATTATACCTGCCAAACTGATAAGATTAAGCAACATCCTCCTCAATCTTATGTCAGTGACGTCATTTCCTGTATCCCGAAAAGTTATTACAATTTATAAAAAAGCTGGCGATTTTTTCATATTTTAAAGTGAGATTGTGTTTAAAAGTTGTAACTATGAAATATTTATGTTTTAGTATTTTTTTTAACCATTTGAGGGGCATGCCACATTTGTTTTAGGGTGGGCTCATGTCTATTACATTAGAGGATCTCTTTTGTCTTTATTTTGCTTTCTTGGACATTTGTAATATTCAGTGGCCACTTCAAGCATTTGTACCAACATCTCTAATAAAGACATAGATATGACCTATATGTACCCTCTTTATTCAAATTAACCTAACCATAAGGGTACTATTGAGGTTTCGCTAGGCAGAAATGAACATTAGTCAAGGTTCACTATGAAATGCTCGCAAAACTTTTCCAGCGTTCAACTGCCAAGTCATAACTTTGCATTTTGATGAATTAGCGTACACGCTTCTAATTAATGTCTGACAACGTGGTACGAAGTGTGGCGAAGCCTTCTGATGCAAAAATGCGCTCTTTAGTCGATTTGCCCCATTGAACCATGTTTGTAGACAGTTAGAAATATATTTCCACTAGCCAATCCACTTCTACCAGTGGCGGAACTACCGGGGGAGCAGGGGGTGCGAGCAGGCCAAGGCCCGCACCCCTCAGGGCCCCCCGGCAGTCCGTGCGCCACTAACAAATGCGGCCAAATGCGGCCGTACGGAGGGGGCGGGGCCCGGCTGCGCGTTACGCACCAGGGCCCGCCCCCTCTAGGATCGCTACTGACTTCTACTGAAATCAACAAAGAACATTAAAGCACCAAAAGTGTCACAAAGTTTCCATGAACGGAGGTCAGCACATGCCCTTCTGGTATCTGGAAAGTAATAAAATATATCTTGTACCTTCCTGTTAACAGCAGTTGTATCCAAGGAGTGATTGTCCGTATTCGGCTCATCGCTTGTTGTATATCCATTGGAGCCATTGAGAGCCTCAAGCTAGAAATAAAACACAAATATATTTTTCTTCATATAATAACATAGAATTGTTAGCACTTAATAGACTGTACTTGGGAATTAATGCTGAACCTCATCTTGGAAATGACAAATCCTGAAATGTAAACACTTAAGCACAATAAAACCTTAATAATACTAATCCTGTGAAAGTATTCATTTGATTAGGCACATATAGGGGGTAATTTAAATAAAAAAAACTAGAATCCACGATTTGCACTTATTTATCAATAGAAAAAAACATAGGACTGGGAAAAAACACAAAAAATTGAGTTTTCGCTGGAAAACCAGGATCAAACCCCCAAAACACTGAACATTTTGTGAGGGTTAAAACATCTTCAAAATGGTTAAGGGGACATCTGCCATTGACTTTTTATTTTTTTCATTGAATTCGGCAGGTTTTATATGGAATATTTTTGGATTTGGACATGGAACAGCTTCGGGGCATAATAAATCGTGAATAAATTGTGTCTTTTTGTTTTTGCAGAGGCTGGGAAAAATTGCATAATTAACCCCCATAATATATATAGTTTATAAATGTATGGCTTGGGGGCAAATTTGTTTAAATTCATGATATTTTTTCCTAAATGTCCCATTTTTTACAATTTGAATTTTCTGAACTTGAATTTTTAAGACTTATCAATTGAAAAAGAAAAACTCTAATTTGTCAATTAAAACACTGAGAAACTAAAGCCTGGTGAGCTACAATGTGAGGTCTATTATCAACATTTAAGCTATTTTATAAGGTTTTTGGAGCAACAGAATTATTAACCCAAAAATGTAAATCTTCCCTGAACATCATTCAAATATATTGGCTATTTTATTTATTTTTTTCTTGTTCCTGCTTGTTCCTCGGTCCTGTTATTTCCTTGTTCCTGCTTGTTCTTCAGTCCTGTTAGTTCCTTGTTCCTCAGTCAAGAAAGTTCCTTGTTTCTGCTTGTTCCTCAGTCCTGTTAGTTCCTTTTTCCTGCTCGTTCCTCAGTCCTGTTAGTTCCTTTTTCCTGCTTGTTCCTCAGTCCTGTTAGTTCCTTGTTCCTCAGTCAAGAAAGTTTCTTGTTCCTGCTTGTTCCTCAGTCCTGTTAGTTCCTTGTTCCTGCTTGTTCTTCAGTCCTGTTAGTTCCTTGTTCCTGCTTGTTCCTCAGTCCTGTTAGTTCCTTGTTCCTGCTCATTCCTCAATCCTGTTAGTTCCTTGTTTCTGCTTGTTCCTGTCCTGTTAGTTCCTTGTTCCTGCTTGTTTCTCAGTCCTGTTAGTTCCTTGTTCCTGCTTGTTCCTCAGTCAAGTAAGTTCCTTGTTCCTGCTTGTTTCTCAGTCCTGTTAGTTCCTTGTTCCTGCTTGTTCCTCAGTCCTGTTAGTTCCTTGTTCCTGCTCATTCCTCAGTCCTGTTAGTTCCTTGTTTCTGCTTGTTCCTGTCCTGTTAGTTCCTTGTTCCTGCTTGTTTCTCAGTCCTGTTAGTTCCTAGTTCCTGCTCGTTCCTCATTCAAGTCTGCCTCTGACCTATGGCCTGTTATACAGATGTATCTTCAGGTTGTATTCTCTATTCTCATTTGTTTTCTACCTCATCAGTGTCATCTGTTCACATTTCCTATTAAATCATGTTCTGAGCACATTTCCGTATTCTGGTTCTTCTAACACCAAACATGGAGTCACCGTGTTACCAAGCACTTAGGCTCCCACCTGCCAACCACTCACCTGTGATCCACCTGTGACAACAACTTTTATGGAAAAAATTGAGACATGCTTATTCTTTTTTTTTCCTAAAAATAATCAACCCTTGCTCATTAAAGGTTGTGTCTGTAGCAATTTATTAACTTGGTTTGACCTGAATATTAGGCTTGATTTAAAGACTCTGGACAATTTCTTGTAGATGCTTATTAAGAGGGTGTCCCTACCAAAAGTGTATTTGGTTGGCTCAATCTACTGTATGGTTGAATTTATTGAAAACCCTGGCTTGATCTCATATTTTAAACTATCCTCTTAAATATTTGGCTGTTAAGTGGCCAGTTTCACAAACTGAAATAAACCCTGATCAACTTTCACGTTCCATTCATACAGTATTTATAATAGACACGTCTTTTTTTAGAGAGTACAACATGTGAAGGCGTATTTATTGAAGATCGAAATTAAGTTATTTTAGCGGTTTTTGAAACCACGACTTAACTCTAAAACAATGATTATTGTCGTTGAATTTATTAAAAGTTCTGATTATAAAAAAAACAAACTAAAAAAAAGAGCTGAATGATCCAAAACAATACAAATATCTTGAAAAAACTCTAAAATTAGTTTTTTGGATAATTCATGGTTAAAAGAAATCTGAAAACTTCTAAAATTCTGATTTTAAAATGGTCCAATAGGATCAGCGCACCTCCCATTGACTTCTACAGAACCTATGTAGTACAACTTTTACTTGGTGAAGTTTAACATTAAAGGCTTTTGTGGTTTTTTCACTTAATACATTTAAAATTTTTGAGCTTTATGGAAATATAGGAAAACCATAATTTTTTATGATATGTGCAAAAAATTTAAATTCAGGTTTGGCCAGTTGCCTTACTGTCCAAAATATACTCCAGCTGGGCTTCTTATCACAAATTGCATTTTCCCTGCTCTCAATCAACTGATTTATCAATGTTCTAATTAAAATCTTTACAGTGATTCGATTTTTGCTCTAAAACACACAAATGCAAATTATGAGCTTTAAGAACTCTTTTTGAGTGAAATGTAAAAATATGGCACCTTTCAGCTAATGCCTTCATGTAGAAGATAACATTTAAGTAATTTTTTTTTCATTTAAAAAATTTTTGATAGTTGGTAGACCCATTGAAAATGACTTCAGACTGATCCATCTGGGTTATGGGAAGCTATTTGTAAGGGTAATGGTTCCCGAAATGTAAACATGAAAATGTGGATTTGTTCCATTACTTATGGAGTTGTCCCCAAGTTGAGTTGGTCTGGCAAAGACTAAAGGATTTTCTTAGTTTGAAGTTAAAGATATGCGGCTTATGGTCTCTTAAATATTAGCTCCCCTTTTATTTCTGGAATAAACCAGTATAAACCCAATACTAAGGATTTAAATAACTTGATCCTTCGTTTCGTTGCTGCTACAAAGAAAACTCTTCTTCTATATTGGCTCTCAGAAGCTTCCCCCTCCCTGACAGATGTTTTATCACAGATCAATTATGTTGGCAGGAAGCGTTATGGATAAAAATAAATAACCCTCATTTAAAGCGCAGATTTTTAGATAACTGGTCTGTTTTCTTCCAACAAATTGATTCTAGTCATGAAATTGAAATCTTAGGGATATTACAAATCTGATAGTTCTACATATAACGTTTAAATCTGTAAAACCAAGTTTTGGTTTATTTTGGTTTTTATTATTTCTTTCCCTTTTATTTTTTACATTAGCTTTTTTGAGTTCATTAGAATTTAAAAAATCTTGCAAATATTTGAATTTTGTGTTCCATCCCTTCTTGCATAATGTTTTTACTACTTAGAGAAAAATGTAAAAAAAAAAATTATTTTGCATGTATTTTAATCTTGCTGCAATGCCTTTTTATTCTCTATTTCAGCTTGTCGAAATTTGTATATGTTTTATTGACCTCTTTGTACTTAATAAGTCTCAGCTAAATTGAATGCCTTAAAATGCAGTTTTTTTCTTCCCAACCTCAAATTCAGCCTCCCTATAAAAACATAATAGTTTTGTTTTTATAAGATTTCTTTCTTACAAGGGGAATATACTGACAGGTATATATGTTAAGTAGTAATTCACAGTCCTGCCTCCAGCTCTCAGTATTCATTGCAATTAACCCAGCATAGTTGCATTTGGAAGCATTTGGAAGAGCAGATGTAGTGAGCCAAAGGGAAGAGCTAGGTTTTCTGGAATACAGGTATGGGACCTGTTATCCACAATGCTCAGGACCTGGGGTTTTCCAGATAATGGATCTTTCCGTCATACCTTAAGTCTACTAAAAAAAGATCTAAACATTAAATAAACCCAATAGGCTGGTTTTGCTACCAATAAGGATTAATTATATCTTAGTTGGGATCAAGTACAGGTATGGGACCTGCTATCCAGAATGCTCGGGACCTGGGGTTTTCCAGATAATGGATCTTTCCGTAATTTGGGTCTTCATGCCTTAAGTCTATTAGAAATACATTTAAACATTAAATAAACCCAATAGGCTGGTTTTGCTTCCAATAGGGATTAATTATATTTTACTTGGGATCAAGTACAAGCTACTGTTTTATTATTACAGAGAAAAAGGTAATCATTTTTAAAAATTTGGATTATTTAGATAAAATGGAGTCTATGGGAGACAGCCATTCTGTAATTTGGGGTTTTCTGGATATCGGGTTTCCGGATTAGGGATCCTATACCTGTACAAGTTACTGTTTTATTATTACAGAGAAAAAGGAAATACTGTGGATTATTTGGATAAAACGGAGTCTATGGGAGATGGCTTATACCTTTTGGAGCTTTCTGAATAATGGGTTTCCAGTTAACAGATCCATACCCTTACTTGCAATTAAAAAGGACCCTGTTCAAAATCAAAGGTTTGGAGCCTGGGAACTGGAAGGATCAGATCTTTGGATCACAGATAATCTTTGGCTCATTGAGGCTTATTTACTAACCTGGCAATATAAGTTTGGTACAGGTATTTTCTGTATTCTGCCTGTATCCGATTGATTAAAAGCTAACTGCTAACTTATTACAATGGGTTACTGCACTTAATTGATGGATTTAGACCAGTGGAGACTGGAGACCATCCATTTAAATTGTTAATTCAGTAGGGTGTTAAAGACCAGAATTGCTGTTGATCTTGAACACCCCAGTGAAGGAATGTATTACTATAGAGCACATTTGGGGAATTTACACATTCTTCTAGTTTAACAGATGTGCCAGCTCGTTAAAAAACCTTCCTGACTGCCAGGAATGAAAAAAGTGTTAAACATTAAATAAACTGTATTTGTACACATTTTTAATAAAGTAAATTATAAGGCATGTAAAGGCAAAAAAATAAAATCCCGTTTTTACTTTCTTTAATGAAAAAGAAACCTACCTCCAATACACTTTAATTAAAAAATGGGTACCATTTTTTATAAGAAACCTGACTGTATGCAGTGAAATTCTCCCTTCATTTACTGCTGTGGATAGGAATTGTCAGACGGTCCCTAACTGCTCTGCAGGGAAACAATCATACTTATGAACAGCAGGGGGAGCCCCGTCTTACTTCCCAGCCCTGCAGAACTCAAGCAGCTTTGTTTGTTTCCCTGTAGAGCAGTCGGCGACTGTGTCGAGATTTGTATTGGATTTTATTTTTGGCCTTTACATCCCCTTTACTATTTCCAACTCCAGCTGCAGGGACAAAGATCATGGAGCCAGATTTAAAAAAACTGGGATTCTATTTGGAGGATTATTTTGCTGCAGCCACTGGTTCTGCAGAGTTGGAGAAAGTTTGTATTAAACAATATAAAAACTATAAAATCTACATTAGATTACATGACAACACAGGACCCAGTGCAGTCTGTATATTCTGATTATTAATCAGTCTTGATGTATCGGCTTCTGGCAGATATTATTTGACTTGTGCTGTTTTGATAATTTATGATGATCCCTAAGCAGCCCAGACTACACTGAGCATGTGCACAGTCTTGGTCTTGCAAAGATGTATAACAAAGTTCAAGATGGTGACCCCCTGTGGCCAACTTTGAAAGCATAAATCATTTGTTTGATTAGGCTTGTGGTGCAGTAAGTTCATGTTTATGTTAAGTATACAAAATACAGCATTTTTAGCCTTATTCTATTTTAGACTTTAGTTGCCCTTTCAGGAGGAATTTTTCTTAAACCCCCCCCCCAAAAGGCTAGCGGTGCTAAAACCCACAAACACTTACACATACATACACGCATGTATCTGTAACAAAGTTTTTAGTGAGTTTAATGAGAGTAGCGTTGACTAGAGGTACAATGAACTGATCTGAAGATGTTCACGAGTTACGCCACGTGGGACAATCTCTCTCAAACTCTATGGGGTGTGCTGTAATAATAAGGTAGAAACAAATAATTTGTACTTGAGACAAAAGTATGTCAGCTTCCAAACTGTCAGAAATCCAGAATCCCCCTTGTTTCCATGGCAACTGAGTTCCTTCTTCACTATTGTTTCCCAGTAGTTATATGTTACTTAAAAAGTAACTGTTCATTCAGGGAAGAAGAAACCTCAACTTTTTTTTTTTTTTTTAAACAAGGCATTGTGAGGTGAATTTTATTCATGTTATTTAAAGCAGATTTTTTTACTCGCTGGTGTGATAATTCTTCAGTTATTTTGATATATTCAGCAGATCAGGTCAGATCAGGTAATTCCTATACACCAGAAAGCCCAGTTTTAAGGTCAGTTAAGGCGAGATTGGTAGTGAAACCTGATTAGCTGTGCTATGTGCTTTTTCCTCTATATGTATGGGATCTGTCATCCAGAATGCTCAGGATCTGGGGCTTTCCGGATAACAGATCTTTCTGTAATTTGGATCTCCATACCTTAAGTCTACTAGAAAATCATATAAACATTAAATAAACCCAATAAGGATTAATTATGTCTCAGTTGGGATCAAGTAGATGCTATTGTTTTATTATTACAGAGTAAAAGGAAATAATGTTTTAATAATTTGGATTATTTGGATAAAGTGAAGTCTATGGAAGATGGCCTTTCTGTAATTTGGAGCTTTCTGGATAATGGATCCCATAAAAAGCCTGGCTACTAAGTGTTAATTGGATTGGAAACTCCAATAGCTGCCCTAGTGCTCAAAGGCAACCATGTTACTCAAATGCCCAAGTCAAAATCAACCCTAGACCATAAATGGGCAATACCTGTGGCCCCTGATTACTCAATAGGGCTTCTGGCGCAGTAAGTTTATGTTTATATTTAGCATACAAAATACAGTGTTTCTAGCATTGTTCTATTTTAGACTTTAGTTCCCCTTTAAGGCGAGATTGGCAGTGCAACCTGATTAGCTGTGCTATGTGCTTTTTCCTCTACAGGTATGGGACCTGTTATCCAGAATGCTCAGGACCTGGGACTTTCCGGATAACAGATCTTTCAGTAATTTGGATCTCCATACCTTAAAGCTGCCGACAGATCGAGTCGGCAGCTTATTGGCCCGTGTGACGGGCCAACCAACGGGCTTTCCTGATCGATATCTGACTGAAAGTCGGACAGATCTCGATCGGGCGGGTTAAAAAATCCCGTCGGATTGCGGCCGCATCTCTGCCTGTATGCGGTCCCGAGATCCGACCGCCCGTTCTTCTGCATTATGATCTGTTCTTTGGGCTTAAGTTCGGATCAGTCTGATATCGGCCAATTCAATATGGACATATTGAGCAGATATGTGGACAAACGAGCGGCCACCTTAAGTCTACTAGAAAATCATGTAAACGTTAAATAAACTAAATAGGTTTTGCTTCCAATAAGGATTAATTATATCTTTGTTTGGATCAAGTACAAGCTACTGTTTTATTATTACAGAGAACAATTAAATAATTCTTAAAAATATGGATTATTTGGATAAAATGGAGTCTATGGGAGACGGCCTTTCCGTAATTCAGTGCTTCCTGGATAATGGGTTTCTGGATAATAGATTCCATACCTGTATCTGATTCTTTAACCTTGAAAGGCCCTAAGCAAGGGGTGGCTACTAAGTGGTAATTGGATTGAAAAGTCCAACAGCTGCCCTAGTGCTCATAGGCCACCATGTTAATCAAATATCCAAGAATCAAGCCTAGACCAGTAATGGGCAATACCTGTGGCATTCCAGTGCTGAGGAGATGCTAACTTTAGAGGTGCAGTGCCACCTATACATTCTTCAATATTTCTATAGGACAGGTCTTTTAAAAATCTTTTATTTATATGATCCAGCCGTTCCAAATTGAAAGTTGACCCTTAAATCCATAATAGCCTCTAGAAATGTCAGTCGCCCTGAAGCCATTTTTCATATTTTGCTTTGTTAACACATTAGTGTTTTATGTTCATTGTTCTCATATAAACATGGAATGGGTTCAAGATCAGGATCAACTACTGATGACCTTCATATCTACCCTCACTACGGTTCTATCTTTCTCTTCCTGTTCCACCTTCTCTGTCTCCTTTACCCTTTTGGTATTTCTCTCCTTCCATCCCTTTACCCCAGATGTTAGGTTTTCCCTATAGTTTTCATATTTCCAACATATCTCCTGTTTCTGGTCTTCATGACTCCAATTTCTTCTTTTCATCTTTATGTTTCAGTCTCTCATCACCTTTCCTATTATTTTTTCCTTTACTTTTTTATTCTCTCATTAGGGGTCCACCATGATGTCTCCTGACTGTTGAGACTCTTTCATCAACTTTCCAACATAAATTAATTAAGATTTTGTACATGTACAGTAATTGCTATTGAAAGCAGCATCTGTCTGTCCTTTTTTATTTGCTTCTCCTGACTGTTGAAACAATGTAGCACAAATTAGCTTTCCCATGAAGTCTAGCATTGTTTTTGTGATTAACAGACTTGCAAAGAAGCATGCAATGTAGGGTTGCCACCTTTTATGGCTATGCAGACTGGGCAGGGGGCGGGGCTATGACACAGAGGGGGAGGGATGTGATGCAGAGGGGACAGGGCTGGGCCATGGAGGGTGTGGATTGTGACGTCGGGGACGGGGTTATGTCAATCAAAGGGAATCCTGCCCAGTTTTTTCCTAATTTGGAAAACCGGGCAGGTAGTTTTGATCTTCAAAATTACCAGGATGTCCGGGTCAAAACCAAACAGCTGGCAACCCTAATGCCATGTATTGTGGGAATCAGTTTGAGGAGAACTACAGTGAGGAGTCTACATACAATAGAAATAGACAGACACTGCTTTCACTAGTAGATTTAAGAGACACTAAAATCACTGAATATTTTACAATTGGAATATTAACTAGAATTACATTTTGAGGCAAGGCCTCAATAGTGTTGCCTTACCTTGGTCAAAAGTAGCCCCTAGCACTCCCCAAACTCCAGTATCTGAACTTTAACATATTTTTATAGTAAAACTGGAAGATGAAATGTTAGTTTCACCACCTTTGTTAAAACAGATTCTTATAGATTGACACATTGATCTGCTTTGATAAATATATCTGTCCAGTCATGTCAAGTCATGGAGGGTCCCTAATGTTTTACTTGTACCTCACTGTGCTAATGGAGGGCTATGTTCAACAGCATACCATAGAATGTTGGGTTTTAAACCCTTGCATTGGCATAGTGTAGGGTAGGTAAGCCATGGAGCTGGTAGGGTCAGGTGACAGGGTAGACTAGAGGTTCAACTTTATCCTTACCATGAGTGTAAGGCAGGTGAGCCATGGAGCTGGAAGAGTCAAGTGAATGTGTAGACTTGACGTCCAACTTAAGATGTACCATGAGGGTAGGTGAGCAAGTAAATCAAAATAGTAAACGAAGGAGAACTCCAGCAGACTCGGGTTGATACCCTTTATCAAGGTGAGCCTTAGAGCTGGCAGTGTCAAGTGACTGGCTAGACTAGAGGTCCAACTAAAACAGTACCATGAAAGTAGGGTAGGTGAGACATAGATCTGGCAGGTCAAGTGACTGGGTAAACTACAGAACCAACTAAAGCTGTACCATGAGATCTCCTGTCTTACTGGTCAGCCATCCCAGCCATGTCTCACAATGGCAGTTGAAATTTCCCAGACATTTTTTAAGGTTTACCTTAAATTTCCCAAGCATCACTATCTGCAAGTACATTTCCTCAACAGGGAAGGAATAAATGCCACATATCAACAAACAGACTGATAAGAACTAAAAACAAGAAGCGAAATAAGTCTGTGTGACGATATTATTAGTGTATGTCTAATTGCCTGACCATACTCTTCAGAATATTAATTCACACCGGAGTTATCTGATTGACTGCACATCAGAAAGAAAACAGGCTTTTTTTAGCATTAAACATAATGAGCAGCAATTAGAAAACAGCATAAAAGAAGACAACCTAATGATTTCCTCCTGCCAGTCTTCTGCATGAATATACATTTATTTGCGCTTGGTACAAGGATTTGAGAAGAGGCCCTGGATCACAAGAAGCAAATAAAAGAACACAACATGAAATCATCTAAAGCAATGAAGTTAAACAATGTTTCGGTGGTGCAATTGTAGACATCAACATTCGATAACATTCATCAATAGTGATAAGTGACTCTGTCCCATTTTGCTTTGCCGAAAAAATTAGAGAAACTACGAGAAAATCTGTGAAACGGGAAAATTTGAGAAACATATTAGAATCGATAGAGGGGAAATTTTTGTTGCGGGAACTTTTTTGTAGCAAAATACATTAGAGTCTAGGGGGCAAATTCACTAAAGCGCGAAGCGCCGAACGCTAGCGTTAATTCGCTAGCGTTGGCCATTTTCGCTACTGCGCAAATTTACTAACGAACGCTGGCGTAGTTTCGCTAGTGTTACTTCGCAACCTTACGCCAGGCGAATCTTCGCTAGCGACGAAACTACGCGAATTCACTAACTTGCGCAGTGTAGCGAACGCTACCTTTTACGCTAGACTTCCTTCGCCACCTCAGACCTGGCGAAGCGCAATAGAGTAGATAGGGATTGTTTAAAAAAAAGTCAAAATTTTTTCTAAGTCCCAAAATACGCTGGCGTGTTTTCTACATGACGGGTGATAGGCTGAAAAAGATCGAAAAAATTTTGGGGCTCCCCTTCCTCCCCCTACATTTCCTGACTCATGGCAACTTACCTAGACAGTGGGCACATGTGTAGGGCAAAATAAATTTTTTATTGGCTGATTTGAAGGTTTTCTAGCCATTTGTAGTGCAGATACGTGTTCCTTCATTGAAATTTGAATTTCGCGCCGTATGCAAATTACCCTTCGCTAGCGTAACTTCGCTTTATATAGCGAAACAACGCTAGCGCAACTCCGCAACCTTTCGCTACCCCTGTGCGCAACTTCGCATTTTAGTGAATTTGCGGAGCGCTGGCGAAAATTCGCCTGGCGAAGAGCGGCGAAGTTGCGCCTGGCGCAACTTCGATTCATGGTGAATTTGCCCCTAGGGGTAAATTTATCAAAGAGTGAAGTTCCGCCACTAGAGTGAAATTCCGCAGTTCTCAATTCATTTCTATGGGATTTTGAAAGGCGTATTTATCAATGGGTGAAAGTGAAAGTTCACCCTTTAATAAATACGCCTATAAAAATCCCATAGAAATGAATTGAGAGTGGCGGAATTTCACTCTAGTGGCGGAACTTCACTCTTTGATAAATATACCCCTATGGGTGACATTTTTGTCTATTGCAACTTGTTTATCTACCGCACAACTTTTTTGTCTACCACATGACATTTTTGTCTACCGCACAACAATTTTTAAAACTTCACAGGTGGCAAATTTTTAAAACTTCACATGTGACAAATTTTTGGCCCATTCCATGAAACTGTTTGTCATCAGCGAAACCATACATGCCAAAAAAATTCGCTCGTCACTAATCAAAAACAGAATGCTTGCTATACCTGACAGAGCAGGTATAAAATAACTTTATATATAACTTTAAAGCACATTTTTACCTGTCTTTTAATTTCATTTTGATATAACAACTCAACAATAGCAACTGAACATTCTGTCTGGCTGCTGACTCCATTTTATCCAAAAAATCCAAATTTTTAAAAATGTAATAATAAAACAGTCGCTTGTACTTGATCCCAACTAAGATATAATTAATCCTTATTGGAGGCAAAACCAGCCTATTGGGTTTATTTAATGTTTATATGATTTTCTAGTAGACTTGAATGAAGTATGAAGATCCAAATTACAGAAATATCCGTTATCTTGAAAACCCCAGGTCCCGAGCATTCTGGATAACAGGTCCTATACCTGTATTCTTAAATTTTAGAGCAATTGGTCTGCAAAATCCTAATATCGTGTATAATGAATTGAAAAAAAAATTGGGGAAATGATGACGCAATGAGATGGATAAAACTGATTATTGAAATTATTACAAAAATCAAAGGCAAAACTAAAACGCTAAGATCGATTGAAGGTGTCAAGAGAGGAAAATGAGGATTCCAATGTTTAGAGAGACAAGGTGCCCCAGAATATATTGTAAATATCTCACAGTGTAGTAGATGTGGTCCGGGTGCACCAGCCCCAGACCCCCAGCTTTAGGGAGCGGCACGCCAGAAAAATCAATGAAAGAACAGGACTGCCCGGCACTCAAAATGGATCCACAGGACCAGAAAAGTATAAAGTTAAAAAATATATCTTTATTTTACAAAGTTAAAAATGTATACTTGCATCTCCATCTGCCCTACCCGTTTCATACCCCCCAGGGTACTTAATCATGGGCTATCATGATTAAGTACCCTGGGGGGGTACGAAACGCATAGGGTGGATGGAGATGCAAGGAAAATGAGGACCCTGTAAAACCCAGCTATTATCCCTATTACCCTGGAGATAATGATGAAGCGAAGGCAGAGCAACTGTATAAATTAGCCTATTTTTCTAACCAGGGTCAGACTGGGCCGGTGGGGCTCACCGGGTTTTTTCCAGGTCTCCCACCGCTCCGGTCCGACCCTGTTTGTGCTCAGACCTGCTTCACACAGCTTGTGCTCCAAAAACGCCAATCCCGCCTGACGTGCACCAGTACATGCTGGCGCAGGAGGTGGCAGGGGAGGCCAAGCGGGATTTCTGGCTGAGCTGGGGGCAAGGGCCTTGATCCACCAGCCATCATGGCCCCAGACCCACTCCACACAGCCTGCACTCCTGACCTCCAGGGGGGCAGAGCAAGATTTCCAGCTCAGGAGGGGGGTGGAAGGGGGCCCGTAGAGAGGGGGTCCTGATGCGGCAGCCCCGGTGGGCCCAGACAACCCCAGTCCGACACTGTGTCTAACTGAATGTTGACAGGTCTATTGGAACTAAATGCAAAGCAACTTCTGGAAAAGTGCTGAATAGTGGAGTCTATATATAAAACAAAAGCATATTCAAATGGCAAGCAATGTACTAACAATTCACAGCAAGCCGGCAACCATAAAAGGCAAGCTGGCAACTAAACAACAGAATGACTGTGGGGTTAACTTTGCAAACATTCTACATTTTTAAAAAAAAATGTATCTGGAACCTTGTAACAAGGTGCCCTAACCAAATGGAGGACCTGAACATGGAGCTTAAATCCCTCTTTCTGAAAACCACGACAGCAACAGCATCGAAATACTTATTGTTGTTTATCAAAATTTATGCATATGTGACCTTGGGTGTAACCTGTTTCTTGCGACAATCAAATATCCTGTTTTTTGTTACCCTGAGTTGTCATGGATATGTGTGTTGACTTCTAATTCAGTCTCTACAAGGCACCAGAAAGCCATCCTGTCTAGTCACAGCACCTATTTAATGAATATGAATCAACAAATTATTTATGCACATGCACTTCAATATGACAGCAAATTAAGGTTTTTAATTAAAATCCATATTATTAAAACTTATGAATATTTAACAGCATTTGGATGCATTGCTTCATAACTTTAGCTATGATATTTTGTTGTCAACACAAGTATTTGGAACATGTCCAAATATATTGGTGTAGCCTGATTTTGAGTTTTGTAAAGGAGAAGTTTGGTTGGTCAGCAAACTTTTACCCATGGACGGCTGCTCACCAGTAATTGTCCCTCTTCTCTTTAGGGTTGAGTCCTCTGTTCATTTGCATTACTCTAGGAAGGTGACTCCACTATGATCAGGCGTGGATATATAGTAAGGCACATCTAGAGCACAGGGAGAGCAACAAGGAAACTCTAGCATTGGATCTAGACTCATGTCAATTATGGATGGAAAGGGAAGGCAATCAGTAAAGGGGTTGATGAGAGTGTCAGAAAGAATCAAAATTGCCCTAGGAATGCAACAATGGAGAAGATGACATGACATCAAGGTTCATCAAACTTCTGATTGGAGAATTTGGATTCCTAGATCTGGGAAAATTGTGTGTCCTTTATCACACTTCCCAAAAAAGTGTTTGTCATCATCTTTGCCCTACTGTTGCCATTTTGTCCTACTGTTATCTATGAAGATTTTTATTCATCCATGTCATGGTATATTTAGTAGAAGAAAATCTAGAGCAAATGGACTGGCTGAGTATTTGCTGAAGACGTTTCACTAATCATCTAAGCAAATTCTTTAGTTCAACTGGAAAGTATAGCAAGTCCTCAGCATATAAACTCTTCCAATAAACCAAAGAGGTCATTGGGTTGCTCTAGATTTACTTATACTAGATTGTCCTACTGTTGCCAAATTGCCCTATTGTTCAGGTTCTTACCTTTTGTTGTTCTTCCGGGGTCCACTATAAGAGAAAGTCCAGGTCAGTCACCCCAACCTGTAGCCTCCCAAAATGTTGTTGTTGTTTTTATTGGTCACTGGTACAAGACCTCGCTGTTGGCAATAGGAATGACTTTACAAATATACATAATTGCACATATCTGAACCAAGCATAGAACAGTACCTCTGAGGCTCTTTGTAAGCTCTCCGGGCCAGTAGATGATGAGTTATTCTTCTCCCATAACTCTGCTATATGGTTCAGTTCAGCTACTTTTTCTTCATAGTTTTTGTGGGCATTTAGCAGTGTTACCTCATAGCATTCTTGTATGTCTAGAAAGACAGACATAAAATAAGCATTATAGATTATCATCCAACTTTTAAAATGGAATTGCTAATCTATAGCATCATATTATACTGTATACTACAGGATTGTATATAAGGAAGCCCATGCCAACAGGTCTGTCATTAAACAGCAGGGTAGAGCAATCTGGACTCAAAGTCCCTCTTGCTTTTTGGAAAGGAATGGCCATGGAATTGGGCCCCAATGGTGTTGGTCTTGGAGGCCCCAATCTTTGTTCTGATGGAGGACCTGGCTGCAACACAAAATCATTGCTTTTAAATAATGAATTGTCAAAACAAATGACCCAATCCCCATAAGCTGCTATGGTACAAAAGTTCCAAAGCCGAAATGGAAAACTGGTCTTACAGGACAACCTTCTACATGTGTGGGGCCAGAATAAACAGAATGATCAGCATAGCAAGATAGGCATCGGAACGGAGGGGACAGACAGGACATGGCTCCCATAATTTACTGCCTCTGTTTTGAATACTGATGGAGACAGGCAAACTAGAGGCAAGAAAAGTTGGGAACAGCCGCGCACATAAAAATTGTCCCGTGGCAAAATTATTCGGATGCCCATTGACTTTAATGCATTTGGACAAGATATAAAAAATGATGTGGGTGTCCGAATTGCCGCGCGTCAAAATTACCTTGACGCTCAATGACTTCATTGCGATTCACAAATATTTCACCAATTCTCTAATTTTTCGGTGAAGCAAGTTGGGACAAATTTGCCCATCATTTTTTGGGGTTTACTTCACTATTTCTATATTTTCTAAAATGATCCAGGCCCCAGAGCTTCTGCTGCATATATTTATTTTGCCATAACCCCCAATTGTCCCTGTCAAGTAAGACCTCTGCCACCCTAGTTTGCATTGCACATCTGACCACTGTTCTTAGGGGGAACCAAAAATGGTGGTTCTTTCTCAAGTTACATTGGAGGTGTGTCTGAAAGTAACTAAGCAAAGTCAAGGCAGATCAAAGGAGAACCCTAAAACATTTCCAGTTAAGCTATACAAATTCTACTTTCAGATACATAGAAATACTATGTGCTGTTCAATGGCAAGTCCTGCAGGTTCCTCTCAATTCAATTTCTAGAAAATTTTAAAAAATGGATCAAATTATCTTACAGATTCAATGAAATATATAAATTGAATTGTTTAAAATCAAGATTTAAGATTGAAGCCTTCTAAAGTATCAGCCCCTCACATTCCAAAAGATTGACTTGTCTAAGGTGATACTATTGATCGAATCCTCTTTCCTGAAAGCTCAATTGTCCCTTAAAGGAAGATTGATCACTAATATTGATGGGCGAATAACTTCGCCAGGGCCGAATTTGCGGCGAATTTCCATGTCGCCGGCGAATACATTTCCCGGAACTGCCATGAACATTTTGGACGTGCATCGGAAAGGTTGATCACGTCAAAACCGTTGCGCGTCAACATTATTCAGATGCCCAATGACTTTACCGCCGGCGTCAAAATTGACGGCAGTGTCATAATTGACACAAGCGTCAAAATTCACGTTTCGCTAATTATTTGCCATTTCGTGGGAAATTCGCAAATTGTTCGGCTAAGAGAAAGATTGATCATTAATGATTGATTGCAATCTTTTAGTAATGATCAATGTTAAATGTTTAATCAAGAAAAAAATTATGATTAAACAGTATCAAGTTTTTTTCTCAATTGTTAACATAATTATTAAATACCTCACACAGGAAAAACTAGATCATATTATGTTGCAGAAAAAAAACTTGATGGCAAACAAAAGTCACATCATTACACTATTTTTTTTACTTTACTATTAAGATTTGCTTCACAATCTTGAAAATTTTAAATTACTTAAATGTTGAAAACACATCTCCTACTGATTTCTATAATAGCTTGACAGGTTTTATGTGCAAAATGTGTTCATTTAAGTTTTAGATTCTCTTCAACTAATACATCTCAAAATTCTAGTTTGTAAAAAATGTATTTAAAAAAAATCACGTAAAAACAATTTCAAATGTTTTATACATTTGCCCCAGATTTGGGCATTTTATAGAAAAATAAGATTTTTTTTTTTAATTTTGACTATTTAATGGCAGTTTCTGCTTACAGTAACAGAACAGACTCATTGATGAAATAGTTACCAGTTGTAAAACATTCTAAAACTCTGTTAAAATGGGAACAAAACACTACTTATAGAACTGGGATGACTTCCGAATTTTCTCCCTTTATCCTTTTAACATATAATTCAACAGAACAGTATTCAAATTTGGAATTTGAACAGTTTAAATAATATGCTAGTCTAAAAGCAGCTCTAAATTGCAGGGGTGAACTCGTTGCCGCTGCTTTAAATGGTATTTGTATTGAAAAGAACAGCACAAGAGTCACGTCTTGATGGGAAGTGAAACCTATAAAACTATAAAACTGTTATTACAGGAAAAAATATAGGGATAGTTTAAAAGTATATGGTAGTTTGTAACTATTTAATGGCAGTTTCTGCTTACAGTAACAGAACAGACTATCCCTATAAAAATATAGGGATAGTTTAAAAGTATATGGTAGTTTGTAATCAGTCAACCAAAGGAGGAATAATATGAGATAAAATGCAGTTAAAAATATGCAAGTATGGCAGCTAAACAGAGGATACGATCAAAATGGTGGATATTGCTGCCCAAAACAGGAGAATTTCTTAAAACATTCCCCCTGATGTAAGCAACTTAATATTTGGAACTGATTCGTTCTGATCTGCCTGATGTGTGTATATAAATATATATATATATATATATATCATTTGAAGGAATTACTTAAAGCAGATACATGAGGACCCGAGACAGATAATTTCCTTGTTATCTTTTTTTTATTCCTTAATAATGATTTATTTTATTTAGTACTGGGTTTTTTTCTTGGTGGGGGTTGAAGAAATTTGAGGGTTTCTAGGAGTGACGTGCCCTTTGTTTTTTGTAACTGGGTTTTGTAAGGGTTTGGTATTTGTCACAGTTGGGTAGGTTGGCAGGTCCACCACAGGGGCCCCCCTCCGGACCCCACTTCTTCTGCCATAACTCCCCTACAGGCCTCTAGCCTCAGTAGCAGGGTTATATCAGGGAGCAGAGCAGGCTGTAAACAGGTGCAGGTGTGAGTCAGTTCATCAGATGAAGTGCCAGAAAGAGGCATGAAACGCGTCAGGTGACCTAACATGTCATAGGGTAGGAGTACATCTGTTATAGATGCCTGTTTGTTATTTTACGATCCAATAAAGCTGGAAATTTTTATTTAACGCCATAAGTGTGGATTGGCTTCCTTAAACTACCTTATCCCTCACACATGATGTCCGCTGAGGGAGCCGGCACAATTTTGGTAGTGGGCACAATTGAGAAGCGACGAGGACACAGGCATGTGAGTTTTTCCCTATCTGTTACAGGTGTGAGTCAGCATGGGCTGAATTTACATATTGGGCACCCCTAGGCCATCTGATGTTTGTCGTTCCCATCCCCTCCCTTTTATTTGTGCAAATTTTCATCATCGGGACTGGAGCAATGGGGGTTTAAAAAAACTATTTTATCTCCCAGTGTTTCTGAACCAATGTGGGTGTGGTTGGGCAGCTGGCCGCCCCCTAAAATCCTACCGCCCTAGGTCCGGGCCTTGGTGGCCTCTCCACAAATCCGGGTGTGGAGTCGGCGTGTCCCATGAGGGCCTGGTCCAACCAGGTTTTTACCCAGTCTGACCTGAGTGGGATTTATGTAAAATTTCAGTAGACAACTGGCAAAACCGTACAAAAAGTCCTACATCCAATCAGGTAGTTATAGCTAGAAAAACTAATTCCCAACAAAAGTAATTATGTTATTTTGTAACATTTCTCCCTTTCATTAACTTCAGAATAATATTTTTTATACCAAAAGACAATTTTACTAAATAACAATGAACAAATTATTGTCTATGTATAAAAAACAGTACTCACCCTTATTTTTGTGGGTAAAAGCAGCAAGATTTTCTCCTGACCATTGACTATGGCTTATAGTGAGACTTAGGCTGTAAAAGCACCAGGAACTTGGCATAACCCAAGTTGTAAATTTGAGGTACTATCACTTTCTGAACCTGAACAGTATCCTCATTTTAAAAAGGTTTGTCTCCAATGGTTTTCTTTTCAAGGAGATAATAGATAAGCATTGGAATAGGTTCATGATGCTGCCCTTTCTTTTTCTTTCTTTCTTTCTTTTTCTTTCTTTCTTTTTTTTACTATTATTACTTTTATTCAACTATTAGCCAAAGGTTAGACCTCAAGAGGAGGGGGCTTGAACATAAAACGCTTTGTTGTGAACATAAATGGCAATTGTTTCTCCTACTCAATGTAACTAGAAAAGTTGCAATGGGATTTTTACCATTTTTGATTTAACATGGAGCTGTTATCTTTAGGGATGGGCAAATTTTTTTGCCTTGTTTCGCCATGAAAATGACGGCCATAGACTTGTATGGCATCATGGGGCAAAAAAAAATTGCCGACGGCGAATCTTAGGCAAAACTAAACTGGTCAAATTCGCCCAGGCCTATCTTGTGACGGGGAGTTGTTATTTGGTTATCTTCCCATTGTTCTATTCTTAGGCTGCTGGGGGGGAGGGAGGTGATATCACTCCAGCTTGCAGTGCAGCAGTAAAGAGTGACTGAGGCACCTGGGAAACTGACAATATGTCAGCTTTCAAAATTAAATATAAAAAAAAATCTGTTTGCTCTTTTGAAAACCGAGCATTATTATTAAGTAATGAGTTTTGAAAAACACATGTTTTACCATGACATAATCCCTTTAAGAAATCATATTTGAATAATCTTGCGAAAACCCGTTTATTTAATCATTTTTAAAGTTGTATTGAAGTCTTCATTTAACCAATTGGCAGTGAGGTTGGAGTGCTCCATTTTTATCGTTTGGCGTTCTTAAAGTGTATCACTCACTTATCCATAGTTACAAGAATATCTACGATATCAAATAAACTTTCACCCCCAAATCTCACCCTTACTGACCTTCAAGATAGGATTTCGGAAGCCTTTTTTTTTTTTTTACAAAGCATTCAGCCTGAGCTCACTGCTCCATGACAGCAATGTATTTCGGGAACCACTGATTTAAAGCGCAATCAAAGTCAAAAGGTGCAGCCCAATATAGTGCGGTGAGCTCAGGTTTGTTGATGCATCGGACAGTAGAGTAGTCATGTTGCAAGCAAGGCTAATATGTGAGAAGGAGAATTGTATCTGTAGTTAAGTCAAGTGAGCTTGGACTTACAATAACATAATATCAGTTTCCAAGTGTTTCCATCCGAAGAAGCCGAGAGCCTTAGGGACACGTTTCTTTAGTTCATTTTCATTTAACATGCAGATCATACCTAAGCTTTGCAGACAAGGATGAAACAAGGCTTGGAGACTACTAAATATATTTCCCTGCATAAGCAATGAGCCAAGTGTTCCAATGAAGAACAAAAGGTTAAATATAACTAATAACTACAGCCACGAGTAGCCGGCGCAGCCTTTAGATTTGTCTGTATCTTTGGATTAACAAATTTGCCCGATTCACTTCTTTCTTCCAAAAATAGACAACGAGATCTGATTAAACAAATGTCACAAAAAATTACTCTGTAGAGTCTTTTATTCATATTGCAATTATGGAATACATTGATTTTAATCGCATCTTTAGGAAAGGGTTTGACAACTTCTGTCTATAAATATAGATAATAATGCAGGGAAAGCCTCATTAAAGGGGAACTATCGCAAACATTTGATTTGATATAAGTTTCCTCATACTGAAGTAAAAAACGTTCTAAATACAATCAATTAAAAATTCTGCATTGTTTCTGAAATAATCAAGTTTATTTTCATGTTTAAATTTCCTAGCAGATGAGCTCACTCAAATAACTGATTATAGTACAAACAAATCTAACAAAATAACTGCCTTTTGCACAAATCCTGCATGTAGAGAGACATGATGTCTGGTGATTTGAATAGTGATCTCTAATACATCTTCTAGGTAAAAGGAGCCCCCCCCTGTAAGATACAGTATATTGGATCATTCATCTGATACCCAACTCCTGAATGAGGAGAAACAGATGCTGAGAGAGGAATAGTGAAGATAAATTGGATTATTTCAGAATCGGTATAGAATTTTTAATTGATTGTATTTAGAAAGTTTCTAATTTCAGTATGCTGAAGCTAATATTAAATTTAAATTTTCACAATAATTCCCCTTTAATCTACCTATTTGAATTAGGACATCTGCATACCTCCCAACATTTTGGAAATAAAAAGAGGGGAGAAAAAATTGCCATGCATAGGGCCTAAAATTTTTGACCACGCCCATTTTTGTGGTCATACCCCCTAATTACCATGCTCATTTTACAAAATTTAGCAGGTTATGAAAGTTTGAACATATTTCTGAGGTTTTTTTTCACTTATTATAGTTTTGCTTAAGAAGGTGAATTGCCCTTTAAGATGTGACTCAAACGTCTCCCAAGGGACCTGTTATCTTATATTGTTACAATAACTCATTTCCTTATCTCAAAATTATTACAAAAGTATCTTAGGATAAGGTCACACTGGGAGATTTGGGGAGATCTAGTTGCCCGGCAACTAATCGCCTCTTCTTTTGGGTGACTTATTTCCCCAAACTGCTTCCCCCTGTCTTCCGCCTGCTAGAATGAAAAATCACCTGCGGCATGGCACTTGCGGAGCTTAGTTTTCTGAAGTAATCTCACGAGGAAACTTTCATTCTTGCAGGTGGAAGACAGGGGGAAGCAGTTCGAGGAGATTAGTCACCCCAAAGAAGAGTTGATTAGTCGCCAGCCGACTAAATCTTCTCGAATCTCCCAGTGTGACCGTACCCTTATCTGAACCTCCTGGAAGCTCTTGGCTCTCTGCCAAAAGCCAATTAAGTTAGAAACAGTGTTTCTTTTTTTAGCTGTTCAGTGCAGAGAAAATCGGGACTTTCTTTCTTAACTTTGAATTAGAGACAGATGTAGATGTTGCCACTTATATAATAGCCAGTGAATATCCTATTTGTTCTCATGCTGTGGCGTAACAACGCTTCACCGGGCCCCCACCCCACAAAAAAAGGGGCCAGGTGTACAGCAGCTCCTAGTTAGCCCTTCCTCCACCCGCCATTGTGCTTGATTACGTCCCCCACCTAGGACTGTATTTAGGTCTGATGTGGGCCCTAGGCACTGGAGCTAAACCTGCCCCCTACGTGACATCAGCGCGTTGTGCGTGTGACTTCACACGAACGGATGTTTTGGAAGTGATGTCATGCAACGTATGTGTATGACGTCACTTCCACCAACCAGCCCAACTCCCTATCCCTCATCCCCCCAGCTCTTTCGCCGGATTTCCTATGGAAAAAAAATTATTTATAGGCACCAGAGGGCCGCCTCCCAAAACCTGCCGCCCTAGGCGGCCTTGATATAAATATGCCCCTGCCCCCACTCCCCACGCCACTCCTAGTAGGTAAGAAAGCGACTGGGAGGAGATTTTCCTAACTACAAAGTACTCCATGGTCTTGCACAAACAAAATCTAACAAAATAACTGACTCTGCCATAAATCCTGCATGTAGAGAGACAGGCTTTCTATTGAGTTCTAATAAACCTTTTGGTTTATAACACAGCATTCTGTCAACCCAGACCTAACTAAACAATTGAAACATTTGAAATGATCAATCTACCCTTTTAGGAATCTAGGCCAACACAGTTCCCAGGATTAACAGTGATTTGATTTAAACTGTCAAAGTGAATTTTATTTTGTGTCCTTTATTTATAAACAAGTTTCAAAACTGCTCTGATTAAATGACAGTGGAAACAAATAACGTTGTAGTCCCTCTTTTTTGTCAGCATTACAGTAATCTAACAAACAGATGGTGCTTTAATCCTCGGTATAACTAACAGAAGCAGCCACTTGCAATCATTTTCCAGGAAATTAATTATTCAGAATCCAAGTAAAATGATAAGAGACGCAGGGCATATTAAAGAAAATAAGCACAAGAAATTTATTCAATTTAATTACTGCTTGATATCTTGTTCTTAATTTATTTATACCAAGATACTTATTAATTATATCAGGGCAAGGAGTTCCCCATCCATTGGTTAGGCATGCCCTGGGGAATATGGCCTTTTTTCGATGTGTCCCGACCTCTGGTGACACGAAATGTGTCAGGCTTTTATTTTTTTTAAATGTTTAGCTCCTGGTTTTCAACTATAGGTGATCCGGTATGTGCCAGCATGCAATGATGTTTTCCTATGCCCTGGGGGAATCTGGGAATGCTGGAAGTTCAGGTGGGTCCCTTAGTCTATAAATGGGAAGAGATAGCAAAGTAGAAAGCACTTTGAACTCAACCTTAGGAGGTTGGTAGATGATGCTAAAGATACTGAGGTGGGAGGACTAAAGACCTTGCAAGCTCCCTCCATTGGGACATATGAAGTAAGATTAGCTAGACAGATTGCACCTCTAATAGCTAGAGCTAGGAATTATTGATAGGATGGAGCAGTTAGTAGAGCAATCAGAAGCTCCACCAAAATTATCAGAAAGGGTTCATTATGGCTTTGTCCTCTGGGGGTCTGGACACTTGTAACTGATTACTACCACTGACTATAACCCAGGGGTGTCCAAACTTTTTGCAACGAGGGCCAGATTTGGTGAGGTGAAAATGTGTGGGGGCCGACCATTCAGCCTGACATTCTTTGAACCATTAACATCATTTAACTCATTTAACCAAGGAATCACGTAGCCGTAGCAGTAATATTTGGGCACATTAGTGAAATGATCTGCCACTTGGTCTATACTGCTGCCTGTGTGCTGAAGGTGTTAGTAATAGACACGTACTGGCACATAGTGACACGCCGCTCTCACATACTTTTTTTAATTTACTGTACTGGCACTTCAGTATGTCTATTGCACCTTCAGCCCTAAAGAAGTATGTGAGAGCAGCACTTCTGTAACGGTCGGCACCCAACACCAGAACAAACACCAGGCACCCTGGTCTCTGCTTGTGCTTCACCAGTAGTGTGACCCCCTTTGAGCCTCGGGAGGAGCCCTCAGCTTACTTGGATGCCACCTGGACTTAAACGAGAGGTGCGAGATAAGGGTTCTGGATAGGCAGAGGGGCATGACTGTAGAGCAAAGTCTTTTGACAGAAGGTCGTAGTACAAGGCGTTAGGCAATAGAGTAGTCAGATCAGGCCGGGTCGACGCAGGCAGAAAGTCAGTGTAAACAATTCAGGCCAGGTCTGGGCAGGCAGCGTTCAAAGCGAGGTCAGGCAGGCACGGGTCAAAACCGGGAGATCAATCAGAGGGATACGGCAGAAGAGGTAATCGAAATTCAGGCAATGGATCAGGATACAGAGGTCAGAATCGTCAGGAACAGGCAGGGGTCACAACAGGTAGTCAGGATCAAGTACAGGATCAGAATAGCAACAGCTAAAGGCACCAGGAACAACCTATAATGGGCCATGAGAACTAGAGGAATGTCCCTTTAAATATTTGAATTTTCGCGCCGTTGCGCACTGATGTCATCACGTCACCACGCATGCGCATAAAGCAGAAGAGGCGCGCGCCCTTAATGATCCGGCACCATGACAGAGAGAGGACGCGGCGGGCGTCCCCACCGAAGGGGCGGCAGGCGTCCCTGCCGACCCCCCAATAGACCACCAGGGTAATCCTTTACAGCTTCACTACATGCCAGTACATGTCTATTGCTAAGACCTTCAGCACACAGGCAGCAGTGTAGACCAAGAGTCAGATCATTTCACTAATGTGCCCAAATATTACTGCTACGGCTATGCAATTCCTGATCGCACTGTGCTGGGAGGCCACATTATTATTAATTTCATGATGGGGGCTGAGGGCCGTTGTAAATTTGAAAACTGGCCGCAATTGGCCCCCGGGCCTGACTTTGGACATGTCTGCTATAACCAACACTAAGTCTGTGCCCATTTCTCCAGTGAAGTGTCTACTGAGTGAATATACCATGTAGCATCCTGAACTAGGATCTGTAAAAGCTATAGAGATAGCCTTCTGGAAAAGTTTGCTGTGATATTCCAGCAATTAAATGATTAGCTGTGATGTTTAGAACCAATGGAGCCCAAGTGACAGAAGATCTGCTTAGACCCACCAGATTGAGAAAGTCACATGCAACGAGTGCTCTACTGAATGATGGAGGAGCCTCAACTAGCCAGGCTAGGGTAGCCAACAGGTGTGTCAGGGGACTAGCAAGTGCCCTGCTAAACTTTATTATTACTTTTGCATTACTTTATTATACTAGAAAAATAGGATACAAATACCATAGCCAGTGCAACGGGTATAAGTGAAGGCATATTGACTTTCAGCTGTGTATCACAAGTTCTCATACATGTCCATTGTCTACTGACAGTAGTCAATAACCAATCAATGGTCTAGCGGCCACAGTAAATAAGGGTTCACCCCAATGTACCACTCCAGTTCCAGAAGCTAAAATAATCATTAGGACAGCAGAAAAAATTCTAGGAAGCCCCCTTTTGCCTATTTCTCACCTCTATAAGCAGCAGGTTATGCAACGAGCAAATAGCATAGTGGGAAATGTTTAAAGAGATATAGAAGGTAATCCTATTTCTGCACAAACTGTATAGGTACAGGTGTGGAATCTGTTATCCAGAGTGCTCGGGACCTGGGATTTTCCAGATAACGGTTTTGGATCTTCATACCTATAGTCTACTAGAAAATCATGTAAACATGAAATAAACCCAATAGGCTGGTTCTGCTTCCAATAAGGATTAATTATATCTTAGTTGGGATCAAGTACAAGCTACTGTTTCATTATTACACAGAAAAAGGGAATCCTTTCTAAAGATTTGGATTATTTGGATAAAATGGAGTCTATGGGAGACGGCCTTTACGTAATTCAGAGCTTTCTGTATAATGAATTTCCGGATAATGGATATCACACATGTGTAAGATATTATGGATTATAAATAAATGCGCAAGAAACAGGGGCGTAACAAGAGTGTGCTGGGCCCCAGCGAGTATATTCACTGCTGCAAGCGCCTTATGCAACTCCCCCTCCGCATGCTTGCTCAGGTGCGAGTGCTTCATTTAAAAGAAGAAGAAGAAGAGCGGCAAGAGGTCGATTTCAATGCTATAGAGGAAGCAGGCCCTACGGTGCATGACCCCCTTTTCTCAGGGTTTAGAAACACTTTTCTGGCTAATTTTTAAAACCTGTAAATATTGGGATGCACCCCGATATTTTCTTAGGAGCCAACCCCTGCCCAACCAATGAAGTCACATAAGGGCAGGCGGAGCAAGCAGAAGAGCTAAACCAGCCAACTGGAAAATGTGGAGCAAGGTTGGCCCCAACCCGACCGACCCACCGATAAACCAATGGGTCCCACAGATATCCCAAATATCACTAAACCCCTATGCAGCTGCAGCCTAATAGTCATGCAGCGACCTGTCTGGGAACCCAATTCACCTGGAGCGGCCTACTGGAATGGAGGATTTGTCCCCTTTTGTCCATTGACTGCAGGTCTTTACTGAACAAGTAAAACAAAGCATTTTATTTTTCCCCATTGCAAAACTGACATTTGCTGACCAGACATATGACAAGAATCTAGGGGGGAAAATACACTGGATCAACCCAGTGCTTCCCTTACATTAGTGAGCGCAATATGGTTGCTATGGGAAGGTGCATGCAGCGATTTTAAAACAGAGGGCACCACACAAGGCAAACGCCTCTGATGATGCTATTGGACAGCCAAACTAGTCAGGTGATTACATTACTTCCGGGTTCAGCACATTAACTTAGGTGAGAATTTTTGCTTCGGAAATCTTCGCCATTCTTTGCGCAACTATGTCAGCCGTTAATTCGCCACAGCTACGCGTATTCATAAAAATACGACAATTCATCTCGGCAAATGAATGATGGCGTACTTTCCCAGCGAAAATTCATCATTGCTAAAGTTTCTTCATTAAAATACTTACACTTACTTCAGTTTATATATGGCGGCTACAGGGCAGCCATCAGGGGGGGACAGGGGGGAGAGTTGTAGGGGGCCCCGAGGGTAAGGGGGGCCCCGGCCACTCCACACTTACTTGATTAGCTGGGCCCCCCATCTTTCTGAGAGCTGCTGACTTCGGGAAGGCATGGACGTTTAAGAGGCCATGGCCACCAATTTTCTTATAATGTGTGGGGGGGGGGCCTTGGCCACCAATTTTGCCCACCAATTTTTTTTTCTCATGTGGGGTCCTAGCCACCAATATTTTTTAATGGGGGGGCCCTAACCACAAATGTTTTTTATGGGGGGCCCTGACCACCAATATCTCGTATGGGGCCCTGCGATTTCTGATGGCGGTCCTGCGGCTACATACAGGTCATATACTGTATATGTCTTTATTAGTGATGATGGTGAAATTGCTGGAAGTGGCCACTTATTATTACAAATATCCAAGGAAGCCAAATAAAGACAAAAGAGATCCTCTAATGTCCTAGAAATGAGCCCACCCTAAAACAAATGGTTAAAAAAAAAGTATAACAAAATATGGAAGAACACCAGCGTTTTTTCTTTTTTTATGACTTTTTTAAATACAGGCTATGATGTCACTGATATAATAATGTTGATGATGTCACTTCATCGTAACAATTTGCCAGGTAGAACCAAGCGAAGTAAACTTTGGCGCATAGGGTAACGTATTGGAAAGTTTACACTTTGATAAATTTGTAAATTATCGATAATTTTCACCATATTCATTTACTGATTCACATCTGAAAAAAAGTGTCATCTTGTGAGTAGGAAATTCGGCTGCATGAGATGGTGCTGTTTGTTTTGGGCAAATAGGATGATGCATGGTTGAAGCCTTCATATTATCTCCCCTCCCTGGCCACTATAAGGGTTTAAAGGGTAACTTAACTCAAACTTTTTCAAGACACACACAATGGATTGGTCACCAAGGGCAAATTGATTGTTTTATAAATGACTTCACTGGCCATTTCATTGGACATTTTATACTTGAAGAGTTTGTATGTGGACCGACAGGAGGAGAAAGATAACGTGGATCCCATACCATTAGGAACAGTTCATGGGGTTCATCCAGTCCCTGAACAGTGGGTTTTAGGTGCTATCCTCCCAGGTGACATATATTGAATCTGTGCCCCTATTTTCAGTTGTCACTAAAACTACATTATAAAGGAAAAATACAAATATATCTGAACAACTTCATACCTCTCAACATTTTGGAAACAAAAAGATGGACAAAAAATTTGGCGGGCATATTGCGGCAAATTTTTTTGACCACACCCATTTTTGTGGTCACACCCCCTAGTTACCATGTTCATTTTACAAAATTTAGCAAGTTATGAAAGTATGAACATATTTCTGTGGTTTTTTTTTCAGTTATTACAGTTTTGCTAATGAAGGTGAATTGCCCTTTAAGCTGTGAGTCTGACTTCTCCCAAGGGACCTGTTATCTAAATTGTCTCACCATAGCAACATCTACTTTATACTTAACATTAATTCTCAATGTGACTTTCCCCTTTAATTTATTTGCTTTAGGAGCACTTCATTAACTCACTGTGTTAAATATATACTGAAATTTCTCGTTAGTGAAGTAAAATGGCCTCCGGACACCATAATGACATTTCTCTTTAAGCAAAAATAGAGTTGTTTTCTATTCATTTTCTCTTCATGGCCCATTACATCTGAGCCTTAATAACAGTTAATGTGATTATCTGGTGCAAATTGCTCTCTTCCAGCTGCCACATCTTCACCTGCTGTACCTTCCACAACAGATGGAGATGGATGACGTTTTTCCATTATCAATGACGCCTACTGACGCTGAGGAACCCTAGAGCTACCGTTACCCCGAATGTGGCAGTAATCGAGCTGGGTGTAATGGTGACAGAGGGCTGGTTTTATTGTTGGGTAGAAAGAACATTTTCCCTAGATCCCCCATCATTTTACTCCTTCCTCTTTGAAAGGAAGATCTAATAAGACGTTGCTACGTGTTGAATTTCATAAAGCAGGACCCCAATTTGCACTGCAGAGTCCCGGGCTCCCTGAAAACTGCAGCATCTGTTTGGACATATTGTTGCACCCCTACAATCATAATCAACATCAGCTGTTACACCTTCCCTTTAAGGATAAGTAAACCTTAAAAATAGCACTTTGCAAAGTACATTCATTATGTATTTTGTTTTTATTCCAAGACATTAAGGGATACAGGTACTGTTAATATGAATGAATTTTGTTCCAACAGCGCCACCTGCTGGTCAGTTTCCCACCAGTCTGACCACCAAGTAGTCAAGGAAGTTGTCAGGAGAAAGACAACTTAGGAAAGATGTGAGAAAGGTTTCTAATTTTATTCCTAAGCAGAAGAATATCAGCCTCTTTCTTTCTCCTGACAACTTCCTTGACTACTTGGTGGTCAGACTGGTGGGAAACTGACCAGCAGGTGGTGCTGTTGGAACAAAAATTCATTCATATTAACAGTAAATGTATCCCTTAATATCTTAATATAAAAACAAAATAAATAATGAATGTACATTGCAAAGTGCTTAGAATAGCTCCCTCATTAATTTAACATTCACTTATTGTTAAGGTTTACTTATCCTTCAATATTCCCGCCGGCCCTCTCATTTGTATTTTTTTACGACTATTCTTAAGTTTTTCCATCCGTATCTCTTTTGCATTTCTACATTTTCGCCGGTTATTTACGTGACCTGAATATTAAACAGAGTCATATTTTCTTTTTATAAAAGTGTCTGATGGAACTTGCTTTGCATCCCAGACTGTGCTGAGTTGTTTGAGGTGAAGCACTTTGAAATAAACTCCATGTGCTGAAAACTTCCACCCGGTATTTTCCGAATCAGAAGAGCCTTGCTTTATTTAGGGACTCACAGTCGATAATAACACAGCTTTTAAGTTAAATTCTGTTTAAAGTCAAAATCAATACAGGCTGTGAGAAGGCATCGAGCCTACGGATCAGAACTGGTACGGAGAACAGGTTGCACTGCTGTCTCCCTGACCACAGATCAGCAGGATTCTGGCCCAAATCTCACAATGACATAATTCTCATAGTTGGCCAAGAGGCAGCTGGGAACCACTTGGAGTTATGCTGAAATCATTGGCACAGATAAGATCAATCATTGGCACAGATAAAGTGCAAATAGCTGCGTGCTTCAGCCAATATACACACATTTCATATAATAAGTCTATATATATTGTAATTATCATTAATCTTTTGTCATTTTGATGTAGGGGTCCATAGGGTTAAGTTTCCCTATGGTCTGAAAATCCCCACATGGTTGGAAATTCCATTCTGTGGACAGCTCAGTGTTGGACCTAAATTGGCTATGGGAGGGGTGTGATGCATTTTCTCTAGTGAAATGAGCCCTGGCATATCTAGATTTGGCCAGAAGGTGTGACTGTTGCACAATTTCTTTATAAAGCAGAGCTGCCAAGTGCTAGTTGGGGTTGTATGCAGCTGTACCTCAAAGGTTGACTGACCCTTGGTGGGCATGGGGTATGGGGCCCTAAGTATAATGGAGCTTGACTGAAAGGAGATGCCTGGAGCTCAAAGGCAGCAGAGAAAGAATGAAGTTGCCTGGAGTTGGATTTCTGTGAAAGAGACTTGGATGTGCTCACACTCTGGATGAGCATTGGAGCCAGGCCTGAAAATTGCATACTTTTGTGAAATGCTGTGGATGCCTGTACTAGCTATGTGTGAGCCTTCTGTGAGTCTCTGTCTGAGGAAGGTTATTGGAATGGCTCCATCATGTGTCCCCTGTGTGAGGACAGGTGTTGATTGTGTGCCTTCTTTGTGGGAGCTGCTGTCTCTATCCAAAGGAGATGTAGAGGGGGCAGGTATATAAAGTTTGATCAATAAAGTTTGATTAGCCCAGCCACCTGTCAGCAGAATTGTAGGATACACAAAGCAAGTAACACAGAACATCACAAGTTCAAGCCCAGCTATGGTCGGGTACTAACTTATAAAAGGGGAGAAGAGGAAAACAGATACTTTTCATGCCAAAGAGGCATTTCATCTGAGAAACCAAAAAACAATTGGATGCAGTCATAAGAACCCACCCAATCATTTAACAGGGCACTCCACCTTTAGACTAACATTTGTGTGCTATAGATGGACCTATTGGTCATTTTCATGATCAAGAAATTTCAGGGAACAAAAATGATAATCTTTTAAGATGAACTAGCCCTTTAAGAGGACTATGATTCAATTTACAAGTCTGAATAAATGTATAATGATACATGCTAGTTCCTACGTGATTATGTACTTTTGAGGCCCCACATAGACTTCTGGGGTATATAACAGGGAAGGTAACGTTTTTTGTCTTGATTCTTGCCCAAGTGCAGACAGAAGTGAGATCCAGCGTATGGTAACTACTGAATAACAGAATAAGACATATGAGCACTATGCCTGCCCAAGTTTCTATGAGTCGTGCTTGTAACTAATGTATTTAGCCTGAGATGTGCACAGGAGTAAATACTTCCATTCTGACCTGCTAAAATCAATTTAAGATTTAACAGGGATCCTCAATGTAAAGACACGTTCCTTCTGGAGATAAGACAAGTCCAACTGTGGGAGTCTCATGAGATGGAAAGGTTTCTGTTCATGCAACGGAGAAGGTCCTCACTCCCAGTAAACTTTATTGGCAGCTCCACAGATTCTCAATTAACGAGATATGCCACGAGATGGGATTTTAAAATTCTGCGCCAGTGAGAGAAATTAGCATAGAAATGAAATAAGAATCAGCAGGGGAGACCCAACACAACAAACGTTCAAGTCATTTACCTTGAGATGATAAACATCCCACCCAGCTTTCCATAAAGGAACCGGCACTTCCTTTAGATATAACTTTGCCAAATGAAAAGTGTTGCCATACTATGGGGCCGATTCATGAAGCTCGAGTGAAGGATTCGAATGAAAAAAATTCGAATTTCGAAGTATTTTTTTGGTACTTCGACCATCGAATTGGTTAAATTCGTTCGAATTCGAACGAAACGAACGAAAAATCGTTCGACTATTCGACCATTCGAAAGTCGAAGTACTTCCCCTTTAAAAAAAACTTCGACCCTCTACTTCGGCAGGTAAAACCTACCGAAGTCAATGTTAGCCTATGGGGAAGGTCCCCATAGGCTTGCCTGTGATTTTTTGATCGAAGGATTTTCCTTCGATCGTTGGATTCAAATCCTTCGAATCGTTCGAAAAATCGAACGAAAAATCCTTCGATCGATCGATCGCAGGATAAGCGCTAAATCCTTCGACTTCGATATTCGAAGTCGAAGGATTTCAATTCGAGGGTCGAATTTCGAAGTATTTTTAACTTCGAAATTCGACCCTTAATGAATCTGCCCCTATATGTTACATTCATTATTTCTGGGAAATAAGAGGCAGTTTTTGGGCTTCAATTTGCAAGCGATAACAAATGAAAAAATGTGGCTACTAAAACCTGGCAAGATTTCAGACAAGTCAATCAAATTTCAATTTGTTAAAATTAATGAAACAATGCAAGTTTTTTTCCATGACTTAGGGGCAGATTTATCAAGGGTCGAAGTGAAAATTCAAATTTTTAAATTCGAATTTCGAGGTAATTTTAGGGAATAGTCCAAATTCGAATCTAATTTGAAAAAAATCGAAAATTCGAAAATTAAAATTTATCATGTACTGTCTAAATATTTGACTTTGACTATTCACCATCTAAAACCTGCCGAATTGCTGTTTTAGCCTTTGGGGGACCTCCTAGAACCTATTTGGAGTCATTTGGTGGTCATTGAAAAATCAAAGGTTTTTTTTGAAAATACTTTGGTTTGAATACGATCCGAATTCAAATGGAAGGATTGAATACAGCCTATTCACCTGAAGTTAAAAAATTCAATTTTTTTAATACATTTTGGTTGGTCTTTTTTTATTCGAATATCGAGTTGATAGGAGTTTAAAAAACATGCCCAAGAGCTACAGATGGGCTGCGTTTTGCTTCCTCTTAGCCCTCCAGACTCTGCAGTGACTGCCGTCATTTATAAATCAAATATTTACTGGAGCTGATCATTGCAATCTCCTGCCTGGTGTTGCATCTGTGTCCTTAGGTTATCCTTCTTGCCTCCCAATTTCATGGGGTTGCAGTAATGCATATTTATGGGCAGTTTGCAAGGCACTTAATATCCCTGGAGTCCTTGTTAATTCGTCTTTCTCTGCCTTTGTGCAGCGGCGGAGCACAAGTGCACTGAGATGTGCAGACTGGAATCACTGAAGTGCTCTGTGCGTGTCTCTAGTGGACTCTTCAGCTGTCTGATATATATATATTTATATATATATAACAATACCAGCGGCTTCATTAGGTGTCTTGTTTGAGATATATACAGTTATGCTGAAGAATATTTATAGGGAATGGCAACTTCAAAATAAAGAGTAAAATATGCCTTTAGTAAACATTAAATGGGGAAATCAAAACATGTAATAATCGCTGATAGTACAAGGCAGTGGTGTAACTATACTCCTCCCCAGTTGCTCTCTCTTACTGAGGAAGGGGAAAGCAAGTCGGGTGGGAGTGGGTGGAGTCATGTAGGGTGTGGGTGGAGTCATGCTGGGGCATGGGTTGGCTTGAGGTCGGACATGGGTGGGCCAGAGGCGGGATGGAAAGTGGGTGGGAGGATGGGAATCAGACAGTGGTGTAACTAGATATTACTTGGCCCCACAGCAAATTATTTTTCAGGCCCCCAAAATGTCAAGAGGTTGACTTGTTTTACCAAGATTTATTGAAATTGTATATGAATTAGGGCCTTATCGGGCCCCTATACCTCCTGGGCCCCACTGCAGCCGCAAGGTCTGCTCTCTCTGTAGTTACGCCCCTGGGATCAGTGTGCTTCGGGCCCCTCTGAAGATTTTTTTGCAGGGGGGCCCCAGCGCACTCTAGTTACACCACTGGTACAAGGGATGTACAGTGTCTGACTTATCTGTTTTTGTATTAAATATGCTTTCCTTTATACAGGTATGGGATCCATTATCCAGAAACCCGTTATCGAGAAATCTCGAAATTACAGAAAGGCCGTCTCCCAATAGACTCCATTTTATCCAAATAATCCAAAGTTTTAAAAATGTAATAATAAAACAGTAGCTTGTACTTGATCCCAACTAAGATATAATTAATCCTTATTGGAAGCAAAACCAGCCTATTGGGTTTATTTAATGTTTACATGATGTTCTAGTAGGCTTAATGTATGAAGAGCCAAATTACGGAAAGATCCATTATCCTGAAAACCCCAGGTCCCAATCATTCTAGATAACAGGCCCCATACCTGTATTATTAGAATAGAAATATTTAGTGAATTATGCGGCTGTTGCAGAGCCACTTCACTAAGAGCAAAGCCGCCACTGATTGCAAATAATATCCCTCCCCAGGATGGAAAGTGCCGCTGCATTAAGGTGCATTACATTGTTTTACTTTCCCATTCAAAATATATTCCAATTCTCTTGTTTTCTCTAAACCCACAGAAAATACAAGAACTAAAAGATGGCTCTGAGGGAGGAAGAAAAGTGGCCTCATTGTAGACTGTAAGCCTTTGTGGGTAAGGGACTCTTACAGTCCCAGAGATATTGGTTCTCCCTTTCCACTATAGAAGGTGGGATTGGCATCACAACCCTATAATGGGTCGGAACACTTTACATCTTACATAAATGATCGCATTAAATATCTATTTTCTGGGCTGGACTCATCTTCCCCCCACCAATCACGTGCACTGAGGACCTACATACGGTGGCAAACATAGGCATGACTATTGCAGAGATGCCAACCTAGATCGGAAATCCTGGCTCCACCTGTCCCTGGACATTAGGGTGGGTTGACCCAAAACCCATGGTGACCCAAGGGTTGACCACTGATTGGGCAAGTTTGGGTGTAAATTGGGCCAACCATTGTAGGTTAGGGCTCAGTGTGGGTCAGACTGGGGAAGTGCTCTTACCTCCCGGCGTCTCTCCACGACTAGATCATTCGATCCGGCCAGACGCAAATGACGCTGTCATCGTTTGACAAGCGCTTGCCACTGAGCGTCGTGACTCTCACGTTTTGACGCCGAGCATCATGATGTCATTTTTTGGCACGAATTTTGTCGCCAATTCTTCTATAAAAGGGCCAGTCACCATTTTAACAATGCCCAAGTTGGCTTCTGTTTACAGACCCTGCCGAAGCGTTTATTCTACTGGAAAATTCTGTTTTTTGTACTCTTATATGCTGTTTTTGACTTTGATTCCTGCTGCCTGCCTTGATCCATTTGCCTGTTTGTGACAACGTTTTTGCCTAATCCTTACTGGTACCTCATTTCGGACTTGTTACTACCTAACACACCAATTCCTTGTTGGTTCTGCAGCAGAAAGCCCAGGGCCCCAAAAGGGCTGGAATCCACAGAATCAGAGTGTACCTGCTGCCCAATAAGGTTCCTGGTTGACGAGTAAGTCACATTCACACCTTCCACACCCCAATCATGCTCCCCGCTCAGCTGCTTCAGAGGATTTGGGGTGATGCTTCCTTAAACAGCTGTTGAACGCCTGTTACTATGGGCAACTGGGTGAAAGGGAGGTTACATTTCACTGCATCATTGACCAAAAATTCACACATGTCTGCTAAAGTCCCATGGGCTCAGGAGCAAAATTTTCACCTGGGACCCCCACAGCCGTGGCTTGGTTACAAATGGATTATCTGTGAGATACTCCACATAATTCCTGCCCATTGGTGGCGCTAATTATGGACAGATTGTGAGGTTATCGTTATCAGAATGTCTAAAAATAGTTTCAACCTCGTGTCCGTTGGTGAATAAAATATTCCTGACCTCTTGGTTCTCTTGCTTGATAATACCAAGTCATGGCTTATGGGTGATGAAGGCCTGTATATCCATACAGTGGCCCTAGGATATAAAGCTGACACTTTAAATAAGAATTAAACCAAGTTTCACACTGCAGTGTTCTTGCCTCTCCAACCACCCCAAAGGGTCCTGGATTTACTGTGAATTCTCCTGGTTTCCAATCACCACTGTGGGGCTTTTGATGGTATAAGCCAACCCTACTGTGCGGCTCTGCATTTTTCCCTTTGCTGGGTTGGGGTGATGAGGAAACCTGTGCAGGGGACCCTTTAATGTTTTAGGACATAACAAACAATTCTAGTCTCTCCTTGTTACTGGGTTGTTCTGTGATAAACCTTAATACACACTAATCCCGTTAGTCACGCAATAGCTCATTAAATTACCACTTAGCCTCGTGTCCCATAGAGAAATGCTAATGTTCTTCATCACTGAAATGAATAGGCCAATTAATGATAGATGTTAATTGGCAGCAGATGAGCCCTAAACCTAAAGTCATTATATCTCAACCTAGAGCCTTCAACAGTCTAAATCCACCAATCAGCTAACCCAGTAAGATTATTCATTAAATCCCAAATGTGTAACAAGCGATGAGCAAAATTTTTCGGCAGACGTGGATTTGCAGTTGAAATCCACATGAAACTGCGGCAAAAAATCCACCGCAAAAATTTGCTGCAACAAAAAAGTCGCCAAGACAAAATTGTCATAAAGACAAAAAAGTCGCCATAAGAAAAGACGCCCATTGACTTCAATTAATTTGGACAAAAAAGTCACAGAGACAAAAAAGTCGCCATAAGAAAAGACGCCCATTGAGTTTAATTCATTTGGACAAAAAAAGTCGCCAAGACAATAAAGTTGCCTTATGAGGCAAATGCAATGGAAATTGCATTTTTCATTTTTAAATATGACACTGTATTAAATATTTAACTGTATTAAAAAAAATCTAAAAAAAATAAAGTAGCTAGAATGTTAAAAAAAAAAGCTTTTAGCTAGGACATGTTTTCAGTTGTTTTTTAAAGGTTTCTAGATAAATCTAGAACAATGGAATCTAGCATTCGAGTTTCTACATAAACTTCATGGGCAGACTTTCATTACAGGGGAAGGTTCGCCTTTACGTTAACATTAAGTATGCTACAGAATGGATAATTCTAAGCAACTTTTCAATTGGTCTTCGTTATTTATTTTTTATAGTTTTGTTATTATTTGCCTTTTTCTTTTAAATCTTTTCATCTTTCAAATGGGGGTCACTGACCCCATCTAAAAACAAATTCTCTGTAAGGCTACACATTTATTTTTATTGTTACTTTCTATTCCTCATCACTATATTTAGGCCTCTCCTAATCATATTCGAGTCTCTTATTCAAATCAATTCATGGTTGTTAGGGTTATTTGGACCCTGCTGAATAAAATAACTTGAAAGCCACAAATGATAAAAAATGAAAACCAATTGCAAATTATCTCAGAATATCCCATCACATCAGATTATACTAAAAGAACTAAGAGAACTAAAGCCTAACTAAAGAAGTAGGTAGAAATGTTGTACATGATGTGTTGTGCTTCTGTACCAGCCCAAGGCAACCACAGCCCTTTAGCAGTAAAGATCTGTGTCTCCAAAGATGCCCCAGTAGCTCCCCATCTTCTTTTCTGCTGATTCACTGCACATGCTCTGTGCTGCTGTCACTTACTGAGCTTAGGGAGCCACTCACAATATACAGTACACATAGAATAGAAATGTCACAATATAAGGCTGATTAGTAATTAATACACATAATTACTACATGGCAGCACAGAAACCAGTGCAATTAGCATCAGAATTGAATAATCAGCAAACCTGTAGCATCAGCTTATATTACAGCCAGGGAAGCTCATTTTCTGCTGGATAATTAGTGACGAGCCCTAAGCTTAGCTTCTCAACAGCCAATCAGAGCCCACTGAGCATGTGAGTGTCACAGACACTTTCCAAGATGGTGACCCCCTGTGACAAGTTTGAAGTCCTGGATCATTGCTGCTATTGACAAGCTCAAACTTTAGCCTCGTGCAATAAGTTCACTATATAAAATATGCCATTTTTAGCCACATTCATTTTTAGAGTTTAGTTCTCCTTTAAAGGTGAACCTCCCCTTTAAGGCCACAATGCAGGTGCTACTAGAGCATTTAGTGACACTCGTGACAGTTCCATGCTTCCTAATTTGTGGAACAATTTGGAGAAGCCTCTTTCCTTCTTAAAGGAACAGTAACACCAAAAAATGAAAGTATTTTAAAGGAATGACAATATAATGTAGTGTTGCCCTGCACCGGTACAACTGGTGTGTTTGCTTCAGAAACAATACTATAGTTTATATAAACAAACGTATCTGTTATCTACTGTTTATCCTGTGTATTGTGAAATGGCGAAAAATACACAAATCGGTGTCCAAATAATTTTGAAGATTTTGATAAAAAAAAAATTTTGACAATTTTTTTGTCACGGCAGATTTTTCATGGTCAATTTTTTGCCACAGTTTTGTGAATGTACCCCGGAACTAGGGGTAGGCAGAGTAGGCACGTGCCTAGGGCGCAAAGCTGAGGGGGCGCCAGGCACGTACCTGCTCTGTCGCCTACCCCGTGTCCGGTCCCGTCTCTCCTCGTCTGGCACTGGCGTAAATGCGCTTCTGCACATGCGTGCGCACATTTCACGCATGCGCACTGGAGCGCACTTTCACGCATGCGCAGTCGAGCGCGCACAGAGCCGGCGCCTTGGCCCGTCAGGCTGCCTAGGGCGCCTGGCCGGGTTGGCCCGGCTCTGATTCACGTGAAATTCTCCACAAATCCATGCCTGTCAAATTTAGCCACATCACTAGCCATGACATCACATAGGTGGGTCAGTGAAGAGGCTGGCGGGTATGCTATGTCTTGTGGGTGTGGCTATGATGTGGCATTTAGTGATTGGCTGATCGCCATGTTAATCAGAGATCCTGCTGGTTTTCCTTATTTGGAAAACACGGGCAGACTATCTTGACCCGAGCAGCCCTTCTGAAAACCGCGCTGTCCAAGTCAAATCTGGACACGTGGAAACCCTAGGTTGTCCTTGTGGTATATTTTGGTGTTACACAAAGGCTAATAAACCAATAAAATACTGATCCAAACTTACTTTAACATTTTGTGAGGTTTTTGGAGGAGGCCTAAATTCAAAAGAGGAACATTTCGTACAATCTTATATTTGTACAAAGCAAACACGAGTTGTAGATTCTTGAGATGTTACTGTAGAGCGACCGTATCTAAGCTCATGAAAGTGATTTAAATGTCATTGTTATGAAATAGTTTCTATGGCGGCGGCGGTTATTGCTTACCAAGTTTGTAAATAATGCAATCTCATGCATAATGCTCCGTGATTTAGAGGATCTTTCTCATGCTAGACATTCTTAGAGATTGGCCAATGTAAATGCAATCAAGTGTGCTAGATTGAAATAAATGTAAGAACACTTACACGAAGGGCAAATTCTGCCGCCTCGCAGTAGGTCATCATTTAAGTGATCATTCTATTTCATTATGAAAAGCCCATACAAGGTAATGGATATAGTAGAACTGTATCAGGTTTATCTTTTTTTTTATTTATTTATTTTTTTATAATTCATTGACATTTTGAAGTAGTTTTAAAGGGCAAGTTTCCCATGTTTTATTTTTTTTTAGTTTTCTCTAGTCTATAGTTACTTGATGCACATATATATATATTGTATATTTAGACCAACCCATCACATTCAAATATTAAAGTGATACAGACGAGTATCCCTCTCATTGGTTGGAAATGTGTTTTATTCACAAAGAACCACAGCAGTTACCTTATGTAGTAGGCTCCCCACACACCCATTATTTCAGGTACTGCACGGGTGGAGCTGGCCAGCCGTTGACCTGGCTTGGTCCATAGACGTCTGTTGGTATATGGAGCCGCACACACTCAGTTTATGCAGCTGGGGAGTTTTACACCATTTATTGCTTCACCAAAGTAATCAATGTTTCGAGGGGGTAAATCCTCCAACATCCTGACGAAGGGAGGGTGCACCCCCTGAAACGTTGATTATGTTGGTGAAACAATAAATGGGGTAAAACTCCCCAGCTGCATAAATTGAGTGTGTGTGTCTCCGTATACTAACAGACACTCAGTCACCTTATCCATTACCAGACCCATCAGGCACAAAAGTCCATAATGACTTCTGATATTTCTTAGAAATTGGTATTAGATTTTTGGTATATTTTCATCAAATGGCCATAGTCATGAAATAAAATTAAAATAGGAGGTTAAACTATGAGTGCCGGGTTCTCTTACAGGCACAGAAACTGAAGAATGTTGACATATCTTGATGGTCTTGATCTTGTAGACATCTACCTACTGTATGAACTATTAGCACCCAAAACAATTTACAACTGCAATGAACCCAGGGAGCCCATGTTCCAACCACCCCATGCTGGCTCTATAGACTGTATGTGTTCAGGCTGATCTGTATGCCCTTGCTGAGTGGCGTAGGCAGCAGGATAACATGATGTGGAGATGTGGTGGCCCATACGTTTTTTTTTTGCGGTGGATGAGTAGATTCATGAGTGGCATCTGCGTCATGAGTGATTCCACAATGCTAAGTAATATTACTATAACTGCAACTCTACCTATAAAATACAGTTGGGAACTATTGTTCTGCAAGTGCCTGCACTTGTGTGTATAGCCTTATACACTGGGCATGTCTACACAAATAATGTCTTAAGTGAAAAACGATATTGCTATCTCTACCCCTGTATATTATTTAACAATAAATCTGTGTATTCTGGGGCTAAAATTTGAAGAAATGGTTGAACATAAGCAAAGGACCAAATTAGCCAAGTGCCAGTGCTACCCCCATGTTTCTATCATGTTATTGTTCCAAATCACAAGCAGCTGCTTCAATTTACAAAGCAAGGCTGGTGATTCTCAGTATTATACATGCCAGCTGCAGCTCTTCCATGCCCATCATGTGCCCGTCACTCGAGCTTTAAAAACACTCTACAATTAAAAAGTCTTTCAAAATATCATTTACAGGACATCTCCTCTGGAACAATAGAAAACCATGTTAAGTCTCTGGTAATTTAACTGTAGAAAAGGGGACGTAAAGACAGAATATTATTGATTGTTTTTACTTGCAGAGTCAATGCTTAATGCCATGGCGGATGAAATATGTCGGCTTCATTTATGAAAGGCACAAATACGATTTTGCTAAATAGGTTTACCCATGTCAGCGGTCTATTGGAGTTAAGAGGACCCCAGTTGCTGAACTAAAAGTACTATCTTGCCATCAAATGCTTGTTCTATTTAGACTTAGGTCTTGCAACTAGCGTCAAAACGGCCATTGACTTTAATGCATTTGGACAAAATAGGCACGCGTATAAAAATTGTCACGGGTGTTTAATTTGACTCGCGTCAAAATTATTTTGATGCCCATTGACTTCAATGCGTTTCATCAATGCCGTTTTGCGAATTTCGTGGTAAAGTCATGAATTTTTCCGGCAAAGTGAAACGGGACAAATTCGCCTTGCAATCATCACTACTTGCAACCTTATCCTCACCATTGTGAAATTTTGGGACCTGAAGTCCCTGAGTTTTCTAGAGAATCTTTGCACAACCCCCCACCCCATAAAAACAGAATGACCTTCAAAATCCAAAATCACTTTACAATGCGGTGAGAAGGGGTTTTATTACACTGTGAGCCTAAGGGTAGGGACACATGGGCAGATTCGGGGAGATTTGGTCGCCTGGCGACTAATCGCCTCTTCTTTTGGCGACAATCTCCCCGAACTGCCTTCCCCTACCTTGCCGCCAGCTATGAAATGCAAGGCCCACGAGATCCGGGCCCACTGTCTGACCCTGACCGTAATCCACAGATGCCAATGAATGAAACTTCATATTTTAATCTGGTGAATGTATAGATGAACTACCAGACTGCTGCCTAACACAATTGCTTTATGCAGGCCACAATATAAGATCCCCTAAAAAGTACTCAGGAACATAGCAGAATGAGTCAACATATACATAGAGGAGTAGAATGTAGACCTTCCTAATGGCCTGTTTCATCAAGGTGGGCAGAGAAAACTTTTTGACCATCTGGCCAAGAAGTTTTCTCTGTTCACAGAGAAGATAAGGTGGTTTCATGGTTTATGTGGGACATTGACTGTCGGAAAGTGAATATGACACTAGCACTCCAAAGCTGAGGAAGATAGGAAGGAATCAACAATGAGCTTTAAAGGAGAAGGAAAGGTATGTTATACTTGGGGATACCAAAACGTAGGCACCCCCAAGTGATTGTATTTACTTACCTGAAACCCTGGGTCAGGGTATAAGAGAATATGAGAGTATAATGTAGATCTTCCTAATGGCTTCCTTGATTCAGATGGGTAGATAAAACTTCTTGACCATCTGGACAAGAATTTTTTCTCTTCACAGGGAAGATAAGGTGGTTTCATAGTTTATGTGGGACGTGGTCTCCTGTAGGAAAGCCATAATCTTGATAAGGGCCCATGGGACAGTCACTAACCGAAGGGCAGCACAATAGAGTAGTATCTTAATTCCCTGTTAAATTGCATCTTTGGAAATAGAGGAGCAATACAATAACCTAACTTTTAGATTTACCTATACTAGATAAACCATGACCTGGATGAATGAAAATATTCATAGTCACAATAACCTAACCTTTCTTTGTCCATTAAAACTTCACTACTACTAATTATTACTGGAAAAAGTGTGAGTGTTAAATTTTCTTTCAATGAGCAAAATGTAATTTTTGGGTTCACACAAACACAGACACACACATATATATATGTAATATAGAACCCATTTCTTTAGCATCACCATATGCAACAATCTACTGCCTTTTCCCGACTACAAATAAACATGGAAATAAATATGGGACACAACCTTTAACTCATCTCTTTTCAAAGCAAGAACAAAAGCTTTTTGTACGACTGACTTGCATAAGGGCTGAATCCTCCGTGCCTTTCTTCTCCATGATGATTAACCACTTTTATCTTTATATAACGTGAATGAGATAATTACGTTTTACCCACAAACTGTTTTTATGTACTTCTCTCCATTTACACAACCATTAGAGGCATGGCCAGAAAGCTTCAAACTGTTCCATAATGCTTTGATGTATTCCAGCAAGCAAGATAACCACTTCACCTAATGCTTCTAATGAAGTAGGAAATGGGCTTCTCATATTATAAAGTGGGATTTTTTTCCACCTTTATTGATGAGAGGTGAACAGTCAGAGATCACATGCAATATTCAGAGCTCTGTTGATGATTCTTTGTAGAAACTGGTTGCTATGATTCTGTATAATTCTGATGAATTCTTTTAAAGGTGATTTGGGTTCAATGTTTACTCCCTGTGAGTAGCTTGAGTACAATTAGGAGACTACTTCTTCTGTGAGAGGCACGTCTCCCCAAACTGCATATGGTATTTGGGCGATAGAGGAAAGGAAGCATACTCATTTTAATTTTAGGTTTTTGGATTGAGAAGCAAGTGTGGCCAAGTGTGAAGACAATAGTCTTCTCTGCAAGGGTAGGACATTTAGTAATATAGTGAACCCAAAGAAATCCTTAATGAATATGACACTGCACAAAAAACTGAGAAAGATCGGAAATAATCAACAAAGAGCTTTTGAACCTTAAATCAGAAGACGCACGGTTCTAGACAGATGACCTTCCTTCTAGGACAAGGGAAGTCCAGGGAAGTGTCTCAACTAGGAAAATGCATATGGTGCTGCAAAGTGACCAACCTCTTGCTTACTTTCCAAATCCTCAACTAGGGATTCTAGAAAGATTCCTGGAGTGGAACAAGGTGACCTCCCTCAAATACATCAATGTAAGGTTGAAGTTAACAGGAATGCTTAGGTCTGATGGAACCATGGCCAGAAGTAGAGTAATGACCACATGAAGTGCTACACAGGATCCAGCCTTCATTCATGCCCTTTCTGGGTCTTAGACATTCTGTTGTGAGTTCTTGGATAATCATTCCTCGACACCAAAAACATGTATGCAATCCAAAGCCAGTATAGTGGCACGGATATCACTGATATCATTGCTGATGTCATGGGGCAGTGTTGTCCAACATCTATGGTACAGAGGGCCGCAATTTTGTGGAGGGCCACACAAAATTGTGGTGGAGGGCCGGAAATGGAAACCAGCGTTGACCACACCCCTTTTTAAACCACATCCACTTTAAACTATCCCCATGTTATCATAGGAAATGTTTAGATGATGCCCACATTAATGGTGGTAGCACACCAAAACACCAATGGTTGGTGGTCACTTCAGGGACATCTCTCGTCACTCATATATGAAAAAAATTAATGTCATATGAAGACATACCTTCATGTGCCTCCTTCTCCCCTGTATATAATTAAACAGCTTGGGGGACCTCCTTACAAGAATTTCCACATTATAACTAGCCCCCACCATGTTCACCTCCAACCCCACAAGCAGAGTATGGTGCACACAGGCAGAGTATGGCACACACAGTTAGGGGCAGATTGATTAAAGGTCGAAGGGAAAATTAGAATTCGAACTCTCTAATTTCTCAAATTCGAACTCTGAATTATCCAAACTCGATTAGAGTTTTAATTCAAATTCAAATTTCGAGATTTATCATACTCTGGTCCTTTAAGAACTCAAATTCGACTATTCGCCACCTTAAACTTGCCGAATTGCTGTATAAGGGAGAGGTCCAGAGATCAATTTTGAGTTGTTTGCAGTCTTCCTGACATTCAAGTTTTTTTCGGAGAAAAAAAACTCAAACAGAGTTTTTTAAATTCGAACCGAGTTTTTGAATCAAATCGAATTTGATTAGAGTTGTTGGGTCGATTCAATTCGACAGAACTATAGGTTCCATGCAGGATGCTGCCACTTTGCACAGTGATTTGTCTAAGTTGGAAAACTGGGCAGCAAACTGGAAAATGAGGTTCAATGTTGATAAATGCAGGTTATGCACTTTGGCAAAAATAATATAAATGCAAGTTATACACTAAATGGCAGTGTGTTGGGAGTTTCCTTAAATGAGAAGGATCTAGGGGTCTTTGTAGATAACAAGTTGTCTAATTCTGGGCAGTGTCATTCTGTGGCCACTAAAGCAAATAAAGTTCTTGTATAAAAAAGGGCATTAACTCAAGGGATGAAAACATAATTGTGTCTCTTTATAGGTCCCTGGTGAGGCCTCATCTGGAGTATGGGGGCAGTTTTGGACTCCAGTCCTTAAGAGGGATATAAATGAGCTGGAGAGAGTGCAGAGACTAAGTGCAACTAAACTGGTTAGAGGGAGGGAAGACTTAAATTATGAGGGGAGACTGACAAGGTTGGGGTTGTTTTCTCTGGAAAAAAGGCGCTTGTGAGGGGACATGATTAGACTTTACAAGTACATTAGAGGACATTATAGACAAATAGCAGGGGACCTTTTTACCCATAAAGAGAATCACGTACCAGAGGCCTCCCCTTCAGACTAGAAGAAAAGAAGTTTCATTTAAAGGAACAGAGTAGGGGGTTCATCACAGTGAGGACAGTGAGGTTGGGGAATGCACTGCCGGGTGATGTTGTGATGCTGATTCAGTTAATGACTATAAGAGGGACTTGGATGATTTCTTGGACAGACATAATACAAAGGCTATTGTGATACTAAACTCTATAGTTAGTATAGATATGGGTATATATCATTTATGTGACAGTAGGGAGGGGTGTGTGTATGGGGCTGGGTTTTCATTTGGAGGGGTTGGACTTGATGGACTTTGTCTTTTTTCAACCCAATTTAACTATGTAACTATGTAGAGATTCTGCTGAGAAATGTATCAACTAAATGTAAAATTGTAACAGTTTAGAATCTGCACCTGAATTACTGAGCTGTCAGACTCAAACACCAGAGACACCAACATTCAACTTTAAACTTAGATTTCGGAAAAACAGTAAAAAATAAATAATGGAAAGTAATTGAAAATAGTCTTTATTTCTGGGGAACAATCTGAAAACAACTGAACTGAAAAAAGTGTTTGGACGGTAAACAGCCCCTTTAATCATAGGCTTTTCAGCTGTAAAGAAAAACAGACACTGAATGCAACAATGTGATTTTCGTTCTTTTCCTGCAACTTAAAGCAACTGCATTTGTAAGATTTTTGCTTGATAAAAAAAATCGAGAAAATAACTGTAGGAGCATCGTCATGACTTCAGTGGGGGGTAATGGAAACCATGAGTTCTTTAACTTGTTTTCTGGTATTGATTGAAAAAGAAATCAAATATAGTTACAAACAATTAAAGATTTGTCCCACGCGTTTCATACAGTTCCTTCATGGGAATCGGGGAACCATCGCAATCTCTTTTCCTCTCCTACAGATGCACCTGGCGCTGAAGGTGTTAAATGACACCATAAAGCGCAGGAAAAGAAGAAAAGTTGAGCAGCAGCAGGAAAAACAGCATCTGCCTCCAACAGACATGAACGTGTCATAATGGAGCCGTGTGTGGGCGAATCTCTCAGGTTGTTTGATGCAAAGCCACGGATTTAAAACCCATACAAATTGTGCTCGAGTTGTATAACCAAACACTCCAAAGCATTCACTTGCCTGACACGCTGAATATTATCAGCAAGAAAGTAAATAAATATATATACCTGTACCTATGTATTGTGTAATGATGGGTAATCCTCAGACTATATTGCTTTATTAGCAATAAAATACAAAGTGAGGCAGTAATGATTCCCATGGGTGTCCCCAGTAGTGAAAGTTAATGGGTAGTTATGAGCAAATTTGTCTGAAAAATTCGTGAAAAAAATTTGCGAAACTGCAAAAAAAAAAATTGCCAAAGTATTGAAGTCAATGGGCGTAAAAAAAAAATTTGACACCCACAACAATTTTTTATGCTCCAAATGCATTGAAGTCAATGGACGTTTTTTCTTAAGGCGACATTTTGTCCAAATTCATTAAAGTCAACAGGCTTTTTTTTTTTTGTTGCAGTGAATTTTTGGCACAGTTTTGCGAATCCATGGCTGGGGAAAAAATCCGCAAATCACTATTAATGGGCTCTGTTATTAAAATAGCTAGGGTCTTAGCTGCCATAAAGCAGGGCAGGACTGCTGCTTCCAATGGGGATCAGATACAATCTGTGCAGCCACTGGGACAGAATGTTCTGTTATACAGATAGCTAGAATCTCAGCTGCCATAAAGCAGGACAGGACTGCTGCTTACAATGGGGATCAGATACAATCTGTGCAGCCACTGGGACAGAATGTTCTGTTATACAGATAGCTAGAATCTCAGCTGCCATAAAGCAGGACTGTTGCTTACAATGGGGATCAGATAGGATCTGTGCAGCCACTGGGACAGAATGTTCTGTTATACAGATAGCTAGAATCTCAGCTGCCATAAAGCAGGACAGGACTGCTGCTTACAATGGGGATCAGATAGGATCTGTGCAGCCACTGGGACAGAATGTTCTGTTATACAGATAGCTAGAATCTCAGCTGCCATAAAGCAGGACAGGACTGCTGCTTACAATGGGGATCAGATAGGATCTGTGCAGCCACTGGGACAGAATGCTCTGTTATACAGATAGCTAGAATCTCAGCTGCCATAAAGCAGGACAGGACTGCTGCTTACAATGGGGGTCAGATAGGATCTGTGCAGCCACTGGGACAGAATGTTCTGTTATACAGATAGCTAGAATCTCAGCTGCCATAAAGCAGGACAGGACTGCTGCTTACAATGGGGATCAGATAGACTTGATATTTGAATTTACACTCACGGATGAATAGTTTCTCTTCTCTAGGAAGCATTAATACACAGCTGTTTCCATAGGTAACCACATTTTAAATATTTGCTCCCATGTACAGTAAAAAAAGGGGCCATTTACCCATGATTCCATGTAAAGGCGCCACATGGTACAAGTAAATCAATAACAGTTCACACAACTAGTTATGATGAGCAGCACCTATAAACTGCTTACACTGCAACTGACAGTCGGTGTAGGAAGAATGACAGGAAGGTGCAGAATCTGAACCAATGTAAAATAATTATTATAGAAAGGATAGAATTGTAGGGAAAGTGAAATTTATTCCTCATTTACATGAACTGTGGCCCTGATATTCCCTGGAGTCCTATTTTCAATTAAGGGGAAGGAAGAATCCCCAGTGCAGAGTGAAAAGGAATTAGCAGTAAGTGCTGGAAGCCGCCATGTTTGCATTAGAAGCAGCGAGACGCCGGCCCCTAAGAGATTGGTCTCCGGGACTTAGAGATCTAATAAATGTTAATCAGCCGGACCTGACATTGTTCCAGTATGAAATATATGCAGCTCTGGGTATTTACACATAGAATATGTAAATCTACATTTATTTTACAGAATGTAACTCTTTCTTGGCTCCTTTAGAAGAGGATCACAATTTATATGCAGAATACCTGTGGCTAAAGGACCAATCCAGGAACCTTCTGTAGAAATTTGGGAGAGACTGGGAATTGGGCATCTTAACATGTAGTGCCCCCTAGCTGGCATTTTAAGTAACGCTTGCGAATTTAATTACATTTCCCCCTAGGGTCTCTAGGGGGATGAATAGGAGAGGGCCTCTCTAGAATGAAGGGTCACTGACCCCAACACCCAGATTTTTGTATTTTGAACTGCAAGTTAAGATGAGACAGAATCATAAAAAAGGCAATCTATGGCATGCTAAGATTGAACTTCCCCTTTAAAAATGGACCACGGCTGCTTAAATGTTTATTGACACAAACTCCAAGGGGGTACGACTGGGGCCTATCGGGAGTCCTGTAGCTCTGGCATGGGGGATCCAGATTATTGCTTAGTCCCCAGTGTAAATGTTGCTCCATGGCCCATAATCCTCCAGGTGCACCACTGCTTTGCACCCAAGGCAACCGTAGGGGGGCAACTTTCCAACTGTCATTTTATTTCACCAGGAAAATCATTACACAATAATGGAATTACAGGGTAAATGTAAACGGTAGCACTCCTGATACTGCAGAACTACAACTCCCAGCAGGGACCTTAGCTATAAAGAGGGATTCTGGGAGCTGCAGTTCATCAGCAGCGACAGCATTAAAGCTTGCCCATTGAATTTCCATTAGCAGCATTAACAAGAGGAGCCACTGAGCAGAAAAATCTAAGTTTAATATTAAATAATATTCCCCATTAAAGGCTGTAGCGTTACAGTAAGAAAAGGTCAAAGAGGGGAGGCTGAGGGATTCATGTTATGGAGAGAGAAGCAATAAGTCATAATGACAGGATAATGATAGTCATGTAAATGGGAGAGATAACTCTCGGAGTGGGGTTCCAGGGATCCAGGAGATGGAAGAGGCTCCATGAATAATTGATATTTCCTTGATCTTCCAAAGGAGGTCGATAGAGGAACGTTCTGTCTGTGATTGGGGCAGCGGGTGCCTCATAGACTCCTGGGGCTTTTTATAAAGCAGGGGGCAAAGTCCAAAAAAACAGGAGGAAAGGACCAAGAGGCAAATTTCCAGGCAACGCCAGGCGAAAATTCGCTCAGACAACGCTAATTCACTAACATGCGAAGTTGCGTCCCTGGCGCCGAACGCTGTCGAAGTTGCGCTAGCGTTAATTCAGCGAGCAAAGCGAAGTTGCGATATCGTTGGCTAATTTGCATACGACGGGAAGTTAAAGTACAATGGACGTATATGTTGCAGCAAATACATTACATTACACAAGCCCAGGGAACCTTAATAAAATAAAATAGAGTTGTTATATTGCCCTACACATGAGCCCAGTGTTTAGTTTATGTGCCATATGTTAGGAAATGTTGGGGGGAAGGAGGGTACCCCAGAAAAATTTGACTCTCTTTTGCAGCCTATCACCCTGAAAAAAGGAAAAGTCGCCAGCGTTTTTTGGGACTTTTTCAATAAATTTTGAGGAAGTCCTATCTACTCTATTACACTTCGCCTGGTCTGAGGTGGCGAAGGCAAGTCTGGCGCAAGAGGAAACGTTCAGTAAAATTGCGTAGTTACATCCATTCGCCAAAGCGCAAATTCACCTGGCGATTGAGTGCGAATGAGCACCAGTGTCAGTCTCTTTCGCTAACGAAATTACGCCTGTGCCCAGTATTACATCATCGAAGTACCGAAATGACGTCACGCTTTCGCCAGTGTTAGTCACTTTGCCCTTCAGTAAATTTGCCCCCAAGTACTTTGCACCCTGCCCCCTGGGTTTTCACTTCACTCCAGAATAGAAGATCTTTCCCATGAAAGGCACAGGGTGTGTGGGCACATGGGCATCTACTTGGACACCCCTTAACTTGCAAAAGTTCGTGTGCACCCACAGACTCAAGGTGCCAGGGAGCCCAGTACTTACCTATAGCAGTTGAAGCATGGCTGGAAAAATCATAGAAGGAAAGTATATGCCTCCCAGAATCCTCTGGGTCTGATCAGCTGTGAGGGATGATTAGTCTCACCTGCGGCGAAACTCTAATGGGTGAAAAAATTTGTCGCACGCCAAAATTTTAAAATTGTCGCCCATAGACTTCAATGCATCTCGCCGAATTTTCGCCATTTCAAGATTTTTTGGTGAAGCAAAACAGGTCACATTTGGCCATCACTTGTTAAAAGATGTGTCTCAAGAGTGACTGCTCTCTGCCCTGTTCTGAGAGAGGAAAGGAGAGTCACTATTGGGGGATTTCAGTTACACTGCATGAAACCGGGTGTTAGAGGCTCTCAGGGGAAGGGTCCTAAAATGCACAATATTGTGATCCTATGGGGCAAATTCACTAACAATTGTAGTTTCGCCAGGCGCAACTTCGCTGCGCTTCGCGCACCTCGCCACACTTCGCCAGGTGTAGTTTCGCCAGCGCTTCGCAAATTCACTAAAATCCGAAGTTGCGCACAGGGGTAGCGTAAGGTTGCGAAGTTGCGCTAGCGTTGATTTGCTTAGTAAAGTGAAGTTGCACTAGCGAAGGCTAATTTGCATAGGGCGCCAAATTCAAATTTCAGTGGAGGAATACGTATCAGCACTACAAATGCCTAGAAAACCTTCAAATCATCAAATAAAATTCTTATTTTGCCCTACACATGTGCCCACTGTCTAGGTAAGTTGCCATGAGTCAGGAAATGTAGGGGGGAAGGAGGGGAGCCCCAAAAAAAATTTCGATCTTTTTCAGCCTATCACCTATAATGTAGAAAACACGCCAGCGTTTTTTGGGACTTAGAAAAAATTTTGACTTTTTTTGAAACAATCCCTATCTACTCTATTGCGCTTCGCCAGGTCTGAGGTGGCGAAGGAAGTCTAGCGTAAAAGGTAGCGTTCAGTACACTGCGCGCGTTAGTGAATTTGCGTAGTTACGTCGCTAGCGAAACTTCGCCAGGCGTAAGGGTGCGAAGTAACACTAGCAAAACTACGCCAGCGTTCGTTAGTGAATTTGCGCAGTAGCGAAAATGACAAACGCTAGCGAAGTAACGCTAGCGTTCAGCGCTTCGGCGCCTAGTGAATTTGCCCCATATGGGTTTAGTATGGGCAAACAGCAAAATTTGTACATAATCACTTTTTTTGTTATTTTTACCAACATTAAATCGTCCCGAATTCTATCATCATTTGGAGCAAGTTGAAATGCTTCGATGTGTAGACAATGGCATAACTCGATGTTACTGGGCCCCACAGCAAATTACATTTTGAAGCCCAAAAACATTGGTATGTTGATCTATTCTACCAAGATATATTACAATTGCTCATTAATTGGGTCCTTACTGGGCCTGAGCCCCCCATAAAGTGAGTTTTCCTGCTTTGCCAAAAAATTAGCAAAACAGCAAAAATCAAAAAAGTCAATAGGCGTCAACATTTTTTTACACAATATTTTCGCACTCCAAATGCATTAAAGTCAATGGGCGTATTTCTTGTGCGACTTTTTTTTTTGTCTCGGAGACTTTATCTCTGCCACTTTTTTGTCCAAACGCATTAAAGCCAATGGGTGTTTTTTCTCTAATGATGACTTTTTGTCTGGGCGACAATTTTGTCTTGGCAACTTTTTTTGCCGCAGCAGATCTTTGCCGCAGTTTCGGGGGAAAAAAGCAAATGGCAAAGTGCAGAATTTCGCCACAAATCTATACCTGCCGAAACAATTCACTCATCACTATACATGAGCCCTTTTGCGTGCTGTCCAATTACTTCAAAAAAACGACAGGCTTTTATTACTGGGCGGCCACTTGCCGGTATGACAGACGCTTCATTCAAAAGCTCAGAAAAGTGGCTCAGCCATTAAAAAGCATTTATTACAATGTGGCCACTGGGGGTCACTGTTCCCTCATCAGAGCAATCATCATGGCTGCACTCATTCATGGAAATGAATAGAAAGATGCAGAATAAGAAAATGTTATTTTAAGCAGCTTTATTTTTTTTTTTTTTTCAATATACAAAATTTAAAAAAATGTGTCCCTGTTTTTAAAGGTAAGTGTTAATGTAATTAATGTAATTGCTATTGAAAGCAATGTCTGTCTCGCCTTGCTGCTTCAGACTCCTGAAACAATGTAGCAGAATCCAGCTGATTAACAGGGAAACTGACTTCTGCTAAATCATTCCAAGAGTCACATCCAGAGAAGAGAAGGGGGTAGGACGACTGCTATGGGTTGGAAATTATTTTTAAACGTTTCAGGGGGGGAGGGCAAGGTTATGTCAGTGTGGCACCTGTATGACTCAAGGAATTAAAGGATAAGTAAGCAAGGGTGCTATTCTAAGCACTTATGTAATTTACATTCATTGTTTATTTTTCTTTAATTGCAAGATATTAAGGGATACATGTACTGTTAATATGAATGAATTGTGTTCCAACAGCGCCACCTGCTGGTCAGTTTCCCACCAGTCTGACCAGCAAGTAGTCAAGGAAGTTGTCAGGAGAAAGAAAGAGGCTGATGTTCTTCTGCTTAGGAATAAAATTAGAAACCTTTCTCACATCTTTCCTAAGCAGAAGAACATCAGCCTCTTTCTTTCTCCTGACAACTTCCTTGACTACTACTGTCATGTGACTTGTGCTCTGATAAACTTCAGTCACTCTTTACTGCTGTACTGCAAGTTGGAGTGATATCACACCCCCCCAGCAGCCTAACAACAGAACAATGGGAAGGTAACCAGATAGCAGCTCCCTAACACAAGATAACAGCTGCCTGGTAGATCTAAGAACAACACTCAATAGTAAAAGCAAAATGACTATGAAGATTTTCATTCATCCAGGTCATGGTATATCTAGTATAGGTCAATCTAAAAACAACTGGATTTGCTGAGTAATCAATGAAGACGTTTCACTACTCATCCGAGCAGCTTCTTCAGTACAACTGACTGGTGTGGGACGTTCTCCGCATATAAACTCTTCCACTAATCCAATCACAATGGCCCATTGTAACTCTTCAAAGAGGTGACATCTGAAGAAATTCACAGAGGTGTTGATTCTGTGTAGTTGTGATAGGATTATCCAATGTGTCATGCAACTCCTAGATACAGGTGTTAGTTGTGAGAGTTGCATGAATGGATGTGTGAAGTGTTCTGAATCCGCCGGGGTACAGATGTTAGAACAGCATTGTATGTATCAGACAGGTGGTGTCGAAGGCCCCCGCCTCTGTTCAGGGATGGTTTCTCCACCTTGACATGAATCGCCTCTTTCACGCCTCGTTCAAACCAGCGTCTTCTTTATCCAAGATTTGGACCTTGCTGTCTTCAAAGGAGTGTCCCTTGTCTTTTAGGTGTAGAAAGACAGAGTTTTGCCCTGTAGAGTTCTCCCTCCTGTGCTGAGCCATTCGCTTGGAGAGCAGTTGTTTTGTCTCCCCAATGTATAGATCTGTGCTCTCCTCGCTACACTGGACTCCGTATACCACATTGCTTTGTTTTTCGGGGGTTGGATCCTTTGGGTGTACCAGTTTTTGTCTCAGTGTGTTGATAGGTTTGAAAAAACACAGGGACATGGTGTTTGTTGAAAATCCTCCTGAGTTTCTCTGACACTCCAGCTACATATGGGATGACTGTGTTTCGCTTCAGATGTCACCTCTTTGAAGAGTTACAATGTGCCATTGTAAATGGATTAGTGGAAGAGTTTATAGCCGAGAACTTCCCACACCAGTCAGTTGAACTGAAGAAGCTGCTCGGATGAGTAGTGAAACGTCTTCATTGATTACTCAGCAAGTCCAGTTGTTTTTAGATTGACCTATACTAGATAGCAAAGTTCCACTGAGACTGATTCAGTTACATTAAGTAGGAGAAATAACCGCCTGCAAAAAGTCACATGACTGGGGGCAGCTGGGAAACTGAAAATATGTCTAGCCCCATGTCAGATTTCAAAATTGAATATAAAAAAATCTGTTTGCTCTTTTGAGAAATGGATTTCAGTGCAGAATTCTGCTGGAGCAGCACTATTAACTGATGTGTTTTGGACAGTATGACAGTATCCCTTTAAAGGGAAGGTGAATAGTCTATAAAAGCCGCTTGGCAGCTTCATGCCGCTCAGTAATTGCACAGTGACATATCTATTTGTGTCCCGCGCTGCTTTCATCATGATTTAGCCAAAAGGCCTGACAGTTTGTTTTCTTTCACCATCTGTCAGACACTGAAATCATTCGCCAGGGGTCAAATGCTGCATCATCACAGGAAGGGGCACATACATTAAGTGCATCTTTCTCTGCCAGACAAGTTCAAGCATCATTTTATAAATATGGTCCTTGGTGTGACCTAGAATGACAGAATGTTCCCACCTGCACCGAGCAGTGTAATAGCTCAATAACTGGCTGCCACATTCTCTGTAACAGAACCGACAGTCAGTGGCATTGGCACCAGTGAAGGAAAAAGCTCACACAGTCTGTAGCTCACAATCACATTCAGCCCTAAAACTCTGGATTTATGCTTTGTATTACACATTGCTCTCTACAATGCACAGGCAGCACAGAATAGTATATGTAAAGTAGAACATTCATATGAAGCAACTTAGTTCCTCACAGTGAGGTTGGGGAATGCACTGAATGCTGATTCTGTTAAAGGAAAACTATACCCCTCAAACAATGTAGGTCTCTATACTAAACTGCTCATATGTAAAACCCTGCTTCATGTAAATAAACCATTAGTATGTGCCATTGGGTAATCATAAATAGAAAATTGCCATTTTAAAAAATAAGGAAAGCCCCCTGAGGTCCTGTGATTCACGGTGCACACAAACATACCAAACAAACCATACTTGTTAGGTCACATGAGCCAATTAACAGACAGAGTTCTGTCTTTTGCTTCCACACTTCTTCCTGTTACAGTTAGAGCTGCAGTATTTCTGGTCAGGTGATCTCTTCCTGTTACAGTTAGAGCTGCAGTATTTCTGGTCAGGTGATCTCTGAGGCAGCACACAGACCACCACGAAATAGTGGGTCAAGGGATAAGATGTAAAAGGACAATATTTACTTAATATATACAGTATATCTGTATGACAAGATTCTTTAATATGCCACTTAATTTGATATAAACTATCTGTTGCTCAAGTATTCATTTTGGGGATATAGTTTTCCTTTAATGACTATAAGAGGGACTTGGATGATTTCTTGGACAGACATAATATCAAAGACTATTGTGATACTAAACTCTATAGTTAGTATAGGTATGGGTATTTATCATTTATGTGACAGTAGGGAGGGGTGTGTGTATGGGGCTGGGTTTTCATTTGGAGGGGTTGGACTTGATGGACTTTGTCTTTTTTCAACCAGATTTAACTATGTAACTATGTAACTACACAGTACAGGCAAGCTTGGAACAGAATAACAGTGGTATAATAGTCTCTGGGAAGGGAGTGTGGTTGTGGGATAGCAGGTATAGTAGGGAGAGATGGTGCCTATAGTAACAGTGGATAATAGTCTCTGGGAAAGGGAGTGTGACTGTGGGATAGCAGGTATAGTAGGGAGAGATGGTGCCTATAGTAACAGTGGATAATAGTCTCTGGGAAAGGGAGTGTGGCTGTGGGATAGCAGGTATAGTAGGGAGAGATGGTGCCTATAGTAACAGTGGATAATAGTCTCTGGGAAGGGAGTGTGACTGTGGGATAGCAGGTATAGTAGGGAGAGATGGTGTCTATAGTAACAGTGGATAATAGTCTCTGGGAAGGGAGTGTGACTGTGGGATAGCAGGTATAGTAGGGAGAGATGGTCTCTATAGTAACAGTGGATAATAGTCTCTGGGAAGGGAGTGTGACTGTGGGATAGCAGGTATAGTAGGGAGAGATGGTGTCTTTAGTAACAGTGGATAATAGTCTCTGGGAAGGGAGTGTGACTGTGGGATAGCAGGTATAGTAGGGAGAGATGGTGTCTTTAGTAACAGTGGATAATAGTCTCTGGGAAAGGGAGTGTGACTGTGGGATAGCAGGTATAGTAGGGAGAGATGGTGTCTATAGTAACAGTGGATAATAGTCTCTGGGAAGGGAGTGTGACTGTGGGATAGCAGGTATAGTAGGGAGAGATGGTGTCTATAGTAACAGTGGATAATAGTCTCTGGGAAGGGGCTGTGACTGTGAGATAGCAGGTATAGTAGGGAGAGATGGTGTCTATAGTAACAGTGAGATAATAGTCTCTGGGTAGGGAGTGTGACTGTGAGATAGCAGGTATAGTAGGGAGAGATGGTGTCTATAGTAACAGTGGGATAATAGTCTGTGGGAAGGGAGTGTGACTGTGGGATAGCAGGTATAGTAGGGAGAGATGGAGCCTATTGTAACAGTGGATAATAGTCTCTGGGAAGGGAGTGTGACTGTGGGATAGCAGGTATAGTAGGGAGAGATGGTGCCTATAGTAACAGTGGATAATAGTCTCTGGGAAGGGAGTGTGACTGTGGGATAGCAGGTATAGTAGGGAGAGATGGTGTCTATAGTAACAGTGGGATAATAGTCTGTGGGAAGGGAGTGTGACTGTGGGATAGCAGGTATAGTAGGGAGAGATGGTGCCTATAGTAACAGTGGATAATAGTCTCTGGGAAGGGAGTGTGACTGTGGGATAGCAGGTATAGTAGGGAGAGATGGTGTCTATAGTAACAGTGGGATAATAGTCTGTGGGAAGGGAGTGTGACTGTGGGATAGCAGCAGGGCCGCCATTAGAAATCACGGGGCCCCGTACAACAAAATTTTTGGGGCCCCCTGGGCCCCGCCCACACTGACGACCAAGCTCCGCCCCATATCCCGCCCACATCGCAGTTAAAAGACCACACAGACATTAGCGCTAAAAAAGTAACCCCCCCCCACACAAGTTGTAAAAAGCTATTGATGGTCAGGGCCCCCTTATAAAAAAAATTGGGGCCCCAAAAAAAAAAAAATTTAAATTTTTTTTTTTTAAAAACATTGGTGGCAGGGGCCCCCTGTTAAAAAAAACTTGGGGCCCCAACAAAAAAAATGTAAAAAAAACTAAAAAATAAACAAACATTGGTGGCAGGGGCCCCCTTCTAAGTTAAAAACAAATTGGGGCCCCAAAAAAAATTTGAAAAAAAATTAATTTTTTTTGAAAAAAAAAAAAAAAACATTGGCGGCAGGGGCCCCCTTATAAGTTAAAAACAAATTGGGGCCCCAAAAAAAAATTTGAAAAAAAATTAATTTTTTTTGAAAAAAAAAACATTGGCGGCAGGGGCCCCCTTATAAGTTAAAAACAAATTGGGGCCCCAAAAAAAAAATTTGGAGAAAAAAAAATTTTTTTGAAAAAAAAAAAAATGGTGGCAGGGGCCCCCTTACAAGTTAAAAACAAATTGGGGCCCCAAAAAAATTTAAAAAAAAAATTTTTTTTGAAAAAAAAAAAAAACTGGTGGCAGGGGCCCCCTTACAAGTTAAAAAAATTTGGGGCCACCAAAAAGAAAATTAATTTTTTTTTTAAAAAAAAACCCCAAAAAAAAACAATGGTGGCAAGGGGCCCCTTACGAGTTAAAAAAAAAATTGGGGCCCCAAAAACAAAAGTTTTAAAAAAAAGATTGGTGGCAGGGGCCTATAGAATATTAAAATAATACATTGGTGGCCAGGGGATTAAAAAAAAAAAACACAAACTGGTGTTCAGTAGAATTGAACTCATGGCTTCAGTACTTCAACTTCGCCTCCTTTCGTGACTTCGGGTCTTTTCACCGCTTCAGGACTTCGGCTTCGGCTGTTTTCGTGACTTCGGGTCTTTTCGGCGCTTCGTGACTTCGGGACTTCGGCTTTTTCCGTGACTTCGGGTCTTTTCGTCGCATCGGCTTCGGCTTTTCGGCACTTCCGCATTCGGCACTGAAGAGGCAAGACGTACGGCTCGGGCGCTCGTAAGGGGGGCCCGGATCTTCAAAAAAATGCAGCGCTGCCGGGCCCCCCTTCATGCCCGGGCCCGGTACGCTTGTCCCCCCTGTCCCCCCCTGATGGCGGCCCTGGATAGCAGGTATATAAGGTATAGTAGGATACCTATGACTAAGACATACAGTATATATAATTTAAAGGCTATTGTTTAATAATGACAAAGAACCAGTTCACCATTATTCCTAGCAAGCACTGGGTCTGTAGATGATGTAACTGCACCTGAGCAAATATGGCTCCTCCCACTGATAAAAGGAAAGACAAATATAAAGATAAATGTTCCTCCCTGCGCAGAATAATAACTGCCACAGAGTTTACTAATGTATTATCAGCTCTACTTATAAATACAGTATATTTTTCGTTAATGGATCATCTCCTCAAATATTGGATAGAAATAAAATTTGTTTTTCTATAACACTCATTGATTTACCACTAAACTGTTCATTTTGCCTCGGAGCTGGGGAATGGCAGGACTCTCCATTAAAGGAGCTAAAGCCTTTGATTTGGACAATATAAATAAAAAAAACTTCTGCATAAAAAGTCAATCGCAATCGACCAAATTCTATCAGAACTGAGACTGGACTGGGCTCTTTAGTCTCGTTTGGCACATGGAAATGATAATGTGATATTAATAATTAATCATTGGCTTCATCAGACTCATTGCAAATGAACCTCGATTTTATCTCTACTTTCATTCATAAGCACTATTTGAGCTAAGGGGGCCCAAGTAAAGGGGTGACTTTGAGTAAGTGTTTATTTGTACCCTGGGTACCCCTGGAACTATAGAAGGGTGACACCCCAATGTTTCTATATATCTGTAACCTTGTTATGAGCTAAGGGGGCCCAGTCTGAAGGTCAGTTAGAGGGAGATTTGGGGTGAGTGTTTATTTGTACCCTGGGTACCCCTGGAACTATAGCAGGGTGACACCCCAATGTTTCTATATATCTGTAACCTTGTTATGAGCTAAGGGGGGCACAGTCTGAAGGTCAGTTAGGGGGAGATTTGGGGTGAGTGCTTATTTGTGCCCTGGGTACCCCTGGAACTATAGCAGGGTGACACCCCAATGTTTCTATATATCTGTAGCTTGTTATGAGCTAAGGGGCCCAGTCTGAAGGTCAGTTAGGGGGAGATTTGGGGTGAGTGCTTATTTGTACCCTGGGTACCCCTGGAACTATAGCAGGGTGACACCCCAATGTTTCTATATATCTGTAACCTTGTTATGAGCTAAGGGGGGCACAGTCTGAAGGTCAGTTAGGGGGAGATTTGGGGTGAGTGCTTATTTGTGCCCTGGGTACCCCTGGAACTATAGCAGGGTGACACCCCAATGTTTCTATATATCTGTAGCTTGTTATGAGCTAAGGGGCCCAGTCTGAAGGTCAGTTAGGGGGAGATTTGGGGTGAGTGCTTATTTGTACCCTGGGTACCCCTGGAACTATAGCAGGGTGACACCCCAATGTTTCTATATATCTGTAACCTTGTTATGAGCTAAGGGGCCCAGTCTGAAGGCCAGTTAGGGGGAGATTTGGGGTGAGTGTTTATTTGTACCCTGGGTACCCCTGGAACTATAGCAAGATGACACCCCAATGTTTCTATATATCAGTAACCTTGTTATGAGCTAAGGGGGCCCAGTCTGAAGGTCAGTTAGGGGGAGATTTGGGGTGAGTGCTTATTTGTACCCTGGGTACCCTTGGAAATATAGCAGGGTGACTGGTACCCCAATGTTTCTATATATGTAACCTTCAGCAGTGGTATGACACATGTACAGACAGGCTCTACACCCCCTAGTGGTCATGAACAAATGTTGCGATTATTACTGCTGTCCAACATGGCAGCTTCCAGTCATATATATAAATGCAGATATTCACTGCCCTGTATCACTGGCATTACATTCACCATTTAGATAATATTCAATAGGGAAATTAATGCATTTCTTCCATTATTTATTAAAAAGATAATGGCCAACGGATGTGCTTGAAGCGCTGGGAATAGACATGATGTTCCCCATCCAGACCCCACTTCTCTCCTGTTAAAAGGTTTTGGCTTCTTTACAAGTGAACAATCTTTTCTTTGCCGGGAACCATCCGAGGAGGCAGAAATTCAGAATATTCCATTACACAGAGGAGCGATCACTCTCGTCGTAAACCACTCGCTGACATTTATTGTAAACGTGTAAAAACGTGAAATCTCATTTGGGGGAAGAGTTAGACTTTCAGATGAGGCTCTGGGCACCTAGAAGGCAGTGGGTAATAAAGCCAAACATGCTCTGATACTTTAATATTACACTTTACAAGCTGCTCTGCCCTAATCGGAGATAAAACAATTAAATAAATAGTAAATAAGGAAAAATTATATTGTATATTGTCGCTCTGTGATATATGATGTATAAGGTCTGACCCTGTATATTGTAGCTCTCGTATATATAATGCATAAGGTCCGACCCTATATATTGTATCTCTATTATGTATAATGTATAATGTCCCACCCTGTATATTGTTGCTCTCATATATAATGTATAAGGTCCGACCCTGTATATTGTAGCTCTCTTATATGTAATGTATAAGGTCCGACCCTGTATATTGTAGCGCTCTTATATATAATGTATAAGGTCCGTACCTGTATAGTGTCTCTCTTATATATCATTTCTAAGGTCCGACCCTATATATTGTCTCTTTATTATATATAATGTATAAGGTCTGACCCTATGTATTGTCTCTCTATTATATATAATGAAGGTCCGACCCTGTATATTGTAGCTCTCTTATAAATAATGTATAAGGTCTGACCCTGTATATTTTCGCTCTGTGATATATAAAGTATAAGGTCCGACCCTGTATATTGTCTTTCTCTTATATATAATGTATAAGGTCGACCCTGTATATTGTATCTCTCTTATATATGATGTATTAGGTCGACCCTGTATATTGTAGCTCTCTTATATATAATGCATATGGTCCGACTCTGTATATTGTCGCTCTGTGATATATAATGGATATGGTCTGACCCTGTATATTGTCTCTCTTATATATAATGTATAATGTCCGACTCTCTATATTGTCTCTCTATTATATATAATGTATAAGGTCCAACCCTGTATATTGTCTCTCTCTTATATATAATGTATAAGGTCGACCCTGTATATTGTAGCTCTCTTATATATAATGCATAAGGTCTGACTCTGTATATTGTCGCTCTGTGATATATAATGTATAAGGTCCGACCCTATATATTGTCGCTCTGTGATATAAAATGTATACGGACCAACCCTGTATATTGTAGCTTTCTAATGTAGGGACCCTGAGGCATAAATTCCCCTTTTTATTTGGAGTCTCATGGTGTATACAGGGATTGGATTGGTGTAGCATGACTGATCCCAAAAGCAGCCACAAGGTAGTGCTGTGCAACCATATAAAAGGGGATGCCATGTGCTCAGTCAGCCATTACTGCCGGAGGATTCCTACTTTCACTTTCATGTAGGAAGGTGACCAGAACTTATGCAAAGATGTAGGGGGCTAAAAGGAGTTTGATAGCCCTGTGGGCTGATGCAGGGTACTCCAACAGCCTGGAAAGCTAAACCATGCCTGTTTGGCATTTTGCTGGACATCTTTTGTGCTTGCGCTATGGATGGTGCTGGGAGCTGTAGTTTTGCAGAGGAATTCTGTGTGCTCACGTTATAGACAACGTTGGGAGCTGGATGTAAGGAGTAAAGGGGGTTTACCGTGCTCGCCCTATAGACAGTGCTGGGAGCAATACCCTGAAGGATTTAAAGCCTTGTTGTGTGCTCAGCTAGGTGAGCCTGGAGCTTCTAAAGATTTCGTGGCTGTGGATGCCTGTTCCAGCTCAGGAGGAATCCCAAGGGTGAGGAGTGCCTAAGGGAGGGTAGAAAAAGAATAATGATCCAGCGTATCTCCTGTTTGTGAAACAGGCTGTTTGTGTGCCTGCCACGTGGGAGCCAATATCTTGTCCAGTGGGAAAGGTATTTGGGGCAGGTAGCGCAACCTGGGGACAAATGTGCTCTTTGGGGAAAAGGGACTGATACTCTTTGTCTGCCAAAGGAGTTGCGGGACTTTGTCTGGCATGGAGGGTCAGGAGATGGACTGCCACAGGTTCCCAGGGGAGTGGGTTACAAATGATATGATGTAAATGTGTTTTACTTCCCCTTTAATTTACACTTTCCTTATATAAAGTTGTGGTTTGTTATATAATAAAGTGTGTGATTGATTTGTTTCCTAATGGGACTATCCTCAGGTGTATTCCAGGACCCCATTAGGTGGAGGCACTGCCAGAGAAGAGTTTCCCAGTACCTTTCACCTTGCAAAGGGAACTCAGGACCCGAGTTGGTAAGATGGTACAACCTTGGCACCAAGGGGGTCGGCAAGAGGGTGTTACACTGATATATAATGTAAGGTGACCATGACAGATACATTATCTGTATTTATATAGCGCTGCCACAGTGCAGTCTCACAGTACAATAATAATACAGATGGGGAAATAAATATTACAAAATCTATATAAATACACATAGGCTTTGGGAGGCACAGGAACATAAACGTTTGAGAATATGTAAGAATGGAGCCATTTTCCTGTGATTCATAGTTGCATTCATACCGTATTTTGGTATTTTTTAATATCAGATAATTTACTCAGAAATGACAAGTAAGAGAACAAAATGCTCCTGAGCAGACAAATTTAGTAATGTAGTGCCACCTAGTGACCAATTCTGTTTATTGTATATCCCTTTTATTTATTTACTGCCAACATATTCTGTCTAAAGCACTTTACAGAGATTAACCATCAATCCCAGTGGAGTTTACAATCTAATCTCAGACACACACTAGGGGCAGTTTCAGATAGGATCAGATAGGATCTGTGCAGCCACTGGGACAGAATGTTCTGTTATACAGATAGCTAGAATCTCAGCTGCCATAAAGCAGGACAGGACTGCTGCTTACAATGGGGATCAGATAGGATCTGTGCAGCCACTGGGACAGAATGTTCTGTTATACAGATAGCTAGAATCTCAGCTGCCATAAAGCAGGACAGGACTGGTACAATGGGGATCAGATAGGATCTGTGCAGCCACTGGGACAGAATGTTCTGTTATACAGATAGCTAGAATCTCAGCTGCCATAAAGCAGGACAGGACTGCTGCTTACAATGGGGATCAGATAGGATCTGTGCAGCCACTGGGACAGAATGTTCTGTTATACAGATAGCTAGAATCTCAGCTGCCATAAAGCAGGACAGGACTGCTGCTTACAATGGGGATCAGATAGGATCTGTGCAGCCACTGGGACAGAATGTTCTGTTATACAGATAGCTAGAATCTCAGCTGCCATAAAGCAGGACAGGACTGCTGCTTACAATAGGGATCAGATAGGATCTGTGCAGCCACTGGGACAGAATGTTCTGTTATACAGATAGCTAGAATCTCAGCTGCCCCATTCGAGAGAACAGGTACTGGGTGGGGGAGTTGTGGCTGGAGGGGTGATTGGGGTCCCTGTATCAGAATCTCCGGTGGGCCTTGGACCCTCCAGCCTGAAGCTCCACTGAATGTTATTAGCTGTAAGGTTAAAGGGAAAGTAAATCCAAAAATAATATCTTACAGGTATGGGATCCGTTATACGGAAACCCGTTATCCAGAAAGCTCCAAATTATAAAAAAGGTCATCTCCATTTTATCCAAATAATCCGAATTTTAAAAAATTATTTCCTTTTTCTCTGTAATAATAAAACAGTCGCTTGTACTTGATCCCAACTAAGATATAATTAATCCTTATTGGAGGCAAAACCAGCCTATTGGGTTTATATAACGTTTGTATGATTTTCTAGTAGAATTAAGGTATGACAATCCTAATTATGGAAAGATCCATTATCCGGAATGCCCCAGGTCCCAAGCATTCTGGATAACAGATCCAATACCTGTACAATGTACATTCATTACAAATTTTCAAATTATTGAAACCTTGTTATTCGCTGCACTGCTGGTTCTGACTAATCAAACAGTGCAGCATGAATAACAGACCTGTAAAGAAGCATGAAAGCTGCTGAATATTTCACAGAGATGAAACCCAAGCCCAGCAATATAGGAAGAAAATGACAAACATATATTCCAGTCTAATCTCATTTATCCGCCCATCTCTACTGACATATCCGCACTGAACTGATTCCCCGGCTTTGTCAGGCTGTGAATGGCTCTTGCTCCTGTTCAGAGCGGGCGCCATAGATCCGAAGGGGATTACTCGTACCTAATGCTGCTTAAGGTGATTAATGATATTTGGGGCACATTAAATCCAGCTGGAACATACAAAACATTTTACGGAGATGAATCAAAACAATAAACATCCTCTGCTTAAACCTCTTATTCCTCCCCTCGCCCAAAGCTGATTATTCACTTTTAATAGAATGAGTCCCTTGTGATGGAACAGAGGAGCTGTAGTCGAAGAGACCCCCTGTAAATCATGGTTTCCAGCCTTATTATATATATCAGCAATACACTGCAGGCTAAACATAATCAGACACAAACAGGGAACTCTACTTCCTATATAACTCTATGTAATAGCACTAATATCCCAGGCTCCAGCCTATAGGAACCTCATACAGTAGCAGCAGGTGATTTTCCAATGATTCTTGTACAAGAGTAAAACACAAGTAGCAAAACGTCTGATGCACCCGGTCATGCACAGACACGGCTCCAATTCACCCCGATACCGACCAGTTTTGGGTAAGAAAACCCCATTTCAGCTTCATGAAACCTGGCTGTGGAGTCTAAATAAGAAGAAATGGGAGTCATGCCTATTGGCGACTGAGGAGAAGTTTGAGTATATGAATGATGAACATAGTTACATAGATACGTTGGGTTGAAACAAGCCCAAAGTCCATCAAGTTCATCCCCTCCCAGTGAAACCCAGTGTCCATACTTACACATTATTATTATTATTATGTATTTTTATATTTTTTTATAGCAGCAAAATGTGTTTATAGAATTAAGATACAGAATGACACACATAGCAACCAGTAAACGATACAAAAGGTGATGGCTAGTGATGGGCGAATTTGTCCTATTTCTATTTGCCGTGAAATTCATGCAGTGGCAAAAAATAAGTGAAACGCATTGTTTTGACGCGCACCAATTTCAGTGCCCGTAACAATTTTTATACACACGGCTATTTTGTCCAAATACATTAAAGTCAATGGGCATCCGAATAATTTTATAGAATCGATTTTTTTGCCTGGCGAATTTTCTCACCCATCACTAGTGATGGCCCTTTGCAAAAGAGCTTACAGTCTAAAAGGGGAAGGGATTGAGACACAAGGTGTGAGAATGAGCAAGATCAGAAATAATGGTGGGAGGTGTAGCATAGACTTCTAAATAAGTGTGTTTTAAGAGATCCTTTGAAAGCAGAAAGGTTGGGAGAAAATTGGACAGATCGTGGGAGAGAGTTCCAGAGGAGGGGTGCAGCCCTTGCAAAGTCTTGAATGGGAGCATGTGAGGAGGTAATGAGAGAAGAGTTGAGGAGCAGGTCAGTAGAGGAGCGTAGTAAGCGGTAGGGTGAGTAACTAGAGATGAGATTAGAGATGGATTTGTTCCTTAGGTGAAAGTGACATGATTTAATAAGTGACTGGATATGAGGAGGGAAGGACAGGGCAGAATCTAGGATAACCCCAAGGCACTGGGCCTGGGGTGACGGGGGGTAGTGGAATTGATAGTTACTTCTGGCATGTAATGGGTGTTAGTTGGGGGAAAGAGAGCCATTTCCGTTTTAGAGAGGTTTCATTTAAGGTCAGTGGTGTTTCTGAAGCGGCTCCTGCAATGCTGCCCCCTTAACCGTTTACCTTTCCTGCGCAGGGGCAGCAATTCTAGTGTGGGGAGCGCAATGGTGCTCTCTCAAAGTAGTAAATCAAATTTCTGGTTTAAAAAATGGAAATTCAAATCTTCAAGGTACCATGAGTGGATTTTTTTACCACCACTGGTAACCTGTTCGGGGCTGTCATCAACTCGCCTCATTGGCGCAGCACCCCTGAGCATTGTGACAGCCGAATATAGAAAGCAGACAGACAGGAGGAGACCCGACGCTCTAGATTGATCAGGAGATGAGAGATCTGAGTACCATCAGCATAGAGGTGGTATTGGAGACCATACAACCATACGATTAGTTTGCTGAGAGAGGAAGTATAGAGAGAATATAACAAGGGTCCGAGGACAGAGCACTGAGGAACCCCAACAGAAAGAGGTAGGGGAGAAGATGCCAATCCATTGTAGGAGACACTGAAGGAGGAGGAGAAGAGGGTGATTCACAGTGTCAAATGCAGCCGAGAGATCAAGAAGTATTAGTAGTGAGAAGTGGTTGTTGGCTTTGGCTGCTAAAAGGTCATTAGTTAGTTGGGTTAGGGCAGTCTCAGTGGAGTGTTGTTGCCTAAAACCAGATTGTAGGGGGTCCAGCAGGTTATTGTCAGAGAGGAATAGCATTAGCCAGGTATAAATTGGGTACTCAGGTAGCAGAGAGATAGGTCGGAGAATATTGAGACTGGAGGGTTTTTTCAGAATGGGGGTGACAAGAGCATGTTTTAGTTGAGAAGAAAAGATTCCAGTTGAGAGCGAGAGATTAAATAGATGAGTTAAGGCTTTGATAAAACAGGGATTGGCATTGCTAAGCTTGGAAGGAAACACACACACTCATACCAACCCCTCCATATACTCACATAAACTATACAGTATATACCAATATATATACTAATTATAGATTTTAGTATCACTATAGCTATTGATATTCTGCTTGTCCAGCAAGTCATCCAAGCCCCTCTTAAAGGCATTAACAGAATCGGCCATCACCCTTGAACACTTGGTGGTCAGACTGGTCAATAACTGACCAGCAGGTGGCGCTGTTGTAACAAAATTCATTCATATTAACAATATATGTATCCTTTACTATATTGGAATTAAAGAAATAAATAACGAATGTAAATTACAAAAGTGCATAGAAAAGCTTCCTCATGAATTTTACATTCACTTATTTTAAAGGCTTACTTATCCTTTAAGGACTGGAGTCCAAAACTGCCCCCCATACTCCAGATGAGGCCTCACCAGGGACCTATAAAGAGGCAGAATTATGTTTCATCTCTTGAGTTAATGCCCTTTTTTATACAAGAACTTTATTTGCTTTAGTAGCCACAGACTGACACTGCCCAGAATTAGACAACGTGTTATCTACAAAGACCCCAAGATCCTTCTCATTTAAGGAAACTCCCAACACATTGCCATTTAGTGTATAACTTGCATTTATATTATTTTTGCCAAAGTGCATAACCTGCATTTATCAACATTGAACCTCATTTTCCAGTTTGCTGCCCAGTTTCCCAACTTAGACATCAGACTATCTGGCATTTAGTTCTGAGGCTTAGAATGGGATCCTTTTTTGAATAGTGGCACATTAGCAATTTGCCAGTCTTTCGGCCATGCAAATCCTCAATGAACCTGAATTAAAAATGAAGTAAGAGGTTTGGCAATCACAGAGCTAAGCTCGTTTAGTACCCTGGGATGAATACCATCCGGTCCTGGACCTTTGTTTATCTTTACATGTTCTAGTCTCTTTTAAATTTCCTCTTATGTGAAAAATGCATCATTTGTTGTATTACTAGAATTAGGACTATTAAGAAGGAAACCTTCATTAGCTTGTTTTTCATTTGTGTAGAAATTTGCTAGAAAGAATTTGGAATGGAAAGAGGAGGAAAAGAGAAAGAGCAGAATAGGGAGGATTGGAAAATCAGAAGCTGAAGCGAGAGAAAGAAATGTAGTATAAAACTAGGAAGCCCTGTATACATAAGTAGAAATGGGAGGTATACCTACTGGCATTTGATTCACTGCTTTAGTATATATATATATATGAAATTGATAGGGAGGAAGATTTGCTTTGGGGCCTTGAGGAAAATGAAAAGCAGAATGAGGAGAGAAAGCTCAGAAGCAGCAGAAAGTCAAATGGGATGAGCGGAAGTTGATGGGAGAGTGAAATGTAGAGCAGAAGCAGAAGCAGAAGGGGGTGTTATGAGGAGTCATGAATAAGTGGGGCACCAAACACGGCAGGGAGGTGAGGATGAAAGGGAGGGAGGATGAAGCCATAAAGGAGAGAAAGAAAATGGAAAGGAGGAGAAAGACGAGTTTAGAAAGACGTGTGAAAGAGGAAAAGGGTGGAATAAGAAAGAAGAAGATGAGTTAAAAAGGGTATTCCCTGTACTAAGCACAATTCAGCAGGAACAATCCCTAAGTTTGCTCATAGTCTGTACAGAGAGATCCCATAAAACTATGGCAGCATAGGTATTCCCTGTACTAAGCACAATTCAGCAGGAACAGCCCCTAAGTTTGTTCATAGTCTGTACAGAGAGATCCCATAAAACTATGGCAGCATAGGTATTCCCTGTACTAAGCACAATTCAGCAGGAACAGTCCCCTAAGTTTGCTCATAGCCTGTACAGAGAGATCCCATAAAACTATGGCAGCATAGTTTTTTACTGTACTAAGCACAATTCAGCAGGAACAGCCCCTAAGTTTGTTCATAGTCTGTACAGAGAGAGAGATCCCATAAAACTATGGCAGCATAGGTATTCCCTGTACTAAGCACAATTCAGCAGGAACAGTCCCCTAAGTTTGATCATAGTCTGTACAGAGAGATCCCATAAAACTATGGCAGCATAGGTATTCCCTGTACTAAGCACAATTCAGCAGGAACAGTCCCCTAAGTTTGCTCATAGTCTGTACAGAGAGATCCCATAAAACTATGGCAGCATAGGTATTCCCTGTACTAAGCACAATTCAGCAGGAACAGTCCCCTAAGTTTGCTCATAGTCTGTACAGAGAGATCCCATAAAACTATGGCAGCATAGGTATTCCCCTGTACTAAGCACAATTCAGCAGGAACAGTCCCTAAGTTTGCTCATAGTCTGTACAGAGAGATCCCATAAAACTATGGCAGCATAGGTATTCCCTGTACTAAACACAATTCAGCAGGAACAGTCCCCTAAGTGTGCTCATAGTCTGTACAGAGAGATCCCATAAAACTATGGCAGCATAGGTATTCCCTGTACTAAGCACAATTCAGCAGGAACAGTCCCCTAAGTTTGCTCATAGTCTGTACAGAGAGATCCCATAAAACTATGGCAGCATAGGTATTCCCCTGTACTAAGCACAATTCAGCAGGAACAGTCCCTAAGTTTGCTCATAGTCTGTACAGAGAGATCCCATAAAACTATGGCAGCATAGGTATTCCCTGTACTAAGCACAATTCAGCAGGAACAGTCCCCTAAGTTTGCTCATAGTCTGTACAGAGAGATCCCATAAAACTATGGCAGCATAGGTATTCCCCTGTACTAAGCACAATTCAGCAGGAACAGTCCCTAAGTTTGCTCATAGTCTGTACAGAGAGATCCCATAAAACTATGGCAGCATAGGTATTCCCCTGTACTAAGCACAATTCAGCAGGAACAGTCCCTAAGTTTGCTCATAGTCTGTACAGAGAGATCCCATAAAACTATGGCAGCATAGGTATTCCCTGTACTAAGCACAATTCAGCAGGAACAGTCCCCTAAGTTTGCTCATAGTCTGTACAGAGAGATCCCATAAAACTATGGCAGCATAGGTATTCCCCTGTACTAAGCACAATTCAGCAGGAACAGTCCCTAAGTTTGCTCATAGTCTGTACAGAGAGATCCCATAAAACTATGGCAGCATAGGTATTCCCCTGTACTAAGCACAATTCAGCAGGAACAGTCCCTAAGTTTGCTCATAGTCTGTACAGAGAGATCCCATAAAACTATGGCAGCATAGGTATTCCCTCATATACAGCTCCAAATGAGCACTCTAATGAGGAAATAAATATACTGGCTCGTGCAGTTTTCACATCTGCTTCAATGGCAGCAAAAGCTCCAGTTTTTATTAAAATGATGTAACAGGCCTGGCATTTAGCAGCTGATCAGCTGACTTACACATTCCAGCATTGAGGCACGTGCCACCCTCCTCACCTGTACCCAGAGATAAAATGAGAGCATGTGCAGGAGCGAATGGCAGAGATGAGCTGCATCGGCAGGTGAGATATTCAATTTTAGTTCATCTAATTTTGCCAACCTAGCAAAGCTCACTAATGCACGTGCCTTATTAGCGCAGCCCCTTTACACATATTACGTAGGTCACATTATTATGATTGACCTCTAAGTAGTAGGAAATTTGCAGAAGCAGAAAAACAAGGCCAGTCCCGGATCCAATATGGACCAGCGTCTCCTCTATATCCATGGAGAGGTGATAGGATAACTTCATACATTCCTGTGCCTAATAATATGAAGAGAGTTCAGCTCATGGTTTCCCACCTTGAGAGGCCATGGCTAAGCAATTGTCCTCAGAATCTTGAATATGTAGAACGATCTATGCTGAGCCTCCCACTGATTAATACGTAAAGCACCAATGCCTAACCAAGCAGCTGACACTTTATAGGATTGAACAGACATCTAGACAGTCAGATAAAGGGTCCGGCTCAAGGGCCCCCAATCTTGGAGGTGGCAGAGGCTGGGCATGTCCAACAAACAATGTAGTGGAGAAAAGTAAATAAAGGGGAAGTTCACCTTCAACTTTTTGGTTTAGATTTAGACTTCGGAACATAATATTCCTGTGCTCTTCATTTGTATACTAAAACACTGCTTACTATGAGAGTAGTAAGTACTATGGGCTGAGTGGGAAGAGTACACCCTATATCAAAGGGTTGAGCTTTTAGAGATTGTGGATACAGAGATGTGAAAATTCTGCAGAACGGCCCAAGAGTCTCTCTGTATAGGGGACACTCATCAGGCTTCTGCAACGGTACTGGTACCCCTTGCTTGTTTCCATAGCAACCAGTAGGCGAGAGAGGAGAAATACAATTAATAGTGATCAAAGGGATGTTAGTGAATGCAGATGCACACACCCTCGTTAACCCATATAATTATCACCCCCTGCTGATAGAAGAGAATTTTTGTGCAACATTATGAAATTAGCACCCGGAGTGTTTGAATTCTGACCCACTTCTTTTATTTATATAAAAACATAACCACAGGGGCGAGTGTTTGCCAATAAGTGTGTCTAGTGGCCCACTGGTGTCAGGCAAATGGCGACCACTGACATAGCAATCATCATGTTTTCTGGTTGTTATGAGTCTCCACAAGCAGAATCTGGAATGAAAGGGGAACTCATTGCACTTACCTATCAAGGCTTTGAACAGATTACTCTTAAAGAGACGGATCACCTTCTCAATGGCCAGTCTGAGCTGCCGTTCCTGCGGTTTTCGTAATTTCCTGCGATATTCCTCCAGTAATGCCAACGCTCGCTCTGTATCTGCAGAGAACAAGCAAAATACAGGTAACAGTCACCCCCCGGGGCTGCTGAGTAACAGTATAACGGATGATACTTTTGCGTTTACATTAGTAATTGCAGTTGGTGTTGAACTGTAAACACCAACCTATATCTCTCTGTCTTGATATATTGATCAATTAACAATAGCAACAGCAGACCCAGAGCCTGCAAGGGGACCCCATGAGTATATAGAGCCCAGCAGGGTCCTGGTGTATGAGCAATATCAGTAAAAGGGGGATAGTTACAGCCTCAATAGTAAACCACACTTACATCTCCCCACCCTTGAGTAAGTATTTGTATATATTTTATTGCTACTTCTGGCCCATGCTTGAGGTTTGTTTCTAGGGCAGGGCCCTGCTAGTTCTAGTTTTATAGGGACATCATCTTTCCTACAGTTATCTGTAAGCCAATCAGAATGGGGATGATATACTGTAAATTGGATTTATTGCAGGGATGCACCGAATCCACTATTTTGGATTCGGCCGAACCCCCAAATCTTTCACGAAAGATTTGGCCGAATACCGAACCAAATCCGAATGGGAAGGGGAAAACATTTTTTACTTCCTTGTTTTGTGAAAAAAGTCACGCGATTTCCCTTCCCACCCCTAATTTGCATATGCAAATTAGGATTTGGTTAAACCGGGCAGAAGCATTCAGCCAAATCTGAATCCTGCTGAAAAAGGCTGAATCCTGGCTGAATCCCGAACCAAATCCTGGATTCGGTGCATCCCTAATTTATTTATCCTGTAGCAACCTGTTGCAAGGACGGTCACTGCATTTTATGACATCATTACAAGTGGGTGTGGACAACATGACATGCCTTCGGGTCACTAATAGTTATTCTTAAAGGGGAACTATTGCAAAAATGTTATTTTAATTATAAGACTAGAACATGTTAAGATTAACAAAGGTCCGGGGCCAGATGGTATTCATCCCAGGGTAATTAGCGAGCTTAGCTCTGTGATTGCCAAACCTCTTTACTTAATTTTTCAGGATTCATTGAGATCTGGCATAGTGCCGAGAGACTGGCGAATTGCTAAAGTGGTGCCTCTATTCACAAAAGGATCCCGTTCTCAGCCTCAAAACTATAGGCCAGTTAGTCTGACGTCAGTGGTAGGAAAGCTTTTTGAAGGGTTAATAAAGGATAAGATACTGGACTTCATAGCAAATCATAATACTATGAGTTTGTGCCAGCATGGTTTTATGTGTAATAGATCTTGCCAGACTAACTTAATTTCTTTTTATGAGAAGGTGAGCAGGGACCTCGATTCTGGGATGGCAGTGGATGTGATTTACTTAGACTTTGCTAAAGCATTTGATACAGTGCCACACAAAAGGTTACTGGTTAAATGAAGGAATGTTGGTCTGGAACATAGTATTTGTACCTGGATAGAGAACTGGCTAAAAGATAGACTACAAAGAGTGGTGGTAAATGGAACATTTTCTAATTGGACCAGTGTTGTTAGTGGAGTACCGCAGGGCTCTGTACTAGGTCCCTTGCTTTTCAACTTGTTTATTAATGACCTGGAGGTGGGCATTGAAAGTACTGTTTCTATTTTTGCAGATGAGACTAAATTGTGCAGAACTATAGGTTCCATGCAGGATGCTGACACTTTGCACAGTGATTTGTCTAAACTGGAAAACTGGGCAGCAAACTGGAAAATGAGGTTCAATGTTGATAAATGCAGGTTATGCACTTTGGCAGAAATAATATAAATGCAAGTTATACACTAAATGGCAGTGTGTTGGGAGTTTCCTTAAATAAGAAGGATCTAGGGGTCTTTGTAGATAACAAGTTGTCTAATTCTGGGCAGTGTCATTCTGTGGCTACTAAAGCAAATAAAGTTCTGTCTTGTATAAAAAAGGGCATTAACTCAAGGGATGAAACATAATTCTGCCTCTTTATAGGTCCCTGGTGAGGCCTCATCTGGAGTATGGGGGCAGTTTTGGACTCCAGTCCTTAAGAGGGATATAAATGAGCTGGAGAGAGTGCAGAGACTAAGTGCAACTAAACTGGTTAAATTAAATTATGAGGGAAGACTGACAAGGTTGGGGTGGTTTTCTCTGGAAAAAAGGTGCTTGCGAGGGGACATGATTAGACTTTACAAGTACATTAGAGGACATTATAGACAAATAGCAGGAGACCTTTTTACCCATAAAGAGAATCACGTACCAGAGGCCTCCCCTTCAGACTAGAAGAAAAGAAGTTTCATTTAAAGGAACAGAGTAGGGGGTTCATCACAGTCAGGACAGTGAGGTTGTGGAATGCACTGCCGGGTGATGTTGTGATGCTGATTCAGTTAATGACTATAAGAGGGACTTGGATGATTTTTTGGACAGACATAATACAAAGGCTATTGTGATACTAAACTCTATAGTTAGTATAGATACGGGTATATAGAATTTGTATGAAAGTAGGGAGGGGTGTGTGTATGGGGCTGGGTTTTCATTTGGGTTGGACTTGATGGACTTTGTCTTTTTTCAACCCAATTTAACAATGTAACTATGTAACTATAAGCTTCATTGTCCGGAAATAAGAAACTTTCTAAATACACTCAATTAAAAATGATGTATCATTTCTGAAATAATCAAGTTTATCTTCACTATCCCTCTCTCAGCATCTGTTTCTCTTCATTCTCTCTTCATGCAGCAGTTGGGTGTCAGATATTCATTGACAGTTACATCCAATATATCTTATAGGGGGGCTCCTTTTGCCTAGAAGATGTATTAGAGCTCACTCTATTAAAATTACCGGACATCGTGTCTCTCTACATGCAGGATTTGTGCAAAAGGCAGTTATTTTGTTAGATACTGGAATCAGTTATTTGAGTGAGCTCTAATACATCTGCTAGGAAAGGAGCCCCCCTATAAGATATATTGGATCTAACTGTCAATGAATATCTGACACCCAACTGCTGCATGAAGAGAGAATGAAGAGAAACAGATGCTGAGAGAGGGATAGTGATGATAAACTTGATTATTTCAGAAACGGTACCGAATATTTAATTGATTGTATTTAGAAAGTTTCTTATTTCAGTATGATGAAGTTTATATTAAATTTTCATTTTCGCGATAGTTCCCATTTAAGACCTTATTGACTTGGCCCATTTATATTAATTCTGTAGATATCACCTTTGTTCACCATCCCTTTCTTTTGTTTGGATCCTGATTCCTGTAGGTGCCAACTCAGTGGGTGAGCTGTTTCCTTCACCAGCCATTAATAACTTTAAAACCGGATACATTTTAATAAATATATATTGGAAAGTTGCTAAGAGCTACATTTACTTGGATTATACCAAAACCACTTTTTTAGCGTGAATTTCCCCTTTAAACAAAGAAAATAGAGATCTTTTTAACCGTTGTTCATTTCCCTGAGGATTAAGCATCAAACACAGAAGCTTTCCTGAATCTAATCCTCCGCTGTTCTTTTCAGTGAAGCTGGTAGCAGCCCCCATGCACATGGTGTCACACTCCTGCGCCAGATGCAGCGGCGTTATATAATCATGTGAGCGGCTAGAACTCATTTAGAATAAGTGCTGATTGTTATATCTGTCCATTTAATTTCTAGTTCAGCACAAATACTGAGGCTTGCAACTGGAAAAGCTAAATGGCACATATTAAAGGGCAAGTAAACTCAAAATCACTGGGGGTTTCAATCTGTATGGCAACACAGTGCTAAGCTGGAACATACCCCACACAGGTGCATTTTTTTTTAATGAAGATAAAGACTTGGTCTCACGAGCAACACGTTTCTCACCAACCCCTTGGATGTTGCTCCCAATGGCCTCAAAGCAGGAGCTTATTTTTGAATTCCAGACTTGGAGGCAAGTTTTAGTTGCATAAAAACCAGTTGTACTTCTAAAAAGACCTTGTGTAGGCCGCCAGTCCACATAGGGGCGACCCAAATGATTGTGTTGCTCCCCATCTCTTTTTACATTTGAATGTGGCTCATGGATAAAAATGATTGGGGACCTTTGCTCTAGAGGCGCACCTCCTACATTTTAGGGAATACAGACTATGCAGGGGGCTCAGTTCCAGGAACAATCTGTTAATATACATGTAAATTGTTGGCAGTATCTGCCCAGAGAGGGAATTAGTTACAGATAGGCGAATTTACTTAAAGGAATCGTTCAGTGTAAAAATAAAAACTGGGTAAATAGACAGGCTGTGCAAAATAAAAAATGTTTGTAATATAGTTAGTTATCCAAAAATGTAATGTATAAAGACTGGAGTGATTTGATGTATAACATGTCAGTCAGAACACTACTTCCTGCTTTTCAGCTCTCTTGGTTTACACTGACTGGTTGCCCTGATTACCAGGCAGTAACCAATCAGAGACTCGAAGGGGGGCCACATGGGTCATATCTGTTGCTTTTGAATCTGAGCTGAATGCTGAGGATCAATTACAAACTCACTGAACAGTTATGTCCCATGTGGCCCCCCTTATAGTCACTGACTAACTCAGAGTTAGAGAGCTGAAAAGCAGGAAGTTGGATTCTGGCTATTATGTTACACATCCAGTCACTCCAGCCTTTATACATTACATTTTTGGCTAACTAACTATATTAGAAACATTTTTTATTTTGCACAGTCTATCTATTTACCCAGTTTTTATTTTCACACTGAACTATTCCTTTAAAGTGTCTCTGTTTTTAAGTTAAGGTCTTACTCTGCTGGGTGACACCCAGGGAACTAACACTTCTAATCTCCTTATTGGAGCCTCTTACTTCTCCTTGTGAGGCCTCCTACCTCAGGTTCTTCGGCACCACTCCGACTCCAGCAAATGGGCTCCATCAAATACAGATACATGGTAAAGCCCAAGACAAAGGCCACCTGACCCCACTGGATAGTAAAGGCCTCTGAGGAACTATAACAGATACCCTGATATCTAGACATAGGGGCAAATTCACTAAGATCCGAAGTTGCGCCGGCGACAGCTATGCCACACTCCGCCGCACTTCGTCAGGCGTAGTTTCGCCAGCGCTACGCAAAGTCGCTAAAATGCGAAGTTGCACTCAGAGAGGCGAACAGTAGCGAAGTCAAGCAAAGCGAAGTTACGCTAGCGATGCCTAATTTGCATACGGCGCCAAGTTAAAGTACAATGGACGTATGTGTAGCAGCAAATACATTACACTACACAAGCCTGGGAAAGCTTCATAAAATAAAATAGAGGTGTTATATTGCCCTACACATGAGCCCACTGTATAGTTTATCTGCCATATGTTAGGAAATGTAGGGGGGAAGGAGGGTACCCCAAAAAAATGTACGATCTTTTTCAGCCTATCACCCTTAAAAAAGGAAAAGAAGACAGCATTTTTTGGGACTTAGAAAAAATTTCAACTTTTTTTGAAGCAAGCCCTGTCTAATCTATTGCACCTCGCCTGGTCTCAGTTGGCAAAGGCAAGTCTGGCGCAAGAGTTAACGTTCATGAAAATCCGCAAGTTAGTGAATTAACGTAGTTACGTCCCTTCGCCATAGCGCAACTTCGCCTGGCGTAAGGGTGCAAAGTAGCGCTAGAGTAGGTCCACTTCGCTAGCGGATTTACGCCAGCGCCCGTTAGTAAATCAGCAAAGTAACGAAATGACGTCAGGCTGGCGAATTTGCGCTAGCGTTAGCCACTTCGCGCTTTAGTAAATTTGCCCCATAGTCTCCATCCAGTGATGTAACTACCGTACAGCAGCCACCCCAAGCAGTCACAGCATCTACTGTATGAAGGGCCTGAACTCGGAGTAGGCAGAAGAGTCAAATGCAAAGGAAAACTGTACCACTGTCTGTCTGTGAGGTGTGATCACAGCCTTGGGAGCACCATATTCTAGACCCGGCACTGGCTGTATGATATCCTCGTTCCTCGTCTGTTGCTGCCAGATAGTGCCTAAAGCCAGCAGGGGTGGGGTAGTATGTGGCTGAGGACGTGAGGAGCACTTGCCGGCCCCCATGTGGTCACATTGTCCAAGGACAAGAAAAACTAATGATTGGGGAGGGTGACAATTAGTTAGGCTCCCCCTAGTGACCAACAATACTACCACTTTTGCCTCTTCTTAAAAAAAAAACAACCTTGCCCAGGATTTAATGGAATTGTTCAATGTAAAAATAAAAACTGGGTAAATAGACAGGCTGTGCAAAATAAAAAATGTATCTAATATAGTTAGTTAGGCAAAAATGTAATGTATAAAGGCTGGAGTGACTGGATGTGTAACATAATAGCCTGGACACTACTTCCTGCTTTTCAGCTCTCTTGGTTTACACTGATTGGTTACCAGGCAGTAACCAATCAGAGACTTCAGGGGGGGGCGCATGGGTCATAACTGTTGCTTTTGAATCTGAGCTGAATGCTGAGGATCAATTACAAACTCACTGAACAGTTATGTCCCATGTGGCCCCCCTTATAGTCGCTGACTAACTCAGAGTTAGAGAGCTGAAAAGCAGGAAGTAGTGTCCAGGCTATTATGTTACACATCCAGTCACTTCAGCCTTTATACATTACATTTTTGCCTAACTAACTATATTAAATATATTTTTTATTTTGCACAGCCTGACTATTTACCCACTTTTTATTTTTACACTGAACTGTTCCTTTTAAGGTAGGAAGTATGATTGCACAGTTAGATGGAAGGTATAAAGGTATTTCTAACACAGGCTTGGGTATGAGTCACATAGTATAGCATTCACTCCACATACAGTACCTGCTATCCGACAGTCACACTCCCTTCCCAGAGACTATTATCCCACTGTTACTATAGACACCATCTCTCCCTACTATACCTGCTATCCCACAGTCACACTCCCTTCCCAGAGACTATTATCTACTGTTACTATAGGCACCATCTCTCCCTACTATACCTGCTATCCCACAGTCACACTCCCTTCCCAGAGACTATTATCTACTGTTACTATAGGCACCATCTCTCCCTACTATACCTGCTATCCCACAGTCACACTCCCTTCCCAGAGACTATTATCCACTGTTACTATAGACACCATCTCTCCCTACTATACCTGCTATCCCACAGTCACACTCCCTTCCCAGAGACTATTATCCACTGTTACTATAGGCACCATCTCTCCCTACTATACCTGCTATCCCACAGTCACACTCCCTTCCCAGAGACTATTATCCACTGTTAGTATAGGCACCATCTCTCCCTACTATGTTGTTAGACTATTGATTTTTTGCACACTCTTCCTACATAAGATTGGTGTTCTGTAAGGTAAAGCTTTGTTGCCAGTGCTTGGACCCAAGTAACAGCATCTCTGCAGATTTTAGTTACACAATTAAGAATGTATACAAGTTTATACAAAGACGTGTATGTTATTTACAGATCACTATACACATTCGTATTGATTGACAGGCCATTTAATAGGACAGGGAGATACAAAGAAAGCCTAGTAGTAGTAGTAGTAGTAGCAGGAATGGAACAGATCATTAAGTGTATGAGATGTTGGATGTCATGGATGAGCAGGGTGATACATGTCTTTTCTATCCTCAAGTCAATAACACAAAACCCATCGTAATCTGAGCATTTTTAGGTCACAGAAATGTACATTAGAAATTATTTGCTAAGTTCATTTCCAATCAGATGTCTTTCATGTTAATGAGAACATTGCGGGTCCCGTCTGAGATGGAGATGGAAGGAGGGAAATGATGGTTTTGCCCACCTGTCTTCTTCACTGGCATTCTTATAGGGAAATCTTCGGCTGCCGCTACTTTATCTTCAGTAGCCAATGACAGTGCAACGTAGAAGAGTCCGACGGAATGGCCAGTAGTTTAATGGCCGGGTAAGAGGAATTATCAGACAATTATCAGACAATTATCAGAATTTCCAATAGATCCAGTCGCAAGTATAAAAATAGATGGGATACTCCTAGGACACTTACAATTCAGCTGCCTGGGAGGAAATAGAATATATAAAAATAGGAAATCCCTCTGGGTAAAAACTGCTCCAAAAAAAGAACTTTCTAAAGTCAGTGAGTGCTGAGCAGTGATGTGGGGGCGGTGCCTCTAGATTGGAGCTGAGGATTCAGGGGCTCAAGCTCCCCTATAAATATTTCCCAGGGTGCCCCGCTGGGCTGACACTCAGGGTCTCAGCTGGTAAATATTCAGCTGTGTGTTCTTGTTGTATCCCAGTTGCACAGTCCATGTGTCAGTGATGGCCAGTGGGTCCCAGGCTGCCAGTCACAGAGGGGAGGCGAGTGCAGCACAGAGACAAGTCCGGGCACAGGGGAGGGCAGGACATGGTGCCAATAATCCGGCCTGGGAGGAGGAGGAGGTGGGTCAGAACAGGTGCATCCCGCATATACACAAGCGCCTGCTGCTCAAGCTGCTGCTTAAGGCTGTCACGTGAGGTCACCGCTGCGCATCACATGACAGGCAAGATGGCGGCGCCCACAGTAGAACGCGGAGAGTAAAGTTGGTGCAGTCGGTGAGACAGATCCCGGGGCTCGCGGAGCGCTCGGAGCTCACTGACCCGTGTGGGATGGGTCGGCAGGGCAGGAGATACCCCCTCCGGCAGTGTGTGAGGCTCCAGTGATTGTCAAGTTCATGTGCTCGTGTAATACCCGGGGTGAGACTGACACGAGCAGCTCAGATTCTATATGAGACACAGACCCGCCCCTTTCATTCTATAATAGACTTGTCGTTTACAGTCACATCAGTGGGGGAACTACATATAACTGGCCCCAGAGTAAATGTATCTTAGGCCCCAACATAACCAGGAGTTGTTTTACCAATAGATTGAAATTGCTCATAATTCAGGGTCTCATGGGACCCCCTATACTTCCTGCCCCTACACCTCCTCCCCCTGCATCCGCTTCTCTGTAGTTTTGCCCTCAATCTATAGTTGCCACCTGGCCGGTAAATATGCCGGTCGATCCCAATGTAGGAAAAAAACAGTAATTATATAGGAAGGCAGGTATTTTTTTGATGGAAAAGGGGTCAACCAAAACTGAATGACCCCTGCGTGGCCTCTCCCATCCTTCTGCAGCACCTCCCTGTCCTTTGGCAAAGCCATTGCGTCTGGTTTTAAAGGGGAACTATAGGGGGCAAGTATATTCATGGGCAGTCATTTAAGTGACCCTGATAGTTTAAAGGGGTGGTTCATCTTTGTTAACTTATAGTGTGTTATAGATTGGCCAATTCTAAGCAACTTTTTAAATGATCAACAATCATTTTTTATTTATAATTTTTAAATTATTTGACTTCTCCTTCCAAATCTTTTCAGCTTTCACTGCCCCAAGTAGAAACAACACCTTTAAAATTTGCAGGTGACTTGAAAATTCAGGTTGCAGGGCTGCTTTAAAAGAAACCGCAACACCAAACAATGAAAGTGTTTAAAAGTAATGACAATATAATACACAAAAGCCATGAATATCTTGTAAATTATATCCTTATAAACGGTGAGTTCTGATGTCATTTGACTCACTTAAATTTGTGTATTATAATAAATAAAGTACCCCCAGTTGTAAAATATAAGGATATTAGAAGTTACCTCGGAGTTCCATGACCTGTATAAAAACACTCGGCCTTGGGCCTCGTACTTTTATATGGTCATGAAACTCCTCGGTATCTTATAATATCCTTATATTTTACAAAAGGGGGTACTTTATTCACTATATAATGTGCTGTTGCCCTGCACTGGTAAAACTGGTGTGTTTGTTTCAGAAACTCTACTATAGTTTATATAAACAAGCTGCTGTGTAGCCATGGGGGCAGCCATTCAAGCACAGGATACACAGTAGATAACAGATAAGTACTACTATAGTTTATATAAACAAGCTGCTGTGTAGCCATGGGGGCAGCCATTCAAGCACAGGATACACAGTAGATAATAGATAAGTACTACTATAGTTTATATAAACAAGCTGCTGTGTAGCCATGGGGGCAGCCATTCAAGCACAGGATACACAGTAGATAACAGATAAGTACTACTATAGTTTATATAAACAAGCTGTTGTGTAGCCATGGGGGCAGCCATTCAAAGCTGAAAGGCACAGGTTCCTGACTCCAAAATGGCATTGGGACCAGTCCCTGGATCAACTTGTACTATGAGCTATTTCCCATAACCCTGTATTCCCTCACTTGCTAAACACCATCCAACCCCTTCTTATACCTATCTAATGTATCAGCCTGTACCACTGATTCAGGGAGACAATTCCACATCTTCACAGCATTTATTTTTCTTTAATTCCAAGATATTAAGGGATACATGTACTGTTAATATGAATGAATTGTGTTACAACAGCGCCACCTGCTGGTCAGTTTCCCACCAGTCTGACCACCAAGTAGTCAAGGAAGTTGTCAGGAGAAAGAAAGAGGCTGATGTTCTTCTGCTTAGGAAAGATGTGAGAAAGGTTTCTAATTTTATTCCTAAGCAGAACATCAGCCTCTTTCTTTCTCCTGACAACTTCCTTGACTACTTGCTGGTCAGACTGGTGGGAAACTGACCAGCAGGTGGAGCTGTTGTAACAAAATTCATTCATATTAACAGTACATGTATCCCTTAATATCTTGGAATTAAAAATAAATAATGAATGTAAATTGCAAATGTTCTTAGAATAGCCCCCTTATCAGTTTTACAATCACATATTTTTAAGGTTTAATTATTCTTTAAAGGAGAAGGAAACAGGTATAAGAAGGGTTTGGATGGTGTTTAGCAAGTGAGGGAATACAGGGATATGGGAGATAGCTCATAGTACAAGTTGATCCAGGGACTGGTCCCATTGCATCTTGGAGTCAGGAAGGAAATTTTTACCCTTCTGAGGCAAATTGGAGAGGCTTCTTATGGGGTTGACTTATCCTTTAAATGAGCCCAGAGACATCTATGTATACCTTTATAATACACAAAAGCCATGAATATCCTGTAAATTATATTCTTATAAACGGTGAGTTCTGATGTCATCAGTTATAAACGGTCAGTTCTGATGTCATTTCCGTCACATGACTCACTGAAACTTGTGTATTATAATAAATAAAGTACCCCCAGTTGTAAAATATGAGGATATTAGAAGTTACCTCGGAGTTCCATGACCTGTATAAAAACACTCAGCCTTCGGCCTCGTACTTTTATATGGTCATGAAACTCCTCGGTAACTTATAATATCCTTATATTTTACAAGAGGGGGTACTTTATTCACTATATATTAACAAGAGTTGACCATCAAATTTGGCGTGTGCAATAAGTTGTGTTGAGCTTATTCCTTTTGTATTCAGGTACCAGACGACCGTCTGCCAGACAAAGGGAATATTTTGCGCTTCTGGAGCAGTATCCAAGCAGGTTTAGAAGAAGATGAGCTTTGTCCTGATCCTTCAGGCCATGTTTGATGTTTACATCAGTTCCCGTCATTATAATATATATCAGCAAATGATAAAGTTGCCGCCTCCTGGGACTGACATTGAGGCACTGCCTGAGTAATTGTTTTTTTTTTTTTTTAATATATATAAATATTTATATCAGTATAAACTGCTCCAAAACCAAGGTATAAAATTTGCATCTAAACAGGGTTTCTGTGGTGAAGTGTCAAGTTCTTTAAAGGGATTATGTCGTGATTTTTATGGTGTAGTTTTTATTTCTAAATTAAACTGCAAATAATTCGCTGTACAATATAAAATGTCATTCCTGAACCAACAAGTGTATTTAGTTGTAATATTGGTGTGTAGGTGCATCTCAGGTCATTTTGCCTGGTCATGTGATTTCAGAAAGAGCCAGCACTTTAGGATGGAACTGCTTTCTGGCAGGCTGTTGTTTCTCCTACTCAATGTAACTGAATGTGTCTCAGTGGGACCTGGATTTTACTATTGAGTGCTGTTCTTAGATCTACCAGGCAGCTGTTATATTGTGTTAAGGAGCTGTTATCTGGTTACCTTCCCATTGTTCCTTTGTTTGGCTGCTGGGGGGAAAAGGGAGGGGGTGATATCACTCCAACTTGCAGTACAGCAGTAAAGAGTGACTGAAGTTTATCAGAGCACAAGTCACATGACTGGGGGCAGCTGGGAAACTGACAAAATGTCTAGCCCCATGTCAGATTTCAAAATTAAATATAAAAAAATCTGTTTGCTCTTTTGAGAAATGGATTTCAGTGCAGAATTCTGCTGGTGCAGCACTATTAACTGATGTTTTGAAAAAAATATTTTTTCCCATTACAGTATCCCTTTAAGGCTGGTGTCCTATACACAGGGCTCTGCCAATCAGGGCTTAACCCTCCAAGACTAAACACTCGTGTGTAAGTGTCTTTAGCAACACAACTCACCCTAACTGCATGTGCCTTCACATTTATCCTCACTGAAACGCATCTCCCTGTTAGCTGAATGGCAATCAGCGTCACTTCCTTAGCACCCATGGGTGACATTCAGTGGGGTTCTAGGTCTCTTCCTGTGTCAGTCCCACAATCCCTAACAATTGTATTTGCAACATTGGTATCATTTCTAAAATCGGATAAAGTAATTTTTAGCCCTTTTTTTTTTTTTTTTTTTTTTAAGGGAAAGTTCATCTTCCCTGTTAACACTTTCAGTGTTGTGGCCCTGGGTTCCATTCCAGCCATGGTAAGGAGTCTGCAGGTTCTCCCCATGTTTGTGTGGATTTGCTCCACATGCCGAAACACACACACAGGGAGGTTAAACGGCTCCTGATATGACTACGACAGGGACATTGGATTGTAAACTCTACTGGACTAATAGGAGTAAATAATCTCTGTATAATACTTAAGTAATATTGCACCAAATCCAGGATTCGTTTTGGGATTCTGCCAGGATTCAGATTTGGCCGAATCCTTCTGCCTGGCCGAACAGAATTCGCATATGCAAATTTGTCACAAAACAAGGAAGTAAAACATGTTTTCCCCTTCGGATTCGGCTGAATCTTTCGCAAGGGGTTCGGCCTAATCCAAAGTAGTGGATGCGGTGCATCCCTTTACTGAAGAATGAATAATACAAGTCCTGTGTGTGTTGGTCTTTAAAGGATCAGTAATATCAAAAAGATTTTATAAAAAATTAGTTTGTATACTCCGGGAAAAAAAAACACCAATACATATTAAACTTTAACATTGCAAAGTCTTTATTTAGAAATAACGTACTGGAACGCCCCTTGCGCTCCTCTTCAGAAAAGGCGGCAGGGCGACGATCCATCATGCGGCGTTCGATTTCTCCTCCCTGGCTATCTCCTTTAAAGGAGAAGGAAACCCAGTCGGCGCAAAAACCCTCCCCCCCGACCTACCCGTCCCGCTGGGCAAATGCCCCTAACTTGTTACTTACCCTTCTGCGCAGGTCCAGTCCACGGAGCTCACAGACGTCATCTTCTTCTTCCTGCTTTGACTGGCGTTTTGCCGCATGCGCAGTAGGAGCATTTCGCCGGTACAGATCTACTGCGCATGCGCCAAAAGTCACAAAGTTTTCCGATTTCACTTTGCGCCGGTCAAAGCAGGAAGAAAATCGCTTGGAAGAAGATGGTGTCGGTGAACTCCGTAGACTGGACCTGTGCAGAAGGGTAAGTAACAAGTTAGGGGCATTTGCCCAGTGGGTCAGGTAGGCCAGGGGGGAGGAGGGAGGGTTGGGCAACACACGGGAGGGGGGGGGAGGGTTTTTGCGCCGACTAGGTTTCCTTCTCCTTTAAAGGGAGCCTGTCTTCGGAAAACATGTTTTTTTCCAAAACGCATCAGTTAATAGTGCTACTCCAGCAGAATTCTGCACTGAAATCCATTTCTCAAAAGACCAAACAGATTTTTTTATATTCAATTTTGAAATCTGACATGGGGCTAGACATTTTGTCAATTTCACAGTTGCCCCCAGTCATGTGACTTGTGCCTGCACTTTAGGAGAGAAATGCTTTCTGGCAGGCTGCTGTTTTTCCCTCTCAATGTAACTGAATGTGTCTCAGTGGGACATGGGTTTTTACTATTGAGTGTTGTTCTTAGATCTACCAGGCAGCTGTTATCTTGTGTTAGGGAGCTGTTATCTGGTTACTTTCCCATTGTTCTTTTGTTTGGCTGCTGGGGGGGGGGTAAAGGGAGGGGGTGATATCGCTCCAACTTGCAGTACAGCAGTAAAGAGTGATTGAAGTTTATCAGAGCACAAGTCACATGACTTGGGGCAGCTGGGAAATGGACAATATGTCTAGCCCCATGTCAGATTTCAAAATTGAATATAAAAAAATCAGTTTGCTCTTTTGAGAAATGGATTTCAGTGCAGAATTCTGCTGGAGCAGCACTATTAACTGATTCATTTTGAAAAAAAATTTTTTTCCCATGACAGTATCCCTTTAAAGAAAGCAGGGAGGAGAAATCGAGTGCCGCACGATGGATCGCCTTTTCTGAAGAGAAGCGCAAGCGTAGTTTCGGTAAGTTATTTCTAAATAAAGACTTTTGAGATTTTAAAATTTAATATGTGTTGGTGGTTTATATTTCCGTAGTATACTTATAAATTGTTTTAAAAGAATTTGATGTTACTGGTCTTTTAGAAAGGGTTCAGCTACTTCTTGGCAGCAGGACTTGTTGGTGGCCCACCAGTACTGCACCAGATTCCCATTTTTTTGCCACAACCCCAGGACTCCCTGTAGTGGTTTCACCCTGATCCCATTTGCAATAAAGTAAAATCATAACGTTTATATTACTGTGGATAGACTGGGTCTGGGGAAGCTGCAAGGAATCCCTGTGTCAGGACCCCGGGGCTGGTGGGCTTTTCAATAAAGAGGAGCACCAAACCCAGGTATAAGATGAGAGACTATATTCACTATGTAGGATGACTAACCAATTCACCCACCTTTCCTTATTCTTTAATTCAACTTTAAACAAGTTGATATTTCATTATGAGTATATAAATTTGACTACAGATATGGGACCAGTTATACAGAATTGTCAAATCTTAAAGGAAAACTAAACCCTAAAAATGAATGTGGCTAAAAATGTCCTATTTTATATAGTGAATTTATTGCACGAGGCTAAAGTTTGAGCTTGTCAATAGCAGCAATGATCCAGGACTTCAAACTTGTCACAGGGGGTCACCATCTTGGAAAGTGTCTGTGACACTCACATGCTCAGTGGGCTCTGATTGGCTGTTGAGAAGCTAAGCTTAGGGCTCGTCACTAATTATCCAGCAGAAAATGAGCTTCCCTGGCTGTAATATAAGCTGATGCTATAGGTTTGCTGATTATTCAATTCTGATGCTAATTGCACTGGTTTCTGTGCTGCCATGTAGTAATTATGTGCATTATTTACTAATCAGCCTTATATTGTGACATTTCTATTCTATGTGTACTGTATATTGTGAGTGGGTCCCTAAGCTCAGTAAGTGACAGCAGCACAGAGCATGTGCAGTGAATCAGCAGAAAAGAAGATGGGGAGCTACTGGGGCATCTTTGGAGACACAGATCTTTACTGCTAAAGGGCTGTGGTTGCCTTGGGCTGGTACAGAAGCACAAAACATCATGTACAACATTTCTAGCTACTTCTTTAGTTTAACTTTTTCTTGTCCTTTAACTCATGTAAAACGGAATAATCCAGTAAAGATTAATTACATTTTCAGTTGGATCAAGTATAAGGTACTATTTTATTAGTACAGAATAGGGATGCACAGAATCCACTATTTTGGATTCGGCTGAACCCCCGAATCCTTCACGAAAGATTCGGCCAAATACCAAACCCGCATATGCAAATTAAGGGGTGGGAAGAGGAAATTTTTTTACTTCCTTGTTTTGTGACAAAAAGTCACGCAATTTACCTCCCCACCCCTAATTTGCATATGCAAATTGGGATTCAGATTCAGTTCGACTGGGCAGAAGGATTCAGCCGAATCCTGGATTCTGTGCATCCCTAGAAAATAGTTTTTAAAAATGTGGATGAGTAAATGGGAGACAGCGTTCCTGTAATTTGGAGCTTTCCAGATAACCGATATCATACCTTTACTACTAATCATTTATTGCTTTCAATAACACACGTTAGGAGTCAAAACTGTGTTTTTCTGAAAGCCAAAAGTTCATGTTCCATGTACAGATATGGGATCCGTTATCCGGAAATCTGTTATTCAGAAAGTTCCGAATTACAGAGAGACCGTCTTCCATAGACCCCATTTTATACAAACTTTTTTAAAAATAATTTCCTTTTTCTGTGTAATAATAAACCAGTAGCTTGTACTTGATCCGAACTAAGATATAATTAATCCTTATTGGAAGCAGAACCAGACTATTGGCTTTATTTAATGTTTATATGATTTTCTAGTAGACTTAAGGTACGAAGAGCCAAATTACGGAAAGATCCGTTATCCGGAAAACCCCAGGTCCCGAGAATTCTGGATAAAGGGTCCCATACCTGTACCAGCAGGGGCTGTTTTAGTAGAGAGCAGAAATGATTAATATATTCATCTACATCCAATAACATGAACCTTCCCTAACTCTGAAACATACAGAAAAGGATATGAATCTGTTACATGAGCTTTTTCTTGGGAATGAAGTTGATTTGTACTTCCCACAGCTGCTCTGCAATTCTTAGTTCTCATGGGAAGCAGTGCAATTAACTTATTGGGGTTATTCACACAGCCCCACATATTCATCTTCCAGTCTCTTGCACCTACTTACTACTCATCCTACTATCTAGTTACTAGGGTAAACTAGCCCCTAGCAACCATAGAGCTGCAGAAATTCCAAAGTGGAGAGCAGTTGCACAAAAGCTAAAATATTAAGACCGATTCCAAATTGTCTCAGGTGATTGAAGTCTGCAAGGTTAAAGGAACATTAACAGCAAAAATGAAAGTTTTAATGTATTTAAAATACACTGCACTACTGCCCTGGTACAACTGGTGTGTTTGTTTTAGAAACACCACTATAGTTTATATAAACAAGCTGCTGTGTAGCCATGGGGGCAGCCATTCAAGCACAGGATACACAGTAGATAACAGATAAGTACTACTATAGTTTATATAAACAAGCTGCTGTGTAGCCATGGGGGCAGCCATTCAAGCACAGGATACACAGTAGATAACAGATAAGTACTAGTATAGTTTATATAAACAAGCTGCTGTGTAGCCATGGGGGCAGCCATTCAAGCACAGGATACACAGTAGATAATTGATAAGTACAGGTATGTGACCTGTTATCTAGAACGCTCGGGACTGGGGTTTTCCGGATAACGGATCTTTCCGTAATTTGGGTCTTCATGATTTAAGTCTACTAGAAATTCATTTAAACATTAAATAAACCTAATAGGCTGGTTTTGCTTCCAATAAGGATTAATTATAAGTACAAGCGACTGTTTTATTATTACAGAGAAAAAGGAAATTTTTAAAAATTTGGATTATTTGGATAAAATGGAGTCTATGGGAGACAGCCATTCAGTAATGCGGAGCTTTCTGGATATCGGGTTTCCGGATAAGGGATCCTATACCTGTTCTACTATAGTTTATATAAAAAAAGCTGTTTAGCCATGGGGGCAGCCTTTCCTGTGCTTGAATGGCTGCCCCCATGGCTACACAGCAGCTTGTTTATATAAACTATAGTAGTACTTATCTGTTATCTACTGTGTATCCTGTGCTTGAATGGCTGCCCCCATGGCTACACAGCAGCTTGTTTATATAAACTATAGTAGTACTTATCTGTTATCTACTGTGTATCCTGTGCTTGAATGGCTGCCCCCATGGCTACACAGCAGCTTGTTTATATAAACTATAGTAGTACTTATCTGTTATCTACTGTGTATCCTGTGCTTGAATGACTGCCCCATGGCTACACAGCAGCTTGTTTATATAAACTATAGTAGTACTTATCTGTTATCTACTGTGTATCCTGTGCTTGAATGACTGCCCCATGGCTACACAGCAGCTTGTTTATATAAACTATAGTAGTACTTATCTGTTATCTACTGTGTATCCTGTGCTTGAATGGCTGCCCCCATGGCTACACAGCAGCTTGTTTATATAAACTATAGTAGTACTTATCTGTTATCTACTGTGTATCCTGTGCTTGAATGGCTGCCCCCATGGCTACACAGCAGCTTGTTTATATAAACTATAGTAGTACTTATCTGTTATCTACTGTGTATCCTGTGCTTGAATGGCTGCCCCCATGGCTACACATCAGCTTGTTTAAATAAACTATAGTAGAGTTTCTGAAGCAAACACACCATTGTAATTTCATTACTTTATAAACCCTTTCATCTGTTGGTGTTACTGTTCCTTTAATACAAACATGAACAAGCCCTTTATTAACCTTCCATGGAGATGAAGTCCAAACTCCACAAACAGCACTTAAATATCGGTATATTTCTCTACTTTTAGCCAGGTTCCATGAACTGGGACACTGAGGAGTAAGTCCCTTATTCTTCAAATGGCTGAATATTTAACCTAAACATTAAAAGGAAAGATAGAAACAATGTGAAAAATCAGTTTATTAAAGCACATTTTCATTCAAGTCAAATATTGTATTTATGTTCACTCTAAACAAGTACTTTGTATAGAACTAACAAAATCCCAGAACTCTACAGCTTTGTACAAGTTGATTATGGGGGTGATGTCCATCAGTTTGGGGAAACACTGAATTAGGCCCAAGATGGAGGATACCAACTAACTGTGATTAAAGTATTAACAAATCTTGCTTAGTAACCCATTGGTTTAACAATAGATTTAAAAAGGAACATTTATGAACAATATCAGACTTGCAATTTAAAGTGAACAGAAAAATAAAGAACCTCTGAAATCAAAGCCGGGCTGAATGAGAACAGGATGACGGTGCCAAATAAACAGTTATTAACCCACAACTTTACCAAATCACAGTCTATTTACAGGTGCAGAAACAGTTTGCCTGTGTCATTTGCCCTATTTACAATATTTATATCTAAGAGTAGGACATAAGTTCATAAAAACAAATTAAAACTGTCCAACTGATCTTGAACAAATACATGCAATAACTGCCCCAGAATCCTTTTCAGCTAGTGCAAATATTCATTTTAATTAGGACCAAGCAGTTCTTAAGAGGAAAACCATACAACTGTGCAGAAAGTAACTTGGGAAATCCATAGGTATGGGATCTGTTATCCAGAAAGCTCTGAAATACGGAAAGGTGGTCTCCCATAGAACCCATTTTAATCTAAATCAGAATTTTTTTTAAATTTAGAACTTAAAAATTCTCTGAAATAATAAGACAGTAGCTTGTACTTGATCCCAACTAAGATATAATTAATCCTTATTGGAAGCAAAACCAGCCTATCGGGTTTATTTCATGTTTATATGATTTTCTAGTAGACTTAAAGGATAAGTAAACCTTTAAAATAAGTGAATGTAAAACTGATGATTAAAGAATACATGTACTGTTAATATGAATGAATTTTGTTCCAACAGCGCCAACTGCTGGTCAGTTTCCCACCAGTCTGACCAGCAAGTAGTCAAGGAAGTTGTCAGGAGAAAGAAAGAGGCTGATGTTCTTCTGCTTAGGAAAGATGTGAGAAATGTTTCTAATTTTATTCCTAAGCAGAAGAACATTAGTTGGTGGCCATATTGGGGCGACCTTGCAAAAGTAGCAGATCTTATTGTGTATGACCACCTAACGAGATCATGCAATTGACATGGATCCAATGGAGATCTAATTTGGAGGAAATATAAATGTATTATGTATATGCACACACCACTGAACTAGGCAGATACTCAATGTTACATCCTACACAGTTGTCCATATTTTATATATAGAATATTACATCTTAAGAACTGCAAAGAATAAGCCTCATTACAAACAGAGCTCCGTAAATACATATTAAAAAAAAAAAAAACCCTGATATTACCTCAGTCTCCATTTGTACCATACTACCTTATAATACAAAGCAGGGAATGTGGCCAGCAGCTGGTCCCGAGTCTTCTCCCCAATACAGCTGAATCCACTTTAGCATAAAGAAAAATAAGGATGCTAAATATACATGCTCATTCAATAGAAGTGAGATTTCAAAAAGAACAATGTCTAATACAGAGGTTAGTGTGAAATGACTGGGTGACGTATCATTCATTGAGATGATCCAGCAATGATATTTGTTTGTAGACATCTGGGGTATAAGCTCTTTATATATGAAAATATGGCAACTGCCAGAGATATATGAGAGACTGGGGCACTGAGCAACGTTACTACTATTTATGGCCGGAGTACATTGTAGTTTGGGGTGAAATTTAACAGTTATGTTGTTAAAGGGGTTGTTCACCTTTTGAATTAACTTTTACTATGATGTAGACAGAGAATGATATTCTGAGACTATTTGGCATTGGGTTTCATTTTTTATTATTTGTGGCTTTTGACTTATTTAGCTTTTTATTCAGCAGCTCTCTAGTTTGCAATTCAAGCAAGCTTGTTGCTAGGGTCCAAATTACCCTAGCAACCTTGCAGTAGGTCGATTAAGAGACTGGAATATGAATAGGAGAGGGTCTGAATAGAAAAACGAGTAATAAAAAGTAGAAATACTGAATTTGTAGCCTTACAGGGCATTTGTTTTTAGACAGGGTCAGTGACCCCCATCTGAAAAAGTCAAATAACTCCAAAACTATATATAAAAAAATATATATATACTGAGGACTAATTGAAAAGTTGCGTAGAATTGGCCATTCTAGAACATATTAAAAGTTAACTTAAAGGTGAACAACCCCTTTAAATCGCTACTATTTTTTTCTTTATAGTTCTTTGTGAAATCTCACTTTACAGCAAATTACAATTGTACTGATTCCTGACACTACTACTACTACTACAAAAAAAAAAAAAAAAAGCTGAAGACGTTTCATACAGGGTGCGTGAATTGTACAGAGTTCTAAAGGTTCTTTGGTAAACTCAACAAGATGTGACATTTTTAATTTAAGTTTAAGCAAAAAATTAAGTTTACCAATCACCTCCACAAGATCTAGTATTACTGGTGCAACGTTTGCACTGTGTTCTTAATCGCTTGTAATTAACTAACAGCCAATAATTGGCTTCATTAATATAGACATGCATAAAGACTGATGCCTCTAACGGTGCTATCTCACATGTTAGCCCTGCATACGGTAATCATAGGGATCCTTACCAGGCTGCGAGGACGGAAAGCGACTGCTCTTTAACTGCGGCAGCAGAGAAAGGCCAGAAACCACCTAAAAAAGAAACTGTCAGAGAGGTTTACTAGTAAAGTATAAGGATGCACACAGTATTCTTTGCTCATGCACATAAGGAAGAACAAATGCAACCTAAAGATACGTTATTCTGCTTTCCAGGCATTATATATTTATATACCAGTCATGTCCAACCTGCAACCTTCCAGCTATTGAACTGGAACGTGATCAGTAGTTGACTGTAGTTTCCTGCAGGTGCTCCAGTTTCCTACCACACTCCAAAAACACACAGGCAGGTTATTTGGCTCTGGATAAAACTGACCTTAGTGTGTGAGTGTGACCTTAGATTGTATAACACTGCTGGGGCAGACTCATAAGTGTAAAATGCTGTGGTATATAGGATATAGATTATATAGATATAGGGGAACAACTGTTCAAGCACTAGAGGGCCACAGGTTGGTCTCCACTATTATAAGCAGACATGTAGTTCCTATTGGGTATAATCATCTGTACAACATATAGGAAGCATTCTAAGAGCAGTGGCTGATCACCATGGATCTGAGAATGCTCTAGACGTGGCCTGTTTATTTGGCTGAACCAGGCACCGTATAAACAGCTGTAGTGTCTGTTAGTCATAAAGTGTCCTCTGGCTGCAGCTGTCCATCCCAACCAATCAAAGCAGCTACTTGACCCTACATTTTGTCCGCAGAAGAGGCGCTCCTGGAGCAGACGGCACAGAACTCCACCGAGAGCTTGTCCTTGTCCACGTGCAGACACACTCCTCCTCCTCCTCCGTCATTCACTTCCTGGTCGCGCTCTGCAGCTGTCAGAGGCAAGGCGTAGTCGTGGTCTCCTCCACTTCCGTACGGATCGCAGAAAAGTGACGTGGATAGGCGTGTCCCTCCCAGTCCAGTCAGACGGTTGAGAACTAGGGACAGCGCGCTGTCATTGGCCAGCACCGCCCGCAAGTAGCGCACCTCCCCTTCCAGCTCGCGCACCCGGGAGCAGAGAGACTTCCGCTCGTGCTTCAGCTCCTTGTTCTCTTCGGAGAGGCGCGCCACCTGGTTTTCCAGCCCGTGCACGTATTCCTTCTTGCGTAGGCGGTTAAGGCGTGCGGCCAAGGCGTTCCTGTTGTCTTGGCAACGACCTGTCGCCCTCTTCCCAGACGCGGCGGCCATGTTTGTGGAGTCAGGCGCCATTTTGCTGGGCCAGGTGTCCGCCAGGGCGGTGCCGTCAGCAGGAATAGCAAAGTCCACAGAACCCACCAGTTGCTGCAAAAGTTCTGCAAACGGTTCCTCCTCATGTGGCGCTTCGTGTTCCTCCCACCAGCCGGCACTTCCCTCCCCCTCTATGTCCAACTCGATACACTCTCCCCCGGCTGCAGCCTCATCACTTACAGCATTGTCTGAGTGACAATGGAATTGGCTTTCCATTGGCTGCTGGCCCCTGTGTCTTCCCTCGGCACCCGTCACTTTTCTGGCTCTCACCTGAGCCCTGCGGGCCGGTCGGAGTTCTTGTGCTGGGGCCAGAGTTCGATTAGCACGGTCTCGAAGTCGGTGTCGCATGTCGATGTCTCAGGGAAGGGAGATTCGGCTAAAAACTAGGAGCCGCCACATTGGCAACGCAGCCGGAACGTTCTACTCGCGCCCGCTCTTTACCGGAAGTGTAAACTAGAGTATTCCGCCGAGTCATGTGACAACTATTGTCCTATTGGAGCCTTGGGCGCGCTCTTCTTTACATCCGGGGTTTCTTTTTAAAGTAACTCCATCCCCTATGACTGTTCTGAAATAATATGAGCCTTTTTTGTTACAGAGAGGTGTTTTCAGAGACAGGTTCCTGTACATGTTGGTTAAGAGGGAAAACCCGTCAAGTGTTTCTTACCAAACTGGAATATATATCTAAATAAACATTGTACTTTTACATTTGCCTCAGAGATCATTCATCTGAGCAGAAATACTGCAGCTCTAACTGTAACAGGAAGAGATCACCTGACCAGAAATACTGCAGCTCTAAATGTAACAGGAAAAGATCACCTGACCAGAAATACTGCAGCTCTAACTGTAACAGGAATAGATCACCTGACCAGAAATACTGCAGCTCTAACTGTAACAGGAAGAGATCATCTGACCAGAAATACTGCAGCTCTAACTGTAACAGGAAGAGATCACCTGACCAGAAATACTGCCGCTCTAACTGTAACAGGAAGAGATCACCTGACCAGAAATACTGCAGCTCTAACTGTAACAGGAAGAGATCATCTGACCAGAAATACTGCAGCTCTAACTGTAACAGGAAGAGATCACCTGACCAGAAATACTGCCGCTCTAACTGTAACAGGAAGAGATCACCTGAGCAGAAATACTGCAGCTCTAACTGTAACAGGAAGAGATCACCTGACCAGAAATACTGCAGCTCTAAATATAACAGGAAGAGATCACCTGACCAGAAATACTGCCGCTCTAACTGTAACAGGAAGAGATCACCTGACCAGAAATACTGCAGCTCTCACTGTAACAGGAAGAGATCATCTGACCAGAAATACTGCAGCTCTCACTGTAACAGGAAGAGATCACCTGACAAGAAATACTACAGCTCTCACTGTAACAGGAAGAGATCAGCTGACCAGAAATACTGCAGCTCTCACTGTAACAGGAAGAGATCACCTGACCAGAAATACTGCAGCTCTAACTGTAACAGGAAGAGATCACCTGACCAGAAATACTGCGGCTCTAACTGTAACAGGAAGAGATCACCTGACCAGAAATACTGCGGCTCTAACTGTAACAGGAAGAGATCACCTGACCAGAAATACTGCAGCTCTAACTGTAACAGGAAGAGATCACCTGACCAGAAATACTGCAGCTCTAACTGTAACAGGAAGAGATCACCTGACCAGAAATACTGCGGCTCTAACTGTAACAGGAAGAGATCACCTGACCAGAAATACTGCAGCTCTCACTTTAACAGGAAGAGATCAGCTGACCAGAAATACTGCAGCTCTCACTGTAACAGGAAGAGATCAGCTGACCAGAAATACTGCAGCTCTCACTGTAACAGGAAGAGATCACCTGACCAGAAATACTGCAGCTCTAACTGTAACAGGAAGAGATCACCTGACCAGAAATACTGCGGCTCTAACTGTAACAGGAAGAGATCACCTGACCAGAAATACCGCGGCTCTAACTAACAGGAAGAGATCACCTGACAAGAAATACTGCAGCTCTAACTGTAACAGGAAGAAATCATCTGACCAGAAATACTGCAGCTCTAACTGTAACAGGAAGAGATCACCTGACCAGAAATACTACGGCTCTAACTGTAACAGGAAGAGATCACCTGACCAGAAATACTGCGGCTCTAACTGTAACAGGAAGAGATCACCTGACCAGAAATACTGCAGCTCTAACTGTAACAGGAAGAGATCACCTGACCAGAAATACTGCAGCTCTAACTGTAACAGGAACATTTGGGAGGAAAATACACAACTTTCTCCATTAATTTCATACCTCCCAACATTTTGGAAATGAAAAGAGGGGGGAAAAGTTGGTGCGCCCATTTTATGGCCACCCACACCCTCTTATTACCATGTTTATTTTACAAAATTTGGCAGGTTATGAAAATTTTAACATGTGTTTTTTTCCCATTTATTACAGTTTTGCTAATGAAGGTGAATTGCCCTTTAAACTGTGAGTTTAACTTCTCCCAAGGGACCCGTTATCCTATATTATTACACTTATTTGGTTATCTCAAAATTGTTTCATAAGTATCTTCTCTGCAGCTGTGGCGGGCTCTTTGCCAAAAGCCAGTTAAGTTAGCCTGGTTTCTTTTTCTGGCTGTTCAGTGCAGAGAAAAACGGGACTTTCCAGTACAAACGAGGGACTGCGGGTTGAGCGGTCAAAAGAGGGACTGTCTCTATAAAAACAGGACAGGTGGGAGGTATTGGTTTGTGTGACCCAACAATGAAGGGTTGGTCTGTGTTCACCGTGAATCATACAAATCATAAAAAAAAAAGGTTTTAGTTCCTCACATTTTTATGCAATCTTTTTTTCAACCCACTGAATTAAAGCTGAAAGTCTGCAGTTCAACTGCATCTGAGTTGTTTCATTTAAAATTCATTGTGGTCATGTACAGAACCAAAATTAGGAAAAAAGTTGTCTCTGTCCAAAGATTTATGGGCCTAACTGTATATATACAAATTATAAAGCTAGGGAAGCAGTGTATGGAGTATGTGAAGTACATTGAAAGAAGCTAGTGTACGGTGGGTAGGGTTGACTCCTGGCTGGTATTTTACTGGCCTGGTCGGTAAAAATGATGGTTGATCCCAATGTTATTAATAGGGAATAAAGATTAATATATAGGAAGGTCAGTGATCCCAATGTTATTAATAGGGAATAAAGATAAATATATAGGAAGGCCAGTGATCCCAATGTTATTAATATGGAATAAAGATAAATATAAGGAAGGTCAGTGATCCCAATGTTATTAATAGGGAATAAAGATAAATATATAGGAAGGTCAGTGATCCCAATGTTATTAATAGGGAATAAAGATAAATATATAGGAAGGTCAGTGATCCCAATGTTATTAATAGGGAATAAAGATAAATATATAGGAAGGTCAGTGATCCCAATGTTATTAATAGGGAATAAAGATAAATATATAGGAAGGTCACTGATCCCAATGTTATTAATAGGGAATAAAGATAAATATATAGGAAGGTCAGTGATCCCAATGTTATTAATAGGGAATAAAGATAAATATATAGGAAGGTCAGTGATCCCAATGTTATTAATAGGGAATAAAGATAAATATATAGGAAGGTCAGTGATCCCAATGTTATTAATAGGGAATAAAGATAAATATATAGGAAGGTCAGTGATCCCAATGTTATTAATAGGGAATAAAGATTAATATATAGGAAGGCCGGTATTTTATTCCAGAAAAGGAGGTAACCCTAACTGTGGGCCCGGGAGCACATGCCCAGACCTTCAGCAAAGGGAGCAAATACCAGGAAACATAAAAGGAGGCCGGCACAAGCCGGGATCATAGCCTATGACTAAGTGTCCTTGTTAGACACGGAACGCGTCAGGCCTTGATTCTTAATTATGGAAAATAAAATGTACATTTTTAATCTTTACCATCTGACTCCAGCTTTTCTACTTGTTGTGGTCCAGGCACGTGCCAGCCTCCTGATTTGTGAGTGTATGGAGGGGGCAGGGTGTGTATAAGATAATTGAGTTTCATTTGGAGGGGTTGAACTTGGTCTTTTCCCCCAAACAGATCTAAACTATGTAACTATGTGTAAACTTTAAAAGGAATCAGTACGGAGATTAACTGGCCCCTGCATTGTTTAAACCTCAAATACCTACAGTAAACTCCTGCATTGTTCACACCTGTAGCACCTCCATTGTTCACACTCCTAAAATCCTGTACGGAAAGACCCAGTCTGAAAGTTGTAACTCGTAATCTGTTTCCATGTCAAGACTGGGTACAGGCTCCTATACTTACCCTTTTGTACAACACTGTGGAATATGTTGACACTATGGAGATTATAAATGGTACAGGATCTAAAGAAGCAGGTGCCGTACAAACCCCTGGTGGGGCATCATATTCACCCCTAACAATTAATATAACTACTTCATTATACCACAAACACACAGACAATATTTAGTTTATAGAAGTAATCAATTTATTTTGATAACATATATTTACATTTTATTCTAAAATGATTTAAACCTTATTAACAATTATCTTTATACAGCAATATATATATATATTTATTCATACTTGGTGAAAAAGGTTTAGGTTTGCATATCAAATCCGTGAAAATTAAAAGCACTCTCGACCGTTCAGCCTTAGCGAATATAAGCGGCCTTGTCATGTCGATATGTAAACGGAAAGTATTCATACCCGACTCCTATGTACCATTTAATACACATTCATTTATTTTAAAGTTCATGGGCCCCAAAATGTGCCAGGACCATCAGGCAGCAGGAAAGTCTTTTTTTCTTTGGTGTTTTGTTCTTGAGAGGAGTACGTAGAACCACGACCATGATCAAACATCAGAACATTATACTGATAGCAGCGTGTTTGGGGTTTTTTTTTTTTTTTCAAGGAAAGTCATCTTTGATAGTATATACAGTACATTTAATAAAATCATACGTCTATTTTTAATCAGCCTATTTGAATAGAATACTCAGTTGGAATCCCATCATGTTAATATGAGAAATACATCAAAGGCATGAAAGTGTCTTAGTAGAGGTCTGTGCATAGCAGTATTATACCACCAGTTGGCTTATAAGTCAATGTGTTTCTCTTCGAACAAGCAAAATATCTCCAAGAATATTTGGGAAAATTAGCAATAATAGTACTAATATAGCCTATGTAAACCTGGAAAGAGAAACAGAAGCGGCTGCCAATTATTTGGCCAGTTTGGCCATCTTTAGCATCCTGAGAGGCAGTATGGCTTCCACCCATGTATCAGGGGAACCAATCATTTTATCCCACGTGGTGGCTTCAGCCGCATTCGAGTCCATCCAGTCCACTGCAGTTCCATAGCTCTTACCTGAAACAGCAATGCATCATGAGTTACCTAAACTTAACATTTATGTCCCCAAGATCCCAAAAAAATTCTGTGTTACAGAAGTGCAGATCTAACTATATTGGAACAGAAACCAAATAATCAAGGATCCCCTAATTACGAGGCAAAATAATCTTAGTGTATTCTCCAGGAAACACAATGCCATCGTGGCAACCAATCAGTTTTCAGGTTTCTCCAGATCAAATAAAAAATAGGCCATTATCATCTATTTAGCCTAAAGGATAAGTAAGCCTTTAAAATAAGTGAATGTAAAATTGACGAGGGGACTATTCTAAGCACCTTTGTAATGTGCATTCATTATTTTGTTTTTTTTCCCCCAAGATATTAAGGGATACATGTACTGTTAATATGAATGAATTTTGTTACAACAGCGCCACCTGCTGGTCAGTTTCCCACCAGTCTGACCAGCAAGTAGTCAAGGAAGTTGTCAGGAGAAAGAAAGAGGCTGCTCTGATGTTCTTCTGCTTAGGAAAGACGTGAGAGGTTTATAATTTTATTCCTAAACAGAAGAACATCAGAGCAGCTTCTTTCTTTCTCCTGGCAACTTCCTTGACTACTTGGTGGTCAGACTGGTGGGAAACTGAACAGCAGGTGGAGCTGTTGTAACAAAATTCATTCATATTAACAGTACATCTATCCTTTAATATCTTGCAATAAAAAATAAATACATAATGCATGTACATTGCAAAAGTTCTTAGAACAGCACCCTCATTTTTACACTTATATTAAAGGTTTACTTATCCTTTAAAAGCTCTTCCGCCCATGCATGGAGCCATCGGGAGGCCCTTTCTTGACAGCTGTCGCTATGCCTCGAGGCCAAATAATCGGATCACCTTGATTTGGCACACCATGTTGGTTGTCAAAGATTCACTCATTTTGTTATCTTGCCAATTGAACAGATATTACCACGTATGGATAATTTAATACTTGACCTGCCGAAGGCCAAATACTGGCTGAAAGTGGACCTGTCAACCAGACATAAAAAGCTGTATAGTAAAAGTCCTTTTCAAATTAAACATGAAATCCAAATTCTTTTTTTTTATTTAAACATTCATAGCTGTTGTAAACGCATTTAAAACTCTCAGCTGTCAATCAAATATTGCCCGCCCCTCCTCTATGGAGACGGGGCAGGTAATTACTTTCACTTTCCATTCAGCACTTACTAGATGTCACTGCTCTCCCCACATTCCCCCCCCCCCCCCCCCGTTCTCTTCTATTCTGGTGCACAAACAAGATTTTGAGATGATACAAGGCTTGTCCTAATAACAGTGTCCACAAAATGGCTCCTGCCTGCTTGTTATAATTATGAATTACCAGATGGAAGGAAACAAGATCCAAATAATTTTTACAGTGCAATTAAAGTTAATTTTGCTTGACTAACATGAAAAAATAACATTTGGAATAACTTTTTTGGGAGACGGGTCCCCTTTAAGATAAAAGGCTACAAGGTTAATTGGCTATAACTTTCAAAGGTTGGCAATGACTTTTCTATAAAATTAGTATTTTAGATTCAGACACACATGAAAGTCAAACCCTTTTCATTTTTATTTTATTTGCATGTAATAAAACCAAACATTACCTGTTCCTAAGCCTATCCTTAAGCCGCCCAAAAAGTGATTGGTCAGTTTGTTGTGGTCCCAGACTGTAAGTTCCACACAAGCGTCTCGTAGATCTTCTTTCTTGAAGCCATCATAAACCATGGTGTGGTTAAAATAGGGATTTGGGGTCTTGTCTACTGTCCGTGTTTTCTGGCGGCTTTTTCTGCTTGTATCAGGAAGGATCGTACTGCGGAAGAAAGAAGCGTCATCAATATGGTATTGTAGGTCTACGGCCAATTGCGCGTCTTGCATCAGATCTAAAAACCATATCTATGGGGGATCATCAGAAATTGTGGCTCCCCATACTACATTACAGACAGGGCCAATTTTCTAAATGGTTGTTAAAGTGATGAAGTGGTTTAACTAAATATTAGTACAATAATTCTAGGGCCACTTTAACCTTTGAAGGTAAGGCATTAATAATATAGTGAAAATGCTCTACTTCCTGGACCCCAGAAGTCACAGGGCCGGCTTCCTCTACAATTATGGTCAAGTTGAAATCAGGCCCCAAATTAAAATAAAGGTCTAAACTGACCAAGCCCTGTCTGACCCAAACCGGACATTCTATGATGAGCCCATCTCTTTCTAGGCCCACAATTCTGGACCTTATGGAGGTCTACATCTGTCTGGGCCTGGACACAGACTTCCCACCTGTCCTCCTGATGGTGGCCCTACTTAGACAATGCTAGTGGAGAAAAAATTGTAAGCAGTGTATTCATTCATTGTAGTGAATGAGGAAGAGTGAAAATAACACAATCACTAGGCCAATTACTTTATGAAATGGTCATTCTTCATACCATGCGATGTTCTACCTGCCTAACAGCAATACGAATTTAATTTACCATTTGATAAAAGAGTTGATTTTGTTCCCTCTAAGCATGGGGAGATTACTGCATTCCTTTAACCATATGTGCACCTCTCCAGTCCCAGCATTCTTGGCACCTGCAATTAAAAACACATATCCCCCTATTACACTGTTGCTTGTTACACCTTACTGCATGCAATGCCCAACTTACTGGGAAAGAGAAGTGCTAATTTTCATTCTAATGTTTCTTACCTGCAACATGACAGTTGCAAAGAATAAAGGACAAGCTTATGAAAAAAAAGTAGGTTTGTGAGTGGGCCAAAGCATGATAGACTGTTAATGTTGGTAGGTCTGAAGTTTGTACATACTTTTGAAGGCTTCTGGAACATATTTTATAGCCAATTTCATCTCTCCTCTGTTTTCCAAACCAATTCCAGCAGCTGGTGTCTATAAGTTGGGTAGGGTTCAAGAAAAGGAAAATTAGCAGGCTTAACATAATATTTAGAAAAAGAATGAATAGTACAAATACGAAGATGTGCAACGGCAGCACCCTGTAGGGGGGGAACCATATTTTCAAATACTGAGAAGAGTTGATCTCCATCTTATGTATAGTATGTTGCATTCTATAGGTGCCAAATCCTTATTGATTAACTGGTAGAACCTCTTTCAAGGCAAAACGGTAATTGAGAATCTGTTTTTGGAAGGGTGTTGGTTGAGGAGCTTACACGAGGCTGCAGTGGATACCAGTTCATCTGCTTATTACTCCAGTCCCAAGATCCCAAGTTCACTTCCACTTCTCCTAGAAAACTGTTGCGCCCAAGGACATCATAGTGCCAGACAGAGATATTTAGCGTTTGGCTCAAGAGGGCATTCTTGGTGATTTTGTACTAAAACAGAGAAAAATAAGAAATAAAAATAACTTCAAGAGATCAGGTACAGTTGTGCTACCAGTCCCTGTTGCTGGATATTCTGCAGTTAATCTCATGAACAAGCTAATGATACCTGCTGAAGAGTAGAAGCAGTAGGGTCATGTTTCTGCGCTTCTCTAAGAACTAGGAGAAGCCAATGTAATTTGTGAGCTAAAGGCGCATGGCATATATTACAAAAACGGTCAATAGCATAAGCTTTTGGGATAACGTCCCTTCCTCAGTTGCCGTTCAACTTTTTGTGATAAATACAGTAGGGATTTTGCCCACAAATTGTGTGCGCTTTTATTATTTGACATATGTTATGGCTGCTGATGAGTCAGATTTTTGCTGCTCGTCAAAATTTGTTCTGCAATTGGTCGTGAATCGAAAGAAAAAATGTCGCCCAATGCATTTTGGCAAATTCTCGCCGTCTCGTGAATTTTCAGCAAAGCGAAAAGAGACAGATTTGCGCATCACTAGTTGGGACATCAGTGTGGAGCAACAGGGCAGTCTAAGCACTAGATCAAGCATTCGAGTTGTGGTGTGCCGCAAACTTTTATCTCTTTATATTTTCTACGGCCTCATCAAGATATTCTTATAAGTAAGGGTGTATTAATTTGTTAATCGTTCTCCCATAGTGATAAAGTTTGCCCTTGTGTCCTTTCAGTATTGTGTGTACCTTGTATGAAACATGTTTGAATCCGGAGTGTTGTATGCACTAAGCCAAGTCAAAAAGTGTTGGGATGGCAAACGACAAATTTATTTCCGATACTTTAACCCCCTGTTGTAAAGTATAAGGATATTAGAGCTCAACAAGACTTCCATGACCACATAAAGGCTCAGGGGCAAATTCACTAAGCCCGAACGCTAGCGTTAATTCGCTAGCGTTTGGCATTTTCGTTACTGCGCAAATTTACTAACTAACGCTGGCGTAGTTTCGCTAGTGTTACTTCGCACCCTTACGCCTGGCGAATTTTCGATAGCGACGTAACTACGCAAATTCACTAACTTGCGCAGTGTATTGAACGCTACCTTTTACGCTAGACTTCCTTCGCCACCTCAGACCTGGCGAAGCGCAATAGAGTAGATCGGGATTGCTTCAAAAAAAGTCAAAATTTTTTCTAAGTCCCAAAAAACGCTGGCGTGTTTTCTACATTATGGGTGATAGGCTGAAAAAGATCGAAAAAAATTTTGGGGCTCCCCTCCTTCCCCCCTACATTTCCTGACTCATGGCAACTTACCTAGACAGTGGGCACATGTATAGGGCAAAATAAAATTTTTATTTGATGATTTGAAGGTTTTCTAGGCATTTGTAGTGCTGATACGTATTCCTCCATTGAAATTTGAATTTGGCGCCATATGCAAATTAGCCTTCGCTAGCGTAACATCGCTTTACATAGCGAATCAACGCTAGCGCAACTTCACAACCTTACGCTATCCCTGAGCGCAACTTCGGATTTTAGTGAATTTGCGGAGCGCTGGCGAAACTACGCCTGGCGAAGTGTGGCGAAGTTGCGCCTGGCGAAACTACGAATGTTAGTGAATTTGCCCCTCAATGTCAAAGGCAGAATGTTTTTATACAGGTCATGAAACTCCATGGCAACTTCTAATATACTTGTCGTCGTGAGTCATGTGACAAATGTGTTTCAGAGGATATTCATAACTTGTGTGTATTGTAAAAATAAAGGTCTCTGTATTCAAAGTAGAGAAAGATACTAAAAATCTGTTTTGTACCCTTAGAACATCATTGTACACAGGATTTAAGTTCTTCTTCTTGACTCCTGTTTTTCTCTTTCCCATTTTTGCCTTTTCTGGAAGTAGATAGGCCTTAACATACCTACAAAGAGCAATGCAGAACATTAAATAAGGAAAAAGTACAGTTGATGCTGCAACTGGAAACTGGGAATTAGCATCAGAAGTCCCCTAACTTCTACAAAAAAGTGTTGATCGTGGAAGCGATATTTGGCCTTCAAGAGGTTTTACATACTGATTAGAAAATGGAAGGCAGAACCTCTTGATACTGGACATGTTGATTTACACTAAATTAAAATGGTATCTAAATGAAATTAAAATACAAAGTGAAGAACATTGATTAATGGTCATCGATGGTTTGCCACTCTATAGTAAATTTGGGACGAGTAGCATTGGTTATTGATAAGGTGTCAGATCTTACAGATATCTAGAATTATTAAGTTTATACCCATGTTATATTTCCCTTTAATAAGTGCACATGGAAGCTATAAATATCCCCAAGAATGTACCTGGGGCTGCAGGTTACTTATTTAATCTATGCACTAAACAGCGTACGAGGGAGAGCGCGTCTGACCTTGGGCCTCAGATACTTACGGGTCCGATCTCTGTTTCTTAACATCTGCTGCAGCCAAATCTTTGCATTGGCTAACAAAAACTTGGAACTCCTGCAGGTTATCCGCGTAATCTAAAGCAAACTGGATGTTGCCCTTAATGTCCACGTTGCCGAAATCTCCGCTGTAGATGCTCATGACACTTCCACTCACCTAATGAAAGGCAGGAATGGCAATGCTCAAGATAAAAGATAATTAAAATATCCTCTAGGCCAGGGGTCTCCAACCTTTTTTATGTGTGAGCAACATTTAGATGTAAAAAGATTTGGGGAGCAACACAAGCATGAAAAATGTGCATGGGGTGCCAATAAGGGTTGTGATTGCCTATTGGTAGCCCCTATGTGGACTGGCAGTCTACAAGAAGCTCTGTTTGGCAGGACAACTGGTTTTTGTATGTAACCTAAACTTGCCTCCAAGCCTGGAATTCAAAAATAAGCTCCTGCTTTGAGGCCACTGGGAGCAACATCCAAGGGGTTGGGGAGAAACCTGTTGCTCACGAGCTACTGCTTGGGGATCACTGCTCTAGGTTGTTAATCCAGCCTTTGTAGTAAAAAACAAAAAAGGTAAAATCATTACCCAATAGAGCAGGGGTCTCTAACTTTTTTAACCCGTGAGCTACATTCAAATGTAAAAAGAGTTGGGGAGCAACACCAGCATGAAAAAGTTCTTTGAGGTGTCAAATAAGTGTTATGATTGGCTATGTGACAGCCCCTATGTGGACTGGCAGCCTACAAGAGGCTCTTCTTAGTACTATACTTAGTTTCAATGCTATTAAAACTTGCTTTTAAGCCTGGAATTCAAAAATAAGCACCTGCTTTGAGGATCCTGAGAGCAACATCCAAGGGGTTGGAGAGGAACATGTTGCTCACAAGCTACTGGTTGGGGATCACGGCATTAGAGTATGACATATTTTGAGGTAGAGCCTAGAGAGAATCAGGCTATGGAGCACAGGAAAACCACTCTCACATAATAGAAGTAGTTGGGCTGAAGACATATTGCTGGGGAAAGCCAATGTTACAGCTGATGTCCTGTCTAAAACTGCTTTGATACACTGCACCTTGCAATTGGTGTAGGCTGTTTCAGAATACAAGAGTATGGCCATTCTTTACCAAAGACCTATAGTCTGCACACAAGAGAATGTTTTGGGTGTCACATTCTCATCTTGTTCCATTTATACAGGGAGTCTACAGGGAACTTTTGGAGGCACTTTGTACTTCTGCCCCAGCCTACAATGGGTCACAGGCAGGGTACTAAGTAAACTACATCAGATAATTTAGTGTACTCTGTGGAAACCAATGGTTCTTCTTCAGGGTTTGGCATTTTTTACCTCCTAGCATTTCTCAGCTAGTTTGGTAGGTGGAGGATATACTCTCAGTTCTACAACAAGTAGGACACAGGATTTCCTACTATAGATCATATACATATGCTTCCTAACCTAAATGGCTGGGATATTTTAATACATCGCCAAAAGGGGCATTTGCTCATGACCCACCAGCACAGAAGCCCATCCCTCAGAAATGGCAGAGCCCTACAACAGAACAGTTCACATTTATGTCTTTGGCGATTCTTCTTCTAAAAAGCTGGTATTTATATTTAGATGATGGTCCAGAGTGGTTCACCAATATCTTACATCTACTTCAGTAGGCACAGACCAATTTTTTGAGTTTCCTGATTTATAATATTTAATGGGCAACTATTACGAAAATTTAAATTTAAAGGAATCTTTTAACCTGTCCGATTGACCAAACGACCAATCTCCACCGGACGAAAAATGTCGGGACACACGGTCCGAAAATCATACAAATTGTTGATTCGGACGATCAGATCTTTGCATCTATGGCCAGTTTAAGGTCACATGAGCCAATTAACAGACAGTTCTGTCTTTTGCTTCAATAAATCTTCCTGTGACCCTTTACTTACCCCTCATTGTAGATTCAGAGTATCGGAGTTCACGGGCGCCATCTTCTTCTCTTCAGTAATCTTCATGAAGAGAGTGGCATGTTGGCACATGCGCAGTTGGCACAATCTGCTGGTCCCAAACAACCGCCCATGTGTCGAAAGCCACAGAAATTGACGAAGTGCTCTAAGAAGACCCAAAGATTACCGAAGAGAAGAAGATGGCGCCGTGAACTCCGATGCCCTGAATCTGCAACAAGGGGTAAGTAAAAAGTTAGGAGTATTACCCAGGTTAACACCTAGACTGGGAGGGAGCAGGGAGGGGGGTCTATGTAGGGTAGGGGATTTTACTAAAAAGGGTTGGTTCTCCTTTAGGTTCACCTGCTTAAGCTTTGTTCCAGCACAAGTTTTGGTAGGTTGTATGGAGCCAACAATGAGACTTTGCCTTGGGCCCACTGGCACCAGCTAAAAGGAGCATTTTGTTCCCCTTGTCCACTCTTTCAAACTGCCCAAAGCAGGAAACATTCACCATACTGATATACTAACAATACTGAGAAAAAATGGATCCCATGTCAGAATTGTTGTTGAGGACCCATAAGCTTCTCGCTCTTGCCTAAAACCTTACAGATTGTAATTTCCAAAACAGTGGGGATCCCAAGGTCTTCTAATCACTAAAAGAAGGGAATGGCTAAAGCATGTCCCAGCCAAGTATGGATAAGTAGACAAGGAATAAATGGGCCATAAAAAGCTCAAATTTATGAGTTCTACAGTAGATTTAGCCTTCATCAAATGTATGTTTTTTTAGTTTGACAGTCAAGTGAAATCTTTTCCAAACAAAAAAAGGGAAAAAAGACATTAAACCATTAGAAATATTAATGAGTAATGTTCATGTTACTGACGTAAAATAAATCCAAGGTTAAATACAAGAAAACAATACCAAGTCAACAAGGACATGGTTAGTGGAAGCGGGGGGGGGGGTTACAGTAGTTAAAGGTGTACATACAGAAGATAAGGAGGCCATGCCAGAGGAGCCGCTAAGATTGGTTAGAGAACTGGGGCTCTTCTTGTGTCTGCCGAGCTGAAAACTGTTTTCTGATGCTGAATCTGTCTCTCTGCCATCAGTCTACAAGACATCGTACATAGAAGTCACACGACATGTTAATACACTGAAGTTAAACATATGAAACGGCATTAAAAATTATTATTTTGATACATTTTTTAGACGTGGGCACTTAAAAAGTCCCTCCAGCTGTTGCTCAACTAGCACTTGTAGCATCCCTTCAACTGTCAGTGAGTGCGGGGAGTAGTAGTTCTGCTTAATGTGAAGGTGCCCCAAATGCCAGTTTTTACTTAAAAACATCAAAAAAACATGCAGTCTGCTTGTAATGTGTCTAACGTTTCTAAATGCAAAGTTATCATTCATGTGTTGCCTACCAATGCATGCTGGGAGTTGTTTGACTTACAGCTGCCCCAGAAGTTTAGAGTAGCTTAAAGGGACAGTAACACCCATCATTTTAAAAGTTCTGAACACATAAAAAAAAAAGTTCATTTATTTACAAATAAATTTCAGTTTTTATCTGAAGTCATCAACTATTATTGTAGAACCCCACATTTTCCCAAGGGACTGCTAAAAATGAACATAAAAATACAGGGACCATAAAATCCAGGAAGAAATGAATGCAGGATACGAGTGTTGAACCAGAAAATACTGGGCATGTAAAATCAGGCTTCTACTGTATAATCTAAGGCTTTATTTAAAATAATGGACTTGAGACTGAATCAAGTTGGCAGTACAGCAGATCAGTCTCATAAAGGCTAGGTAGGTATTTTCTGAATAGCTTATTTCAGAGTCTAAGGCTGGAACTACACGATGCGTCTTCATCAGTTCCGACGCAATGAGAGGAAACAGATGCGACGAGGCGGATGCAACGAAAATAAGGTAAGTAATAGAAATGTCGGACCTTGTCACTGAGTGTATCCGACACAACATGACTTGGATGCGAACGATGCACGTTGCATCTTCATCCGACAGTCGGGTCGGAAGCACGCATCGACAAGGTCCGACATTTCTATTATTTACCTTATTATCGCCACATCCATTTCCTATCATCGCGTCTGATCTGATGAAGATGCATCGGGTAGTTCCAGTTTAAAAGGGGCTTTTAGAGTGGGACTACTGTAAATAGTCATCATGGATTAAGAATGAGCTAATGTAATCTTTCTTTGTGTTCACAATAAGGTTGGGCTTCGGTACTTTTTCTCAGGAAATGTTAAAGGATAAGTAAGCCTTTAATATAAGTGAATGTAAAATTGATGAGGAGGCTATTTTAAGAACATTTGCAATGTACATTCATTATGTATTTTGTATTCCAAGATATTAAAGGATACATGTACTGTTAATATGAATGAATTTTGTTACAACAGCGCCACCTGCTGGTCAGTTTCCCACCAGTCTGACCAGCAAGTAGTCAAGGAAGTTGTCAGGAGAAAGAAAGAGGCTGATGTTCTTCTGCTTAGGAAAGATGTGAGAAAGGTTTCTAATTTTATTCCTAAGCAGAAGAACATCAGCCTCTTTCTTCCTCCTGACAACTTCCTTGACTACTTGCTGGTCAGACTGGTGGGAAACTGACCAGCAGGTGGCGCTGTTGTAACAAAATTTATTCATATTAACGGTACATGTATCCCTTAATAACTTGGAATACAAAATACATAATGAATGTACATTGCAAATGTTCTTAAAATAGCCTCCTCATCAATTTTACAATCACTTATTTTAAAGGTTTCCTTTAAAGAGGGGCACTGTGGCAGTACAGGGTATATATAAAAAAAATGTATGGCAGTTCTACTGTCTGTTAGTTCTTATATCACATTCATTCACAATAATGTTTTAAACACTGGTTATATTTTTTACATCGTTAAACTATGTTAAAATTTGAAACTAAGCAATACCATTTTAGTAGTTTTTAGACATAAAAAGTGATGTTAATATACATTCTGCACTGAACGTCAACAGGAAAACATGAATGAATGCACAGAAACATGAATTTTAGCAAGAAAACGCAATAGCGCTGATTCTGCAACTTTTAGCTCGTACTCGAAATTGGATCTTCATGATCCCCCTCTAATAATGGGAAACTTATTCCAAGAAATGGAAAAGGAGGTCCATAACTGTAGACCTCTGTGTACAGCAAGTAGCACAGATAAAGGCTAAAGACAATTGTTATGAGCACAAAGTTGCTTTGTTTAGATGATTTAGGAACCTCCCTCACAATTTATGTAAAATATGGAGAATGGTAGGGAGAAATTCCAGACTTTCCAGGAGTTGCCCAGATTAATATAGTAGCTGGGGCAGCACTAGAGACAGGGTGCAGAGAAACCCTCCTAGAATTCTCCTCCTGGAGACAGAAAATCCCAGTTCTATATCTATAGTACTCCAAAATTTGGGATGCCAAAAGCACAATTTTTCCTTCTTCATCCCTAAACCCTTGCCAGAACTTTGACCCTCATTGTCTACTTCTTCTGATCATCTCCTGAAACAAGGTGGCAACACCTTCACCCCCAACAAACTTACATCATCATTGAGGAAGGACGGCACCGACTGGCTCAGTCGCTTTAATTTCTCTGGATCAGAAAAATGACTTCTCTCCAGCGATGCTTCATCTGCACGGACTAATCACAAGCAGAATTGCAATATATAAGAGACAATATCCATTACACACTTTATTCAAACAGGATTATTAAATATTTCTTCATGCAATATTTTAAGAATTATCTGGTTAAATTAACAACATAGGCATGCACCAAAGGAACCGACAGAACTTGATACATTTAGGGGGTTATTTATTAAAGTCCAAATGCCAAAAACGCAAAAATTTATGTTTTTTTAACTATAAAATCCGAATTTGTAGTGGAAAAAAACCCTCAATTTTTCGAGATTTATAATACAGAGAATGGAAAAATTCAGTCAGAATCTGAAAATCCTGCATCTCAGACCTGCTGAGATTGTATACAAGTCAATGAAAGAGATCCCTGTCCTATTAAGAAGTTTCTGTGGTCTGCACTGGAAATAGTGATTTAGCTTCACAAGAGGGGGTCGGACCGCTCCAAGTTCACTCTCCCTATTCGCTGCTCCAATCGGGTGCTCAGTCCGCAGCGTCCCCACTGCTAGAATTCACTTAGACATCAAGAAAAAAGGACGGCACTCCGGTACATGGAATATGCTTTTATTCCAGGTTCATACAAGGATCCAACACCCTACGCCCCGTCATCCTTATTCTCAATCGATCTTATGTGTTCCCGTATCCGTTCTTTTAGACAACGGGTAGTTCGGCCTACATATTGCTTATTGCAACTTAAACATTCCAACAAATAAACCACATTCTTGGTATTGCAATTGAAAAAGCCATTACTGTGGAACACCCTACCCGTTGCACAAGATCTGAAAGTCACCCCCGTGGAGATAACCTTACAGGTTTTGCATATGTTAGCCCCGCATCTATAACTCCCCTTAGTGGACAACCAATTACCCCTGTGGCTCTCACTTCCTGTAACCACTAGGCTAGGCACCAGCATTTTTCCTAAGGTGGGTGCTTTCCTCGAGACACATTTGACATTAGTGGCTGATAAGACTCCTGATAATTTTTCATCATTGTACAGTACTGGAAGATATCTTCTAATAACATTACAGATTTTTCCAAACTCCTCACTGTACTCTGTGATGAAAAATATTGAATTATTAACGAATCGATTATCGGCTACCCATTCTCCAGGGTGTATAGGAAGATTCACACATTTTTACAAGGATTGTCTGTTTTAATATGGAAAATGAGGTTTTGACCTTTAGTAGACTGGTTTTAATTGATAATAAAGCATATGTGTTTTAAACTGTATTATTACATTGTGCCCAGTAGGGGCCGCTATTCACGTTTTGTATATAACCTGTCCTTTTGGTTCAGGATGTATGCCTATGATTAAGGGAGTGATTCCCGAAACGCGTAGGGCGTTGGATCCTTGTATGAACCTGGAATAAAAGCATATTCCATGTACCGGAGTGCCGTCCTTTTTTCTTGATGTCTAACTGCACTGGAAATACCCCGAAAATCTTGACTATTTCGGGCAAAATTCCGAAAAATTTGTGGAAAAAAATAAATAAATAAAAAACGAGCACTTTGTGAAAAAAGAAAAAAAATGTACGATTCAGATTTTTGATAGATTTTTTCGTGTTTGTCCACGATCCGATTATATAGTGATTTTTAAATAATAAATAAGATCCAATCATGGATTCTAGTTTGATCTGACTTTTTATATTAAAATAATCAAAAAAATTCTGACTGATAAATAAGTTCAATATAAAAGGTTTTCATTAATGGGGGAAGAGAGTTGGCCCTAGCTACTTTCAGTCTTTATAAACACCCTCTAATGCAGGGATCCCCAACCTTTTGAACCCGTGAGCAACATTCAGAAGTAAAAGAAGTTGGGGAGCAACACAAGCATGAAAAATGTTCTTGGGGTGCCAAACAAGGGCTGTGATTGGCTATTTGGTTGTCCCTATGTGGATTGTCAACCTAAATTGAGGCTCTGTTTGGCAGTACAACTGGTTTTTATACAACAAAAACTTGCTTTCAAGCCTGGAATTCAAAAATAAACACCTGCTTTGAGGACACTGGGAGCAACATTCAAGGGGTTGGAGAGCAACATGTTGCTCACGAGCTACTGGTTGGGGATCACTGCTCTAATGCCATCGCTCCATATAAAAACCTATAAAGGTAACAATTCTACATAATATCCCTAAATATAGCTTATAAATGCCATTGAAAATAATAAATACATAGTAAAGAGCGCACTCTAAATAAAAGAAGCCAATATTTACCCTCTTCGTAGGTATGGTCCTTATCCTCCTTTGGAATCGAACTGTTGTCTGGGTCTGTTTAGGGGAGAAGGTACAAAAGGAACAATGTTTTTGATAATGCAGCCATATAATCATGCAATGCAGAATACGTTTTAAAAGCATTTTAGTGCCGTTTTACTAAAAGGGACAGGAAAGCTTAAAACCAGAGTCGTTTTTTTATTTGAAAGGTCATGCAACATTTAGAGATTGGAGAATATTGCAGGAAAATAATTTAGATTATTTTTGGTTTTTCCCTTTAGCTTATATATACTATTACCCCGAACTCAGCTTCTAAATTCTGTTAAAGGAGAAGGAAAGCTACTGAGGCATTTTATTGACAATAGATTAGCTGCAATAGTGTGAGCTAGAATGCTATATTTATTCTGTAGAATGTTTGAGTAAAAAGCTCTAGAAGCTCTCCGTTTGTTTAGGATAGCAGCTGCCATATTAGCTTGGTGTGACATCACTTCCTGCCGAGTTTCTCCCTGCTCACTTATAGCTCTGGGCTCAGATTACAGCAGAGAAGGGAGGGGGGGGAAGAGGAGCAAACTGAGCATGCTCAAGCCCTAGCCTTGGAGGTTTGAGCTGAAAACAGGAAGTCTGATACAGAAGCCCATGAGTACACAATAGAAGGAAAGAAATGTGCTGTTTCTTTTGACAGAGGACTCAGAGCAGCATTACTTTGAGGGTTTACTGGTGTATTTATAGAGACCTTTCTGATAAAGCTTACTTAGTTTTACCCTTTCCTTCTCCTTTAAGGCCTGTTTGCACTGCAGTCAATTAAACACATATAGAATAAAGTGTGTCTTGTGACTCGGCCATTTCAGTTCATTACAGTCATAAGAAATGTTAGCCAGCCATTTTTCCAGGGGTACCCAGAGCAGCCAATATGCATTAACCCAAAGTCTGCACCTAACTGGCCTTCAGACTGGGCCCCCTTAGCTCATAACAAGGTTACAGATATATAGAAACATTGGGGTGTCACCCTGCTATAGTTCCAGGGGTACCCAGGGTACAAATAACCACTCACCCCAAATCTCCCCCTAACTGACCTTCAGACTGGGCCCCCTTAGCTCATAACAAGGTTACAGATATATAGAAACATTGGGGTGTCACCCTGCTATAGTTCCAGGGGTACCCAGGGTACAAATAAACACTCATCCCAAATCTCCCCCTAACTGACCTTCAGACTGGGCCCCCTTAGCTCATAACAAGGTTACAGATATATAGAAACATTGAGGTAACAGTCACCCTGCTATAGTTCCAGGGGTACCCAGGGCACAAATAAGCACTCACCCCAAATCTCCCCCTAACTGACCTTCAGACTGGGCCCCCTTAGCTCATAACAAGGTTACAGATATATAGAAACATTGGGGTGTCACCCTGCTATAGTTCCAGGGGTACCCAGGGTACAAATAACCACTCACCCCAAATCTCCCCCTAATTGGCCTTCAGACCGGACCCCCTTAGCTCATAACAAGGTTACAGATATATAGAAACATTGGGGTAACAGTCACCCTGCTATAGTTCCAGGGGTACCCAGGGTACAAATAAGAACTCACCCCAAATCTCCCCCTAACTGACCTTCAGACTTGGCCCCCTTAGCTCATAACAAGGTTACAGATATATAGAAACATTGGGGTGTCACCCTGCTATAGTTCCAGGGGTACCCATAGAAGCAAAAATATTACCCTAATTAAACTTCAGACATGATCCTTGGGACCCCTACTGAGGAGCAATTCACATAATTTAGGAACTGGCTAAAATGGGCGACAAACATCCCTGAAGCAGAAACACATCACTCAATTCTATTTTGTCTTAATCCAGTTTTAATCCAGGATTGCATGTAAAAGAATAATAATGTAGAAGTGAAAAATTGCTTTATGTATTTGAACAGGGCAGAAGATTGTAGATGGACCGGTTCTATGTTTCAGTGCGCAAACACACACAACATACACACTACAGGTTATTCCTGCTTTGTGCGTCTGTGTATGAGGGTCATTATTAATGCCATAGCAAGCGCAATAAGTCCAAGCTTTACTGTTCCTTCCAGGGGACACCGAATAATAAGAGAAAATCTCACTGGGAAGAGCAGGTTGTTACGGTCAGTCACTGCTAGTAATGATATGAATTGAGTTTGTGCTATTTAATATTAAAACTATCCGGTAGCAGAGATCTGAGCTTATAGCAACATACTCTTACATAGCAGCGAGGTCTAAACTGGAAGCTTGTGCTAAATCTACTGCTTATTCTATGGGTGCCATGTAATAAGAGGAGTCAATGGAATAAAAATGAGCAGGGATAATGGTCAATAGACACTTTAGAGAATTTTAATTGCACATATTAGAAGGTGGCATTATTGTAACATTGAATAATAAGACATTCTATCACATGGCACAATCTTTTTTTTCTCCCTTGGTGGTTGAGCCGCTAGGGCTTTCCATTAACTCCATTTATTACATGCACCGGCTAGAAGCTACGTTATTAGTGAACTTACCTTACGAATGCTGAAATGAATATGTTTTGGGCATTAAATACATAAAATGTTTTCCTACATTGGGACATGCACTTAACCATCTCGGAATACAGCCAGCATATCCCAAAGACCAAGAAGCAGGAGTGATGTCACAATCATGATCCTGCCCAACAAATGTTCTGTACAATCCAGAGCCATCAGAACCCAAAAAATCTGCTGCAATAAATACGATTGAACCCTCTACTATTAACAGAAATGCCTTTGGTTATATATGAATGAAAAATTCATCAAATCACAAATAACACTTGCATGGGAAGAAGCAACAATGGAGGTGAGTCAAGGGATCTCAGGTCACTTTGCCTGGTCATGTGCTTTTAGAACGAGCCAGTGCTGCACTATGGAAATGCTTTCTGGCAAGCTGTTGTTTCTCCTACTCAATATAACTGAAGGAGTCGCAGTGGGACTTGAATTTTTACTATTGAGTGCTGTTCTTATATCTACCAGGCAGCTGTTATCTGGTTACCTTCCCATTGTTCTGTGCTGGAGAGGGGAGGGGGATGATATCACTCTAACTTGTAGTACAGCAGTAGAGTGACTGAAGTTAATCAGAGCACAAGTCACATGACTGGGGCACCTAGGAAACTGACAATATGTCTAGCCCCATGTCAGATTTCAAAATTAAATATTAAAAAATCTGTTTGCTCATTTGAAAAGCAGATTTCAGTGCAGAATTCTGCTGGAGCAGCACTATTAACTGATGCGTTTTGGAGAAGAAAAAAAAACACGTTTTCACATGACAGTATCCCTTTAAACAGACACATCCGTCTTTAACACATGGGTAGACCTGCAATTGGTCTTTATTGTGGAATTCCAAAAGTAGCAAAGCGAATAAAGAAGCCTGGTTCCCGTGCTTATTTTACTTACAGTACTTTATATTTAAGTCACTTTACCACATCATTAATGTTTATGCAGAACATATAATGGGGGTTTCTTGCACATGGTCATGTAACTACATTTTATTGCAGCTATAAAACCCACTTCTGTTTTAGAGCTACTTTCCCGTAACAGCTCACAGGTAAAAACAGACATTGGCCAATTGCTCATATATCAGCCGGGACTGCCTTGTCTTGCGTCTCCACTCAAGAGGTACGGACATTGGCCTGGGTGCAGCTCAAAAATTCATACGAGTTTCTGCTCCAAAATCCATTCTGTGTCTATACCCAGACCGACGCGTTGCCTGTGAGTGGAGACCCAGACAGTGGCTTAACTAGATCTTACTGGGCTCCACAGCAAATTCAATTAAGGCCCCAAAATATTGATAAGTTGACCTATTATACAGGCCAACCTTGAAATAAAATTTCTCTTCAACTGCTCTTCCACATTGCATGATTAATTACACTCATATCATACTATGGGGTTATTTTTCAAAGGTCGGATTTTAAAGTAATGTGCATTTTTTTTTTAAATTTGATTTTATTCACAATTCAACTGGTATGTTATTTATGAAAAAAAAATGAATTCGTCTAAAATTAAATCGAATAGTCTCGATCCGAAAACACGAATCGAATTTTCCAGGGTCGAGTTGTGATCTCGCATTCAAATTAGAGTTGGTGGTTTTAAATTTGAATTTGTGAGTTTTGACCAAAAAAAATTCGAATTTACCATTTGAACCTTAGTGAATCTGCCCCATGTGTTATTATATTAAAAAAAGATAAACAGAGAAAAAGTTAAACATTTAGCCATGCAACTTGAACTTTAGATTGGATATTTTCTCAATCAGTCATGTTTTGTGGAGACTAATGTCACTGGCATTAACAAAAATGGTGGAAGGTCATAAAAACAGGAAATTGTTTATACATACCGTAATTTCTGTTTCCTGGTCACTCTCCATGGCAGCATTCACCAATGGGTTAACATCCCCGTGGGCCAGCGGACAGGACCTCCCCCAATAGTTCAAAAGGTTACACTTCCCTTCTCCCCTCAGTCTAATTATAAAGCTTGTCCTCAATGAGGGTGGGAAACTCCCTGGTGAATGCTGCCATGGAGAGTGACCAGGAAACAGAAATTACGGTATGTATAAACAATTTCCTGTTTTCCCATAGTCACCCATGGTCAGCATTCACCAATGGGAATTACCTAAGCTAAAATGAGGGGCGGGAATAATTGCATAACAGAAATTTTTATTCAACATATTGTAATACAGATTGCAACACTTTTCTCCCAAATGCTGCTTCTTGGGAGGCCAATACATCTAATTTATAATGTTTCACAAACGTATTGATTGAAGACCACCTTGCTGATTTACAGATGCTGTCAGGCGACACCCCAGCCTCTGTCGCCCAGGAACTCGCCAACGCCCTGGTAGAGTGAGCCTTCAACCCTTTGGGAACCTTCCTGCCTGCCACATTGTAAGCCTTAGCGATGGCTGCAACAATCCAGGAACTGATGGTTCTCTTAGTTGGAGCTTGACCTTTCCTTGAACCGTTAGGAATTACAAACAGTTTGTCTGATTTTCTCCATGTCTTCGTCCTTTCCAAATAGATTTTAATGGCTCTCACTAAATCCAAAGTATGCCATACTACCTCTTCTTCTGACTTAGGATCTGGACAAAAGGACGGAAGAATCACCTCCAGATCTGAGTGAAACTTAGAAACGACTTTAGGTAAGAACCCAAATGCAGGTCTTAACACCACCTTGTCTTCAAATACCACTGTATGTGGCTCCGAGGCTGCTAAAGCAGACATTTCCCCTACTCTGCAAGCCGAGGTTATCGCCACTAGTAGGACTACTTTTAAAGTCATGTTCCATAATGAGGACTTTTGCAATGGCTCGAAAGGTGCTTTTGTTAATACTTTCAAGACAAAAGGAAGGTTCCATGGAGGAATAAAACTTTTCTTCATTGGTTTTATTCTTATTAGGGCATTAAAGAATCTCTTTACTAGAGGATCTTCTGCCCACTTATTACCAGTCAGGGCTGAGATTGCCGATATTTGACCTCTTAACGTACTTGATTGTAGATTTTTCTCATATCCTGAGAATAAAAAACTTACAACCATTGCAGAGGATGGAACCAAAGGATCTTCTCCTTTCCCTGCGACAAACTCCGCAAACTTTCCCCACACCTTGTAATATTGAGAAGAAGTATTACTTTTCCTTGACTTCAATAACATATTTATAACTTCATCTGTAAGCGAGAGGCTCCTCAATCTTTCCCTCTCAACCGCCAGGCCATCAAAGATAAATGATTGTGCTCTTGTATCTGGATTGCTCCCTGCGACAACCATCCTGGGAAGTTCGGAATTATCATTGGCTCCTCTATTGCCAACTTCTGGAGAAGAGGAAACCAAGGCCTCCTGGGCCAATAGGGAATTATTGCGATTGCCTCTACTTTCTCTCTCTTTATCTTTTTCAATATCCTCCAGATTAAGGGAAATGGTGGGAAAACATAGATCAAGTCCTCCGACCACCTTTGGCTCAGGCCATCCACTGCATAAGTCCCTTTGCAAGGGAATCTTGAATAGAATTGGCGACATTTCTTGTTCTGTGGGGATGCCATGACATCTATCTTTGGCTGCCCCCACCTTCTTACGACTTCCTTGAAAATGTTTTCGTGTAGGCTCCATTCCCCTGGGTCTATCACTGTTCTGCTGAGGAAGTCTGCTTTTAGATTCTCTCGGCCTGGAAGGTGAATCGCCGTCAATCCTTCCAGCCAGCCTTCTGCCCATTGAAACAAGGGTTTTACTTCTTCCATCAGTGACATGCTTCTGGTGCCCCCTTGTTTCACCACATATGCCACTGCCGTGGTGTTGTCGGTTACAATCTTTACTTGTTTGTCTTTCAACAGGTGTGCAAAAGAAAAAAGAGATTTCTTTATGGCTCTCAACTCTAGAATGTTTGATGAAACATTTTCTCCTTTCCAGGTGCCTTGCACGTATTTTTCGCCTATGTGGGCTCCCCACCCCACGCTTGATGCATCGGTGGTTACCATCACCCACTCTGGCTCTTCTAAGGGCACCCCTATTGCCAGGTTCTGCCGACTGCACCACCAAGTTAAACTTGTTTTTATCTCTTGTGGCACCTCTATTTTCTTTTGTAAATGTAAGTGAGGATGTCTCACCTTCCTTAGCAGAAAATTCTGCAAGGGCCTTGTGTGCCATCTTGCCCACCTGACTATTTGACAGGTTGCCGACATGGTTCCCAACACTTTTAAACATTGTTGTACTGAGACACTCTTCTGCTTTCTGAATGTTCTTATCAGCTCTATCACCTTTCTTTGTCTCTCCACTGGAAGACTGACTAGATTTTGATCTGTCTGAAAAAGGGCCCCCAGATATTGAAGAATTTGTTTGGGGTCCAGATTGCTTTTTCCTTCGTTTACTACCCATCCGTGGGCTAGAAGAAATTCTTTCACTCTGTAAGTATGTATCCTGGCTTCGGATCTTGAGTTTGCCACCACCAGAATATCGTCTAGATAGTGATACACTGCCAAACCTTCTTTCCTGAGTTCTGCTATAAGTGTCACTAGCACCTTCGTAAAAACTCTTGGAGACTGGGATAGACCGAATGGTAGGCACCTGAACTGCACATGCAGATCTCCTACTGCAAATCTCAAACTTCCTGTGCATGCTTGCCACTGGTATATGAAAATAAGCATCTCTCAGGTCTATGCTCGTCAGCCAATCGCCCACAGACACGGCTTGCATAATGGAGGCTAGAGACTCCATCTTGAATTTTCTGGCTCGCAAGAACTTGTTCACTCTTCTCATGTCGAGCACCGGTCTTAATGTTCCTGATGCCTTTTTTATCAGAAAAAGTCTTGAGTAAAGGCCCTTGAATTTTTCCTCTGGAGGAACTAGTTCTATCGCCTTTGACTCGAATAGCTGGTTCAAGTATTCTTGTACCACCTCTGCATTTTCGTTTCCTACTTTGAACACTGACTCGATGAAAAAATCTTTCCTGGGTACAGACTTGAATTCCAGTAGACATCCTGTCTCTATCACACCTTGCACCCAGGCATCTTGAATGGTTCTGGCCCAGACATGTGAGAACTTGGCTAATCTGCCTCCTACCATGCTCTGGGCCTTGCCACCTTCATTGCTGATTGGAAGTAGAAGGGGCTGAGGAGAAACCACTCGATCTTCTTGAGGTCCCCCTAGAGTTTTGACGTCCTGATCTCCACGAGGTGTGCCTAGAATATTCTCGCCCCGGCTTATATTGTCTGGAGCTTTTAAATGTTTTATCCCTAGCTTTTCCATAGCTGGGTTCATAACGGCCTTTCTTAGCTGGATTTTCTTGTGGGAGAAACACACTCTTGCCTCCAGATATTTTCTTTATAATAGCATCTAGCTTTTCACCGAATAACATTTCTCCTTCGAACGGTAGTTGGCATAGGTTAGATTTGGATGCAGTATCTGCTGCCCAAGATTTTAACCATAGTGCTCTCCTGGCTGCCACTGATAAGGCCATGGATCTAGCCGACAAATGCACGAGATCGATTGAAGCATCCGACATAAACTCTGTCGCCATTTTACAATCTGATAGCATTTCCAATAGCTTTGGTCTCTTTACATTAGATGAAATTGCCTCACCAAGCTCGGACAGCCATACTTTTAACGCTCTAGATACTGAGGTTAGTGCAACCGCTGGCTTACAGGCTGCTCCTGCTGCTCCAAATGCCTTTCTCAGATTAAACTCCATCTTCTTTTCCATTGGTTCTCGAAATAATGCCCCATCATCTACTGGAAGGGTCGTCTTTTTGGCCAATCTAACTATGGCTGCATCTACTTTTGGTGGTGACTCCCAAAACTTCGACTCTTGTTCCTCAAAGGGGTATTTCTTATTGAATTTCCCCGCTGTTTGGGCTCTCTTTTCCGTCTTCTTCCATTCTGTCATGATAATCTCCTTGATGGAAGAATGCACAGGAAAACCTACCGCCTTCCTCCTTGAAGAGGGAAATAGCTTATCTGCTGAAGAGACTTTTGCCGATTCCACCGGAAAAGTCAGGGTTTGTCTGACTGCTTTTATCAGGGGATCAATAACAGCTATATCAAAAGTGGATTCTTCTTCTGATTCCACTTCTCCTTCCTCTGATCCCACCTGTGAAAAAGCTTCGGGATCTTCCGACAAATCTCCTTCTGAGACATCAGACAGTGATTCCATCTGTCTTGAATGTCTAGGTCTCTTTTTGGCATTCGATACTTCCTGGAATCCTTGAATAACTGCTTGTTTTATCACTGAAGCCAAGGACTCCGCAAACATCTGATTTTCCTGCGACATAGAAGTACCAGGTTCCTGACGTGCTTCTGCAGAAACTGAAGGCTTTTCAGGTGACTTTTCTTTTCTTCCTTCTGAGGCAGGAAGGCTGAACATAAATAACAATGTATTAAAATCAAGCCTGCTGTCCTGCATAATTATTCCACTCTCTTAAAACCTCACCTTTTCCCTCTGGGTTGAGAGGTTTTCCCCGTCATACCAGGTTCCATAGTTGAACTAGGTAAAGAGAGTAACATAATTCAGCAACTTTCCTTTTTTACAAAAAGGGGGTTTTTCCAGCTGAAAACTTACATAAAATATCACATACCTGTAACAAGTGCTCTTACTGCTCAGCATACACTGCTTGGCAAAATGGCACCCACAGGAAGTGTGGTCTCTTTAAATAGGGGGAGGTTGAACTCTGCCCCTATGAACTTTATCCCAGAGTGTAAGGGCCTTGCGCAACCTTGCGCCTGTATAAGCGCTACTTTTGCTTTACTTTTGGCGCCGCATCGTCCATTCAAACTTGCGCTGCCTTCCCTTATCCAAAATGGCCGCCCGGCCACTTCCGCCCTTACCTCCTGTCTTCCCCAGCTATGCGTCTCTCCATTACCAAGATGGCCGCCGGGAACTTGCACGCGGACGTCATTTCCACTGCCCGCATGCTGCTATGCAAGTCTTCCGCGTCTCTTCAGCGCGCACATCCCTGCACCGGCTTCCCCTAACCCATTCACAGGGAGGATCGCCGTGAGACAGCACACTGTCCCTCTGCTTACAGAAATCACCTGACCCGCAAGCGGGAGGAGAGATCTTGCTCCAGGTAAACTCGACCCTGCTAAACCCTGAAAGGGGAGCTTTTTAGGCATTTACCCTCCTGTTCCATAGTTAGTCTTCTTCCTATAAGATAATACTATCCACCGGCCCGGACAGGACAAAAAAGACTGAGGGGAGAAGGGAAGTGTAACCTTTTGAACTATTGGGGGAGGTCCTGTCCGCTGGCCCACGGGGATGTTAACCCATTGGTGAATGCTGACCATGGGTGACTATGGGAAATGATTGTTATGGCCATTAAAGTACACTGATATATATATATAGATAGATATATAGATATATATATATATATAGATAGATATAGATATATAGATATATATATAGATATATATAGATATATATATATAGATATATATATATAGATATATATATAGATATATATATATATATAGATATATATATATATATATATATATATATATATATATACATATACACATACATATACACACATATACACACACGCAGCATAGATTATGACTGAATGATCAACAGCTGAATGTAGGAATCCAGGTTGCAGAGTTGCTTGCGGTGACTGGTGAGCTTTATAATGCTCAGCAAGAAACACACTTATAATTGAGAAAATATTCAATTTCAGAGTTAAGACTTAAATTGTCAAAAGAAATAATGTTTTTTTTATGCAAAGCTGCATTTGATACGGATGTGACCAGAGTTTTGCAAATAGAATTTTCCAAAATATATTCACCATATTCAATGGCTCTGGTGACATCTGTACTATAATGAGAAAAATCTCAGACGTATCATTGGTTAGTGAGAAGTTATGGGTTTTTGAAATGGCATGTTAGCTGGTTAATAAGGGGCTTAAAGCCATTAGGAATGGCAGACATGCTACATTCTCACTTGACTTCTCAAGGGAAACCTCCTGTACTGGTAGGGGTGGGAGTGTTTTAGTACTGCTCCTTTTCAGGGCCCTCAAAATCGGATCAGACTCTTCGATTCCTGTTACAAAACAAAACACGTGAGCACCGCGCAATACACAGGCAATAGACATTTGAAATCTAGGCAAAAAATGGCTTCGTTTTGACATCCTGTTCAAGCAAATGAGGAGTTAGACTGGTAAAGAAAAAGGGTTATAAACACTCTCAAAACTGGTTCAATGTTTCAATACAAGGGACAGGTTAAGTGCACTTCCCAATTTTGCCTCCTGTAAAGTTAATCAGAATTTCTGTAAAGAAGAACAAGAAATCACCAACATACATTTTTGATGGCCTGCCTCATCGGTAAGGTATCCGGTGAGCTCAAAATCAATACTTTTGGAAAGGTCTCTTCGATAGGGAGCTTCGAGATAAAGTTGCATGGTGCTCTTCCTCAATGAGCTGTTTCTTTCCTTAAGGGGAGTACTTTGCTTAACGAGCTGATGAGGATCAACTGTGTAGTCATCAGCACCCTCTTCTTTAGGATTATCCCTAGCAGTGGTGGCTTTTTCTTGAGACACTGAAAACGCTGTTGTAGTTGGTCCACCTTTAGCGGAACTATCAGCATGGACTTCTTGCTCATTCATGTTCCTGTTGTATGTGTTGAGCCGGACAGCGACAGAAGCAGTCTGAATAAAGGGCTTTGAGTGGCTGCCTCCTATCAGGTCTTCAGCATCACTTACTACTTCTTGAGATTTTTGGAGATCATTAGCAAAGAATGCCCTACGCTGAACGGCAGTTCTCTTGACAGTGTTTATGACCTCTGACAAGGCATCACTATACATAGAATCAGAAGAAATGCTTTCCTCAGGGCTTGCTTGATCGTGTAGTTCTGGGTCATTTATAAAAGGAGAATTCTGGGCAGACAAACTCTCATCACTCACTGGGTTTTGAGCTGAAGCTTCCAAGGCTGAAGGATCCAGATCAAGTGACTCTCTGTACAACTTTGCCAGTCCTGTATCAAAATTAGTAGAGACAGGTCTAGATCGAATGACTGGATTGTCTATCTTCTCTATAATTTCTTTTTTACTCTGCTTTTCTGGCATGGAAAGGTCCTTAAAATTAAGTGGCCCCAAAGGCCGGGAAGATACAGATAATTTTTCTGTATCTATTGAAGGAAGTAACTGTCCCTCAGCAGGTGATACAGACTCTCTGACTAGTTTGTCTAAGCTACTTTTCAAGTCATGAGGAGTTCTTTTCAGAAATGTTTTTTCTACACCCTCATATACTTCTTGAGGAGGATCCCTCTCAATACGTTTCTCCAGATCATTGCCACTATTCTCCAATTCGTTATTAAATGACCTTCCTTCAGGAGGAACCCTTTCAGAACTAGATAGAAACTCCTCCTGTGTGGCATAAGCACTTTCCTCAGAAGCGGGTGCTGAACATTCTGTCTGGTAACTTGTATCTTCCTTTAGAGATGTATTATTTTCCTTCAGATCTGAGATGGGGCTGTTTATGCCTTCCTCAATTTGTTCTTTTGTGGGAATAAAGATTTCAGATGTGGGTATATTGCATATTGTATCAGATTCTTCAACAATATTTGATTGACTATTCTTAAACCTTTTCTGGTCAGGATTTTGACCCAGTTTTAGCATCTCAGTGTCCTGATCCCTCATTTCAATCTTTTTTGTATCTTGTGAAAAGTGTTCAGAAATCATTCTACCTTGAGGAATACTTTCACAAGTGGGGTGCGCCACACTTCCAAAATCAAGATCATCTTCAAGGATCTCTGTCTTAAGTTTCTTTAATCTTTCACTGAAGTGAAACTCCACTTTAGATGGAGCTACAGTTTTGACAATGGTCTCTGAAACAGGTTCTTGTGAAGAACTAGTTTGGGGATTGGGATAATCCGGGTTTATTTCTGCCTGAGATTTGTTTAAAATATCTGTATTATTTGTGTCTGTATGACAAAGTAGAGATGGCTGTTCATCTGAGAGATTGGACATTTGCCCACTTTTCTCTTGAAAAGCCATCGAGTCTGGCCCATTCTGTAGGTCAATACTTGTAGCAGGCTGCATAGTTAGTGGTCCTAGGTTTTTTCCAGTTGGTGGAAGCGTCACATCATCCCGAGTGTTTTTCCCTGCATCCCAGAAACTTCTTAAACTTTGAAATGCTGCAGAATGGTACTTTTTGTCTAGATCATCTGAACCATCATTCAATGAGATACCTCTAGCCAAATAGTCATGTTTTGGCACGGAATCCTGATCACTCTCAAAAAAGCAGTGAAAGGTATGTCTCTTTCTAGACTTCTTTCGTTTCTCCATTTTATCAAAATTCAATGGTGGTGTAGCAAAAGTGGTTTTAATTCCACTCTGGCCTGTTTCACTTTCTGTTGCTTCTTTTCTAGGTCTGCGTTCCAGTTTGTTCCTTTCCTGTTCCCAGAATGTCTTTAGCTGAGCAATGCTTGGTAAGGTTTCTTCATCCAGTATTACTCTTCTGAATGTTATTATGCCTGGGTGGCCTTCATCACTTTCGAATGAACTACTTTTCTGACTAAAAGCCGCTATACTTTCTTTCACATGAATTTGACTTCCCAGGACATCAACGTCTTTTAACACAGATCTTTTCATTTCAGATTGGCCATTTATTTCCTTTTCTCCTTTTTCCCAGAAACGCTTAACCTCATTTATGTTCTTATGCTCTAAATTATTTATCTTTGACCCTGACTCTTGAACTGATTCACCTTGGTGATTAGCTAGTGTAACTTCATCTACTTGGTTGCCAGTATCTGTATTCTCAGCATCTTGTGGAAATTCCGCAGTGTCCTTTTCACCAGAATCAATGGCCGGCCAATTTTTACCCTCTCCAAGATTAAGTGACTCTCCAGTGGTTTTGTTTGAATTCTCCCTAAAAATGTGAACAGCCTTCATTGTTCCAGGAACATATTTGATGCTGGCTTGTGTCCATAAGTCATTATTTGTCTTGGCACTTGGTTTATCATTATTATTTTCAGTTTCACTCTGGTAGGAGCATGGTGCCAATGCATTCTCTGCTATAAGCTGTTCCTGAAGAACATGATCAGAACCTGTTATTTTATTTTTAGTTTGTTCATCCCTTATAATTGATGTTACTTGGTTTTCTAGATTAGTGGAGTCCAAATTGTCAGTATTCTCTACAATATTGGCCATGTCACCTAACTCAATCATTAGCGGGCTTTGGATTTTACCATTGCCACCTTTAGAATAGCCAAACAATAGTGGTTCTCCTAATGCTTCTGACAAGCCAGTGTTAATAGGTGAAAGTGACTCACCATTTTCTAAGAACCCTGAACTATTCTTACGCAACATTTCTGACGGTTTATCTGCACTGGCTTGGCCCTGGATAAGAACAGGCACCAAGGTTTGTTGTACTCCATTCTCATCAATTTGCACAGTGTCCTTTTGCATTAGAGATGAAAGTCTTGCAGGAGACTTAGCATCTTCTTTCTGTTGGCTCTCCATATATTCTGCAACATGGATTTTACCAAAACCACCTTTGCTTATTCCAAAAACCAGTGGTTCTGCAGTTGAATTCTGAATATGGTCTTCTGCTTGTTGAATGAATTCAAGGTTTTCCAAGGGGGTCAACTCAACATTTCCCTCATCTCTTGTACTGACAACTTTATTACTTGTACAAAGTGGTGCTGTAACAAATGATACAGGCAGATTATACGAAGGTGACTTTTGCTGAAGGGAAGATGTGGTGTTTCCCGATGCTAAAGTTTCCAGTGGTACTTTATTGTCTTCATCACGTTTATGAATGGGCAAAAAAGAATTTTCGCTGCTGGCTGGTTTATTTTCCAAAAAAATGGGGTCATTGCCACCTGATTCAGAACTTTTATTTAACCAATCTAGAACTTTTGTTATTGATTGGTCCTGTGCTTTCATGATCTCAATAGCATGCTTGTCAGGGTTCAATGAATCTGGATTCCCTGGCCTGCCTATTACAGGTGGCTTACCTTGCTTTGGTTCTACGGAGTTAGGTTTTGAAACATCAGGCGATTCACTTTCTGGCTTCTTATCTGCAACATAAAAATTGTAATGACTTTTTAAAATTGCCCAAGTGGATTGGTCATTAAATCAAATGATCATTTAAAGGCAAAATAAACACCCAACAAAGGTCCGTGTAATTTCTTATTAAGGCTGATGTAAACCTCCCACTTATCTTATTTGTCTAGTTAAGCTCCACTTCATCTGAAGCGGTGATCTTGTGGCTACACCATAAGAACCCAGAAGGAAAATAGGGGGGACAAAGTGGCTCAAACTATGATTTACTTCAAAATAGGACTTTGTTGGACCTGAAGTTACCATTTCCTAATAACCACTAAGAGTAAAATCTACAAGATGTTGATCAATGAATTGTTTTCCACAAATTCCCTAGTAATACTAAGAAATGCAATAAGGCACTTGGAATACCAGCCAATGTATATTATGTCTAATAAGTACACACTAGATGCAGAAAACAGCTTTACTATCTACTGTTGATAGCAATACAGATATGGGACCGGTTATCCAGAATGCTCAGGACCTGGAAGTTTCCAGATAATAGATCTTTTCATAATTTGGATCTCCATACATTAAGGGGCACATTTACTTAGCTCGAGTGAAGGATTAGAATGAAAAATACTTCGAATTCCAAAGCATTTTTTTTGGCTACTTCGACCATCGAATTGGCTACTTCAACTAAAAATCGTTCGACTATTCGACCATTCGATATTCGAAGTACTGTCTCTTTAAAAAAAACTTTAACCACCTACTTCGCCACCTAAAACCTACCGAGCACCAATGTTAGCCTATGGAGAAGGTCCCCATAAACTTTCTAAGCATTTTTTGATCAAAGGAAAATCTTTCAATCGATGGATTAAAATCCTTCGAATCATTCGATCGAACAAACGATTTTTCCTTCAATCGAACGAAATGCAGTAAATCCTTCGACTTCGATATTCGAAGTCTAAGGATTTAACTTCGATGGTCGAATATCAAGGGTTAAATCCATTATAAATGTGCCCCTTAGTCTACTAGAAAGTCATAGGCTGGATTTGCTTCCAATAAGGATTGATTATATCTTAGTTTGGATGAAGTACAAGGTACGATTTTAATATTACAGAGAGAAAGGACATTTTTTTAAATTGGATTTTTTGGATAAAATGGAGCCTTATGGGAGACAGCCTTTCCATAATTTGGAGCATTCTGGATAACAGATCTCCTACCTATATTGTTTTGCTAATGACCTGTTCTAAACATGGGAAGGGGGTCAGGGTTTTGTTGGTTATCAACTAGGAATTTGACTGAAATTGTGTTGACATTGCAATTTAATTTTAAAATGTTGCTATAACTCAACCTAATTGTATTTAATATGCATATAATACACAGCAGCCTTGAATATCCTGTAAAATACTCTTAGAATCAGGATAATTAGCTTTTATAAACCAGACCAATGATTTGGTTTCCTTAGCTAGAACCTTGTATCCATCTATAGACTCTAGTTGGGTTTTTCCATGTTGGCCCGACAATCACTTCAAATGAATAAATGCAGTTTTTATACAGTTACTTTCTCCCACTGTGCGTTGGCTGGACATTTGAGGAGTTCTCACTCACTAAACTAATCAATTGTTCCTGGTTTCTCTAAGCAAAATGATTTTGCAAACTGCAGATTGGAAAACATTTCATTATGGTCAAAAAGATCTTTGTGTATAGGCCAGAATAGTCCACAAGCAAAAAAGATTTAAAGATCAACCTCCCAAAATAATTATTATTATAAAATATATATATAATATATTTTTATATATTTATTAACAGCAATATTGAAGTTGGAGAATTTGACTGTGTATCCAATGTTCTTATATGGAACCAGAAAAGAAGCTTAATTAATGATTTTTGTCTAGAAGTAATTTTAGCTGAAACTGGTTCCCTTTTACTACTTTTATTGTTTGTATATGTTTCTTGCACATTTACCCACCCTACCACATAGTATGTTGTAGAAAACGTGAGCGGATATATAGAATTAAAAGAAAATGCTCACATAATAAATTGCCTGAGCTTCCCGTTATAGAGCCAGATTGATCTGAGCCAGAAGTTTTATCCAGGACTTCAGGACGACCAGCAAAGTAAAGGTCTTGAGGCTTTCTTTTTATGATAGAGTCCTGCTCCTGTGGTTCAGGTAATGGGTTATTTAAAGGTTCCAGGTTTTTCTCCTCTGTATCCTTATAGGATGGTAGAGATTCAATACTGGGGTAGACCTTTTTGGAAATAACTACATCCCTGCTTGGCATCTCAGAAACATATTTAGTATTATCAGCCTCTTGGCCTTCTTCCCAATTCCATTCCCTAGCTCCTATGTCCTCTTCTTCAATATGTTGATTGATATCCAAAGAAGTTACTTTTTCACTCATAAGCTTTAGTAAATTATTCTTTTTGTCCTCATTTTTTTCTGTAATATCCTTTTCAAAGGCACTTGCTCCATTCCCAAAAGCAGAAGGTTCCTTTGATGACATGTCCTTGAAGGCATTCTCATCACTCAGGTCATTTAGAGTACTTCCAGTTTTTGCAGAAGATGCATCACTCAGACTTCCCTCATTCTCAGTCCTTAAATTGTCCTTAGTCTTTAACCGGGCATCACGTTTGTTGTTTCCATTAAGTTCTTTAGAACTTTTGTCTTCTGTATTCCAGAATGTTCTTAAACCCTGAAACTGTTCTGGATTGGACATTTGTTCTTTGTTGCCATCACTAATTCTCTCTTTTAATGTCATAACCTTAAAATTTGTATAATGTGGCAATCCTACTCTTCCTTTATCTGGACTTGTAAATCTTACATTTGAGTATATATTGTCTAGTGTCTCATAAAGTCTACTCTGAGAAACTGGAGAATACACATTGGTCTTAATTTCTTCTGGTTTGTTTTCAGTATTGATAAAATTTGTCTTATTGGACTCTGATCTCTCAGTTGTGTATGCTGGTTCTGATGCTTCAGTTTGAAGCTTATTTAGAGCAGCAGTGAATTCATCCTGATAGAACTTAGCAGGCACTGTAACCTTTTCTACAGATTCTTCCACCTCATATGCATATTCCTTACTTTGGTCAATGGTGGGTGAAGGAAATTCTTTTAATGGATAGCTTTGATCAACTTCTTTAGAGCTTGGAATGATTTGGGTATCAGTGACCTTAGTAGATTCATACTCTTCTGCAAGTCTTTCCAAGGCAACCTTAAAGGCATCCTTTACCACTGGAACTTTTTCAGGTACCACTTCTTCAACACTCTGTTCAATGGTGGGTGAAGGAGATTCTTTTAATGGATAGCATTTATCAACTTCTTCAGAGCTTGGAATGATTTGGGCATCAGCGGCCTTAGTAGATTCATACTCTTCTGCAAGTCTTTCCAAGGCAACCTTAAAGGCATCCTTTACCACAGGAACTTTTTCAGGAACCACTTCTTCAACACTCTGTTCAATGGTGGGTGAAGGAGATTCTTTTAATGGATAGCATTGATCAACTTCTTCAGAGCTTGGAATGATTTGGCTATCAGTGACTTTAGTAGATTCATACTCTTCTGCAAGTCTTTCCAAGGCAACTTTAAAGACATCCTTTACCACAGGAACTTTTTCAGGAACCACTTCTTCCTCACTCTGTTCAATGATGGGTGAAGGAGATTCCTGCACTTGGCCTTCTCTTCCTCCTTCAGAGCTTGAAATTAGTTGGGCTTCATTGGCAAGGGCAGCATTATACTCCTCTTCAAGTTTTTCCAAAGACATTTTAAAGGCATCCTTTACTGCTGCAACCTTTTCCTGAACAACTTGCTCTTCATGTGCCTCAGAATCTGTGGAATTCATTACTTCAGTGTAATGTTTATCATATGGAGTAGCATAATCAGTTTGAGCTCTGATAGGCTGTGGCGAAAGATCATTAATAACTTCCTCCTGCTTTAAAAGAAGGTTGTTCTGGTTATTTGTCTCTGGTGAAGGAGGTCTTTGTTTCTCAATCATTTGTCTTTCATCTGGAGATGCAGATGGTGTCTCATTTATACTGTGAGATATCTGCATAACACGTTGGAAAAAGCTGCTATTTGGCAGTGACTTGTAAGCAGTTGGTTTCCCCATCTGATTTTTGTCAACAGCATAATGGAATGGTTCAGTGGCTTTTACATTTCCTGTATCAGGGGTATTTTCCATTTCAGTAATCGGAGGATCTTGTAACATTTCCTCTTTAAGTTTCTGTAGTGCACTCCTAAACTCCTCAGCACTCGACTTTTGATTAACCATAGACCTTTCAACACTTTCCTCAACAACTTGATTTAGATGTACTTGTTCCTCTTTTGCATATATATGTTCTTCAGTCGAATAAGTCTGCACCTCCCCTGGATACATTTGTTCTTCGTTCAGATCTATTTGCTCCTCACCATGTATGGAAGGGGTTTGGGCTAACCATGAAGCTACTTTCTGTGATGTTAACTCTTCCTCAGAAATAATCTCACAGTTGTTCTGTGGTAGAAGAGAACCTGGGGTCATCTCATTTGAGCTTCTGAGTGGATTGTCAACATGCAAGGGTTTCTTGATATACACTGCATCTTTAAAAAATGTACTTGGGGGTACAGTTGTATCATTTTTAAGGTTGCTCTTTTCCTCTGTATTCCCGAATGTTTTTTGTTCTGGGTTAAGCATCTGCTCCTTAGGGCCATCACTAAGCCTCTCTCTAAAATACACGGCTTCAAATTTTGAAGGTATGGGTAAACCTGTTACACCAAGATTTGGGTCTAAAAATCGGACACTTGCTTTGTCTGTATTACCCTCAACTGCATATGGTTTGCTTTTAGAGTAGAAATTGTTCATTAGTCCATCAGGTTTATCTTCTACTCTTTGCACATTTCTAAAATTAAAAGGTGTATATATGCTCTCTCCTTTAAGGTCTTCAGAAGAGTATGCAGAGTCAGACTGAATTACACTTTCTTGTGAAGGTTCACTGAATTTTCGGAGACCAGCGTGTTGTGCATCTTTTTGCTCTTTCCTTAAATTGTCAACAGTAATAGACTGGCTTAATTTTTCATTGGTTATGATGGAAGGTCTCCTCCATGTAGGAAAAATATCAGTGGGATCATCAGTGGGTTCACTTTCCATATCAGGCATGGAATTAGCTTCAGCATCCAGGAAAGCCCCTTCATTTTCCTTATTAGAAGTACCTTCAGTGCTTGGGACATTTTCTAGCTGGCGTATATCAGAAAGATTGTTTGTTTCAAAGTTTAATTTTCCACCGCCGCCACTACTTATCCCAAACACCAGCTTTTGTCCTCCTCTGTCACTGTTTTGTGTCTTCCATCCTTGGCCAATGAATCTTGGCTCCTTATGGGCATCTTCCATATCAAAGTCTGTGGGAAAATTAACAGTAACTGTAGTTCCAGATGATTTATATTAAAAAGGGGAATTTCAATGCCTTATTGCACCTAATATTTGTAGTAATAATTGGGCAGCCAAAAAAAAAAAAAGCAAGACAGCAGCACGCAGAAGCCAAGAGAATGGACCCATCAACCAAAAAGGAAAAAAACATGCAAAATCAAAACTATCCCAGCAAAGTTTGGTAGAGTGAAAAAAACAAACCAAACCAATATTTTTTGCCATAGAAGAAAACAAGAAACCATTCCTTTTTTACACTGAAATAACTCCGTTAATGTGAAGCATAATGGGTCTGTGTTTCCGCTTCTGCCCATCACAATGTGAAATGTAGAAATACCATTTCTACATATAATTTTACAAACCCTTCTCTTCTGATTGAAATGCCAAGTCTACTGCCACTTCACAGCACCAGTTTAGTGGGGCGCTGGTAAGTGGGAGAACTGGAAATTTCTGTTTCTAGTTTTTTTTAGGTTCTCTTAACATTATGGATAGATTTTACCCACATACATTTCATTTGCACTTGGAAGTAGCATTACTACATATAGAATTATGTTTGGTCCAGTTAGGTATGTTGCTTCACTTCATCAGTAGTGTTTTCTAAGGAGCTTTTGTGCCCAGACAAAAGGGTCCTTTTTCTTGTGAAGGCCACCATCGTTGTAGCTTTCTCTAGGAGATGGTTAACAGCCCAGAAATATAAAGACAAAAGTCCTTTATTTCAAAGGGAGCTCAACCACTTTGTAAGACTACACCAGAGCCAAATTTTTATCAACAATTTCTTTTTATGGAATAAACAAATTTCACCTAAGTCTCAGGCAGCTCCATGTGGTCTGGTAGAGCTCTGTTTTGGACACAAGGATTCTGTACAACTTACCTTGGGAAAGGCCTGAAGATAACAATTCTGTCGGTTTCTTCACCATGGCATAAATAGGATCATTATCTACGAAATACAATCATATAATGATACAATAATAATAATAATCTATAAAATGTATATTTTAAAAATGAAATCAATGTCTATAGGAAATGAATGAGGCTTAAGGTGGCCATACACAGGGAGATCTGCTTGTTTGGCGAAATAAGCGGATCTCTCCCCGATATGCCCACATTGACGTGGGCGATATCGAGCTGATCCGATCATGGGCCCTAGGGCCCAACAATTGGATCAGAATGGAGGCAAAACAGGCAGTCAGATCGCAGGACTGCATCAACGAACAGATGGGCCACGATCCAATGGGATTTTTTTACCCTGCCTGATCGGCATTTGCCCGACTTTCGGACCGATATCGATCGGGGATGCCCATCAGATGGCCCCACACACGGGCCAATAAGTTTCCGACACGGTCTGTCGGCAGCTTTTTTCGGCTCGTGTATGGGGGGCCTTTAGAGTCTTTTTAAGTCTTTCCTCTGGTGCAAAGAAAAAAAAATAAGATGAACTTCCGCATTTTTCCACAGGCAGCCTTTAAAAAGTCAGTGTTTGCCCCAAGAATAGAATGGATAGGTCATGTAATTAAATACGATTTTTAGATATATTCTGTTATTTTTCATATTCAGAGATCAAATTTCAGGGACGTCTTTTGAATATCTCAGTGAAACAAATGCCAGCTAATGATACTTTTCCATATTAACATTTAGTTTCAAAACCTCTTCTAAACTGCATGAACTATCCCATGGAATCTGGAGCCTTCCCATGCACTAGGTCCTTAAAAGCAGCTCGACAGCTGCCACGTCTTGCCACTCTACATTTAGAGCCCAGGCTCCATGGCAGTAATTGTTGAACAAGAGCATGTGGACTGAAAGCCAGAACCATGTTGAGCAACTCTGCTATGCTGTTATTTACAGATGTAGAGTTGGGTGGGGCGTACACTGGAAGAGCAGTTTATGCAGTTGGTGGTGGGGACCTGTGTGAATTTTGTAAATAATGGACCTGTGGAAGCATCTTTGACAGGTTATCCTGGACCAATCTACCTTGAATTAGGACTTTCCAGAATTACACTCAATGAAAAGCAACTTGGGAACCACGAATTGAGTGATATGTTCTTGCATTCCATTACAGAAAGGACATAATATGTCAATAAGAAAGGACTATAATCCAAAAAATTAATTGGCTAGCACTACATAGGTCAACAATAAGCCTCAGAGATGTAAACATGTCTAACACCTAGAACTATATATTACTTTCATTAACCTTACATGCCATATACGTAAATTGTTTCATGTCAAATGGCTTACATGTCCAATGTCTAACAAATACAATAGCACAACACTTACAATACAAACAAGAATTTGACCATGATCTAGAAGACAACCTCTAGGCAACCGCATCACCCCAAAATCTTTTTCATCGCTACAATATATTTATTACCAAAATCAACCTTGCCAGTTCCTACTTTCTTGGTTTCAAGAGCATGGTGACAACCCATCAGCAGGTACAGTAGGCCACGATACATATATAAACACATCTTTTCAACCTATCAGGTCTCCATACAGAATAGTTTAATGAGAATGTAGACGCTCACAAGGTAAAATAATACCATATTATAAATATTACTTCATGCCTTACCTGAAGAGACATTTGCCTCCAATGCAAGACTGATTTCAGGTTTGGTTTCTTGTACAAATGGATTTTCTGTGATGTTGTGGAGGTCTTCGTTGAGACTAGCAGAGTTTGTACTTAAACTTGGACCTTCCACTGAAGCCCCGTTCAAGCCTGGGATTTCCACTGAGCCCTTCCGATACATAGTCTTTTTTAACATGTCAAGCACCAGACCAGAGGAAGGATTTGTGACCAACAAAGAATCTTCAGAAGATGCATGAACTGGATTTACCAACTGGGTTTGGGATACATTTGGGTCTAGAATTTCAAATTCATCAATTTCTTTGCCATCGAGTGCATCTGCCCCTGGGGAAGGAGGGTTCTGGTGAACATTTGCAGAGAACCGCACCTGCTTTGATCCATCCAATGAATTTTCTGGGGACTCGTCAACAGGTTCTGCAGAAACATGTTTTTTTCCCACTTGCAGAATGGGGGTGGGCAATACAATTTTGTTTATATCAGCTTTCTGGGACATTCTTATAGATTCAGAATCTGTAGAGCTTGAACTGGACCTGCGTTTTAAAATGCTTTTGGGTTTGCCAGTACTACCGAAGGAATCCTCCCTTTTGAGGTCGGAAGCAGACTGGTCTAGAGAGTCCGTTTTCTTCAGTGGTATTGTTCTAGGCTTCGGTATTGGAATATCTCCACCATTTGTTAAAGAGGCTTTGCGAGAGCTTGATGAAAGCCGGACAATTTCTCCTGGCGCTGGGTATGGCAACTTCACACCAAATTTTACTTTTGAGGGCAAGACATCTGGGAATAAGAATTATAGAAAAAAAGGCCAACTGTGAAACAAAAACCACCATATAGGCAGTGTAGAAAGGGGGGAGGATAGAATAGAGTGATCTTTAATGACAGTTTTATGTAAAATTCTTATGAAAGCAATCTATGGCAGCATAGGTATTCCCTGTACTAAGCACAATTCAGCAGGAACAGCCCCTAAGTTTGCTCATAGTCTGTACAGAGAGATACCATAAAACTATGGCAACATAGTTATTCCCTGTACTAAGCACAATTCAGCAGGAACAGCCCCTAAGTTTGCTCATAGTCTGTACAGAGAGATCCCATAAAACTATGGCAGCATAGGTATTCCTTGTACTAAGCACAATTCAGCAGGAACAGTCCCTAAGTTTGCTCACAGTCTGTACAGAGAGATCCCATAAAACTATGGCAGCATAGGTATTCCCTGTACTAAGCACAATTCAGCAGGAACAGTCCCTAAGTTTGCTCATAGTCTGTACAGAGAGATCCCATAAAACTATGGCAGTATAGGTATTCCCCTGTACTAAGCACAATTCAGCAGGAACAGTCCCTAAGTTTGCTCATAGTCTGTACAGAGAGATCCCATAAAACTATGGCAGCATAGGTATTCCTTGTACTAAGCACAATTCAGCAGGAACAATCCCCTAAGTTTGTTCATAGTCTGTACAGAGAGATCCCATAAAACTATGGCAGCATAGGTATTCCCTGTACTAAGCACAATTCAGCAGGAACAGTCCCCTAAATTTGGTCGTAATCAGTACAGAGAGATCCCATAAAACTATGACAGTATAGCTATTCCCTGTACTAAGCAGAATTCAGCAGGAACAGTCCCCTAAGTTTGCTCATAGTCTGTACAGAGAGATCCCATAAAACTAAGGCAGCATAGGTATTCCCCTGTACTAAGCACAATTCAGCAGGAACAGTCCCTAAGTTTGCTCATAGTCTGTACAGAGAGATCCCATAAAACTATGGCAACATAGGTATTCCCTGTACTAAGCACAATTCAGCAGGAACAGTCCCTAAGTTTGCTCATAGTCTGTACAGAGAGATCCCATAAAACTATGGCAGCATAGGTATTCCCCTGTACTAAGCACAATTCAGCAGGAACAGTCCCTAAGTTTGCTCATAGTCTGTACAGAGAGATCCCATAAAACTATGGCAGCATAGGAATTACCTGTACTAAGCACAATTCAGTAGTAAGATCTTCTAGTTTGACTATTTGCTTTTACACATAGATGCCATAAAACTTTACAGGAAATCTGTATGTCAAACTCAGTTTAACAAGACATTTAAAAAAGAAAAACCTGTAAACATAAGGTCACCTGCTCACGTACAGTGGGGAAATGTACTTTTCTATTGCAGACACAAACAAAAGGCAAAACAGTGGAGAATTCTTCATAGCCTTTACCTTTGTGCAATTGAATTATTTTCATTAAAGGATCCCTGTTACATTATAAATCTGGGCTTATAGTGTGTTTTTTGGTTCTAGTGATATTCAGCATTAGTGATGGGCGAAGTTGTTGGCGAAAAATTTGCCAAACGCTTCAGTTTGACGCACATTAAAGTCAATGGACGTACATCAATTTTGACAGCAATTTTGCGAATTTATTCACCGGGGGCAGAATGCAGAAATTCACCATGATTTTGCCCTGGCGAATAAATTCACCAATCACTATTCAAGGAAAAAAAATTATGCTGATCACTTCATTTTTCTCATTACATTTCTGCTTGGTTTGTAAGTATATATATATATATATATATATATATATATATATATATATATATATATATATATATATATATATATATATACACAAGTTATCGCAAACGCTTGATTGCAGTTATTGCTGCTAAGGGTGGCTCAACCAGTTATTAGGTTCAGGGGGCAATTACTTTTTCACACAGTTTTGGATTTCTTTTCTTCCTAAATAATAAAAACCCTCATTTAAAAACTGCATTTTGTGTTTACTTGTGTTATCTTTGACTAATAGTTAAATGTGTTTGATGATCAGAAACATTTTGTGTGACAAACATGCAAAAGAATAATAAATCAGGAAGGGGGCAAATAGTTTTTCACACGTGTGTGGTGTGTGTGTGTGTGTGTGTGTGTGTGTGTGTGTGTACACATATATATATATATATACACACACACACAATATATATTAAAGAAGTTGAAGACAAGAGGACACAGGGATCTTTTTTTTTTATGGCATACAGCTCTACTGATGTTACTTTTCCTTAGCTGGGAATCACAAGTCACTTCTCATTGGCCACATTAAATCTTGCCTGCAGGAAACAGCTGGGAAAAGAATCCCAAAGCTACATGTAGTGCTTGTCATTGTAGCCAAGCAATCTATGGTCAATCCAAGAAATCTATGGTCAATCCAAGTTTTTTATTACAGTTTTTTTTCCAAGGATAAGATTAAAATTAGAATACTCTAGGCAGGTGGGTCCCCCAGAATTCTGCTGCTAATATTCTGGGAATAACTGGTAGTGACCGAACCATACTGAAATGCAAAGAATGGAACATCTAAGATAGGCTGAGAATTAAGAAGAAGACCCCAAACCTTCATCATATCAATGTTGGTCAACAATAGAACAGCAGTTACCTAACCCTGAATGAATCTTTCAGACAACATATCCACATTGAGTCCTATAGATCCTTTCAGCAGGCTTTGCTTATGGGCAGAAATTCCTAGAGCAAAATATCCCCATATGGATTAAGACAACCTAAATTATTGTATTTCACCCTTCAATTTTAGACCATTTACTTGGCAAAGAAAAAGCCAAACAAAACTTTTTTTAGTAGTAGTACTCAACAAAAAACATCCGAGAAGCTCTCTAGACCAAAGTTTGGGAAGGAATTATTACCTGGGTAGGGGTCCTTGTCTTCACCATCTGTGCCATTAACAGGTACTTGGTTCTGTGTGTCCTTTTGATGTTCCGTCTCATCTTCTACTTCGTTTGTAGAGTTAAAGGGATTTCGTCTTTGCTAAAATGATAAGATTATATACGTCATATTTTGTTCTGTTAAAAAAAAAAATACTCTGGCTCTTATGTTTCATGTAGAGGGAGACTCTGTTTACAAAGCAGGTTTACTGCTTAATAAGAACCTTCGAGTGATTGAGAAGCAGCTTGGGCGAGGGTTGGGCGAGGATTGGGCGAGGGCTACTGAATACAGTGGAAATGTAGATAATGACACCTGTGTGGAAGACTGAATGTGGGACAAACCACAAGATATTACCGTGTAAACTGTGTTTATTGTAAAAATAAATGATACACAAGCAAATAAACTCCTACACAAAGGGGTGTTTATTTATTCTACTTCAAAGATCAAGTAGAAGCATCCTTATATTGAGCACAACATGAACTAATCCAATGGGAAACCAACTGACGGACCAAGCAATGGAAAATTCATGGTCAACAGAATAAGCATACCCTTGACGGAGATACGTTTTCATTCTTCAGACTCTCCATGTTTTTGTCAGTGGATAAGAAGCTCACTCTTTTGGAACTGATTGGAACAAAGAACTAGTATTAAACAAAGACATAACAAAAATGAGTTTAGTTTCCAAGAGAAGCATTGTAGCAGTCACTCTTGCCACAGTTGCAAGAGCATGGAGCCCAAGGGAGGCAGAAGGACACCCTCTCCATTACATTAATGATCATGTCACTGTTGGCTAGGGCTGGTAATAGGGTTGCCACCTTTATTAAAAAATTTTACCGGCCAGTGGGGGGCAGGTACCAAAAGGGGGCGGAGCTACGTGACTTACCGCTAAAAGGGGCGGGCCATGCGGCGTGGCACTAAAGGGGCGTGGCTACATCGCACAGAGCTGGAAAAAAGGTAAGTTATTTTTGAATTGGGGGCATGCCAGGGGCTTTTTTTAAAGGGTATTTCAAATTGCCGACAATTGCATTGCCGGTAAATTTGCAATACCGGCCCCGGCAGGTGTTTTACCGGTTAGGCCGGTAAAATACCGGCCGGGTGGCAACTCTAGCTGGTAATAGAGGGCTGATGAAGAAGAAAAAAATAAATAAATAAAAAAAAACACTGGCACAGGATATAAAAAAACAAACACAATGTTGCATTTGATTTTTCTGAAGGCCAGTGCATTTTCCCCTAATAAGAGCACTGGTATAAAAATGACATTCACCAGGTGGCACCTAATACAATGGATCTTTCATGATCTTAAAACCATGGAAAAGTTGGCTTCTTACCTTTGTGTGGCCTCAGCCTTCACTGGCACAAAGCCTCCTTGCTCCTCTTCTGGGTCTTCCAGGACTCCATAAAGCTCTGGAGGAATAAACACATCCTTGTTGACGCTGCTGGCCCAGCTCTTCTTGGAGGAGTTTTCCTTATAGTTTCTACTTAATTCAGCTGTAAAGACAAAAGTTGGGGTGAAAACATTGGGAAGTAGTTGTCTTCTCCAAACTCACCGCAAACTCTCCCTTTTTATTTTAAAATGTAAAAAAAGTAAAAAGTAACGTTGAGTAGGAGTTGTTTAGTTTTGCTCCTCTCTTCTGCCCTTTGCAATAAATTGTTTCTTTATCAACAAAATAAGATGAAATGTAGTCCCTTATAATGAAGCTTAATCACTTAACATTTAAACTCTGGTTATTTATCAAATTCCAAATTTATCTCATTTTCTGAAATATAATCCGACCAAATCCGCATGGGTTATTTCCCAGGGTTTTTTGCATGAAACCCACAAAATTTTTGGATTATTGTACGAAAACCAGCGCAGATACCTTCGGGATTTATATACAATCTCGGCAGGTCTGAGATTGCGGATTTTCGAATTCAGACTTTTTCCATCCTTGGGGTATAATTAATCCAGAAAAAAAATCTTATTTTTTTTTTACACTGCAAATTCAGATTTTTTTGTCAAACTTTTTTCACGTTTTTGGCATTCAGACTTTAATAAATAAACCCTTAGTGTGTTGCCTACATGATATACATCAAATTTAGCTTTTACCCCAATATTCAAAGAAATGTATTTGGTTGCTAAAGCTTTCCCTTCATCTGCTTTAATAGTTGTTTTTTGGTGATATTTATGGTTTGTTTGTGTGTACTCAACCTAACATTTCCTACTGCAAATAATAGAACACTGCTGCAGGTTAGAAGAGCATTGCAAATTGCTGACTGAGGCAGGAGCCAGCCAATTAGAGCATTTGAAATCTGAGTCACAACCTTGAGCCTTTATATCGTAAAAGAACTCCTTATGACTTCCAATATCCTTATATTTCACAACAGGGGATCCATCATACCCCATATAATTATAGATCACTGTTTGCTACCTTTTGAGAAAACTATTCGCTCCACTCCACAATCCCATGCTCATCTCTTTAGGGCCACAGAGAGAGCGGCTCCTTACCTAGAGTTGGTGGTGGCGCTTTACGTTTTCTCATTGACGCTCTCACCAGATCGGTTCCATGGATCTTATCTCTGTGCCTCTTTGACTTTGCTTCATAAAACCATTGACCGCTTTTGTATTTTAGTTCCTGCTCATCATCCACAACATCATAGAGGTGCCTGTGAGACAAATATTTATAATTGTCAATTACATTACCCACTACTACTTTAAATAGACAGAGCCCCTGAAACATTTGCATTCTTCTACTATAGTGCAGAATAGGGGTTTTCACTTGCAGCTTCTCGAGCTTGACCTTTTGCTCAGGGTACAAATAAACACTGACCCCAAATCTCCCCCTAACTGACCTTCAGGCTGGGCCCCCTTAGCTCATAACAAGGTTACAGATATATAGAAACATTGGGGTAACAGTCACCCTACTATAGTTCCAGGGGTACCCAGGGTACAAATAAACACTCACCCCAAATCTCCCCCTAACTGACCTTCAGACTGGGCCCCCTTAGCTCATAACAAGGTTACAGATATATAGAAACATTGAGGTGTCACCCTGCTATAGTTCCAGGGGTACCCAGGGTACAAATAAACACTCACCCCAAATCTCCCCCTAACTGGCCTTCATGCTGGGCCCCCTTAGCTCATAACAAGGTTACAGATATATAGAAACATTGGGGTAACAGTCACCCTGCTATAGTTCCAGGGGTACCCAGGGTACAAATAAACACTCACCCCAAATCTCCCCCTAACTGGCCTTCAGACTGGACCCCCTTAGCTCATAACAAGGTTACAGATATATAGAAACATTGGGGTAACAGTCACCCTGCTATAGTTCCAGGGGTACCCAGGGTACAAATAAACACTCACCCCAAATCTCCCCCTAACTGACCTTCAGACTGGGCCCCCTTAGCTCATAACAAGGTTACAGATATATAGAAACATTGAGGTGTCACCCTGCTATAGTTCCAGGGGTACCCAAGGTACAAATAAACACTCACCCCAAATCTCCCCCTAACTGGCCTTCAGACTGGGCCCCCTTAGCTCATAACAAGGTTACAGATATATAGAAACATTGGGGTAACAGTCACCCTACTATAGTTCCAGGGGTACCCAGGGTACAAATAAACACTCACCCCAAATCTCCCCCTAACTGGCCTTCAGACTGGGCCCCCTTAGCTCATAACAAGGTTACAGATATATAGAAACATTGGGGTAACAGTCACCCTACTATAGTTCCAGGGGTACCCAGGGTACAAATAAACACTCACCCCAAATCTCCCCCTAACTGGCCTTCAGACTGGACCCCCTAAGCTCATAAGGTTACAGAAATATAGAAACATTGGGGTGTCACCCTGCTATAGTTCCAGGGGTACCCAGGGTACATACACTCACCCCAAATCTCCCCCTAACTGGCCTTCAGACTGGACCCCCTTAGCTCATAACAAGGTTACAGATATATAGAAACATTGGGGTAACAGTCACCCTGCTATAGTTCCAGGGGTACCCAGGGTACAAATAAGCACTCACCCCAAATCTCCCCCTAACTGGCCAAATCAGGGCCATAAACATGAAATGAGGAGCCAGTTGCACACAGGCCCGGATTTATGACGAGGCCACAAAGGCCCGGGCCTAGGGCGGCAAAATATTAGGGACCCAGCCGCTTTCTGGGAAACACTGGGGACGCGCCCTCGGGGGGTAGTGGGGGGGGCACATGGCCTAGGGACGCCCACCCAGGAAATTTGGCCCTGACAGTAAAGATCCATTTTTCTAAAGTTGTCCTTCATTGCTTTATATTTATATAATACACAAAAGCCATGAATATCTTGTAAATTATATCCTTATAAACGGTGAGTTCTGATGTCATCAGTTATAAACGGTGAGTTCTGATGTCATTTCTGTCACATGACTCACGGAAATTTGTGTATTATAATAAATAAAGTACCCCCAGTTGCAAAATATGAGGATATTAGAAGTTACCTCGGAGTTCCATGACCTGTATAAAAACCACTCGGCCTTCGGCCTCGTGTTTTTATATGGTTATGAAACTCCTTGGTAACTTATAATATCCTTATATTTTACAAGAGGGGCTACTTTATTCACTATCTGATATTGGTCAGCCCTTTCATTAGGGTCAGTGGCCCTGCACATGCTCAGTGCACTCTCGGCTGTTGTAGACACTTATGTTCTATCCTCACCACCAATAGACATACAGATCACTGCCACTGTACCTCCTGCATTGTGCAGCAGCCCCCCTACATAAGCAGTTGTCCCAGAACAGCAATATTAAAATCGACAAACCCCCAATCTTCTGTGACTTGACTCTCCCAGCATTCCCAGGGGCTGAGGCCCATTAGGCAAGTGTAGGTAACAGGACCTACACAACAGCACCTGTCAATCAAGGTGTAGCCTGATACAGAAAATTACATCGTAAACCAACTTGCAATTGGTCTTTTTTTAAAAAACCTTTTTAATTGCATTCGGGAAATGATAATAGCTACTGTATAATAAACCAGGCATTACATTACAGGATGAATAGGAGGGGGTGAATAGGAAGAGAAGCAATATACAATAGAAATAATTCCCTTACTGGTTGCAGGGGTCACTGTCCATAGAAACCAGTTTGTATTTTTAGGGTACAAAACAGGCTGCCCCATGCTATACGTGAATCTCCCCCCACCCAAATGTGTCTTTATCTATTTAGCCTACAACTCCCAACAGCTCCTGCAGGAGAGGGAAAAGAAGCAGCTTTCATACATACCGGCTGGTGGGAGCGACGGTGGATTTAAAGGGAAAACAGCACCGTATGAGACAAAGCTGAATGGCTGCTCAGGCTAAGTGTGGTGAGGGGAGGCATATGCCGTGAGTAAGGAGATTTCAGGGGATCAGCCGGAGCAATCTGCACGTCAAGTGACTTCCCAGCTCACATGATAACAGGGAGGAATGTGCCGGCAGGTCTGGGGCTGTGGGAAATTCTACTGCAAAGCATCTTTATTTTCCCCTTTAAAAAGTTATTTCCTGGGAAACACAAATTCTTGGAAACAGTGGGGGAAATGGTGTAATTAACACATGGGCAAATACAGGTCAGTTCTAGTCTGCAGGATCATGGAAAATGTTAAAATAAGAAAAAATTTTAAAATTCAGTAATTTTTATAGAGGCCTCCACATCCTATTCAAGCTACGCTCAACATTTCTACATGTTTCAAGTGCAGGCAGAATAGGGTTCCAGCCTAATTGGGCTACTAATTTAAAGCCCAGGCGGGTTTTGAAAGTACAAACTAGCCAATGTGCGGATTTGGGCCACTTTTTGGACCTTTGGCCGGTTTGTACTTTGGAAACCAGCCAAAGTTTTTTCTTGCCCTAATGTGCCAAGCCTGTGTTTCCCAATGCATGTTGGGTAATGTAGTTTTTGTTTAACAATTTGCCAACTGCCAAGTTGAATGTAAGACTACAATACCCAGCATGCAATGGGACTGACTTGTGTAGAAGTTGGGGAGTTACCAGATTTTTGGGCTCTGTACCCCAGACTCCAGTCACTTTTAACCATTCTCACATTTTCCGGTGACTTTCCTCAATTTCAGACAGTTTTGGGGCAAATATCTACTGGCCACCAAAATGTCTAGAGGTTGACCTGTTTTACCAATATTTATTGAAACTGTTTATTTATTAGGGCCTTACGTGGCCCCTATACCTCCTGGGCCCCCCTCTGTAGTTACACCCCTGGTAGCGGGAGAATCTGTCCCATTTTGCTTTATGGAAAGAAATATGTAAAACAGTGAAAATAGCGTATTGTCACATATATTCATTTATTATTTTAGACTTTTTTCACTGCACATATTGTGCTATTTTTGGACAACTTTTGAAGTTCCTCTTGACTAGGTTTGGGCTGCTTTTGTAGCCGACTTTGGCTGGGTTTGAAAATTAGACCTGACAACCCTAAGGCAGAAGCTCATTTCCATTAAGTTGTGATGCACACATGCCTGCTTGTTGTCCCGATTTAGGGTCCCAAAGGTAAGTAGATCTATAACCTGTCTGGGTATAATGGGGTATGGCCTGAAAAAGTCATGATTTTTTATTTGAAGATATTGAGATATGTGTAAAGAGGACTCTAGGAAGCCCTAGTGCAGTATAGTGTCTAGTAGTAGGTTATTGAAAACATAAAATGTATTATAAGGTCTAGTAACCCATAGCAACCAGCAAAGTCAGGTTGGTTGTTATGGGTTGTGTGTTACTAGACCTGTGCAGACTTTTCAACTGTTAGATGCCTGGATTACAGTGGGCAGGAGTAGGCAGAATAGGCAGGTGCAACAGTGAAGGTCAACGCTAGGACCCCAGCCACATACTTCTTACAGGAAGCCATAGACTTGTCTTGAGCGCCCTCCTGTGTTGAGTTGACATCATGCAATATTGGTAAGGGGATGGTACATTGTTGAGGGAGGGCTGGTTACACCTGGACCCTTCTGTCATAGGGTCTCTGGCTTTGGACCAAACTATAATAATCCTAACCAGAAAAGGAAGGTTAATCTGTGACCTACTAAAAAATGTATAGGTTAACTTTCCCTTTTAAAAAAGCATCATGGCTCCATATAGCAGGGTAAGTCATTGTAGTAGAAATAAAATATAGATATATATATTTTTTCCTTATTACTACATATTATATACCTTATATTAATATAGGTATGGGACCTGTTATCCAGAATGCTCGGGACTTGGGGTTTCCCGGATAGCAGGTTTTTCTGTAATTTGGATCTTCATACCTTAAATCCACTAGAAAATCATGTAAATATTAAATAAACCCAATAGGCTGGTTTTGCTTCCAATAAGGATTAATTATATCTTAGTTGGGATCAGGTACCAACTACTGTTTTATTATTATACAGAAAAAGGATATCATTTTTAAAAATGTGGATTATTTGGATAGAATTGAGTCTATGGGAGACTATCTTTCTTTAATTCTGAGCTTTCTGGATAATGAATCCAATTCCTGTATTAGGATTTGCCTTATCTCTACTCCTGAACTGTTTGCTTTTCCTTTTAATTTACCCCCCATTGCTCTAAATCAATAAGGAGAGTCTTATGCTAAAAAGAACAGATTCCAGGTCTATAGGAGAGACCTATTCAGTTATCCTCTAAAGGCAGGGATCCCCAACCTTTTGAACCTGTGAGCAACATTCAGCACTAAAAGAAGTTGGGGAGCAACACAAGCATGAAAAAAGTTTTTTGGGTGCCAAATAAGTGCTGTGATTGGCTATTTGGTAGCCCCTATGTGGATTATCAACCTACATTGAGGCTCTGTTTAACAATGCACCTGGTTTTTATGCAACTAAAACTTGCCTCCAAGCCTGGAATTAAAAAATAAGCACCTGCTTTGAGACCACTGGGAGCAACATCCAAGGAGTTGGAGAGCAACATGTTACTCACGAGCTACTGGTTGGGGATCACTGCTCTAAAGGGGTTAAATCATTCAGAGCCAAATTTCAAGTTTTACTCATTTCTGTGCATCCCCGGTGCCTTTAAAGACTTTCAGAAGAAGCAGAGGAGAGACTGTCCGGATGAAGGACACAGAGGAGCCACAATAAAGCCCATTAGTGGGATCAATAAATGTTCCGGATTGAGTCGGATAAATCTCTGCACAGGAAGGTGGGGAAAGCGGCCGAGAGCCCCGGATAAAGAGACATCCATAGAGTGCAGGGAAATAAGTGACAGAAGCACTCACTGAAACGAGCGCTGCATTAAAGAGACAGACCTGGGCCCTGAACTGAAGGACAGCAACTGCCGAGCAATCATTTCCAGCTCAGGATCAATACATTTATTGACTGGCACAAGCAATGACATGAGGGGATTGGGTTGCACAATTAGAAATACATAATATACAAGTTTTTTGCTATTCCTTTGCCTGACTACAGAAATCGGCTCTCCTCCAGCCAAGACTCCACTTCCCACAATGCCTTGCACACTTCTGTGATTTTCCCTTCTTCTGTGAACATGCAATGCATTGTGGGAGTTGGAGTCTTGGCTGCAGGAGAGTGAACTACGGAGACAGTGTTAAAATCTCACGAGTTCTTAAGTAGCTGGTGATCGCCGTAAACCCAGTCTGAAGTTTAGTTAGGGGGAGATTTGGGGTGAGTGTTTATTTGTACCCTGGGTACCCCTGGAACTATAGCAGGGTGACTGTTACCCCAATGTTTCTATATATCTGTAACCTTGTTATGAGCTAAGGGTGCCCAGTCTGAAGGTCAGTTAGGGGGAGATTTGGGGTGAGTGTTTATTTGTACCCTGGGTACCCCTGGAACTATAGCAGGGTGACACCCCAATGTTTCTATATATCTGTAACCTTGTTATGAGCTAAGGGGGCCCAGTCTGAAGGCCAGTTAGGGGGAGATTTGGGGTGAGTGCTTATTTGTACCCTGGGTACCCCTGGAACTATAGCAGGGTGACTGTTAACCCAATGTTTCTATATATCTGTAACCTTGTTATGAGCTAAGGGGGCCCAGCCTGAAGGTCAGTTAGGGGGAGATTTGGGGTGAGTTTATTTGTGCCCTGGGTACCCCTGGAACTATAGCAGGGTGATTGTTACCCCAATGTTTCTATATATCTGTAACCTTGTTATGAGCTAAGGGGGCCCAGTCTGAAGGTCAGTTAGGGGGAGATTTGGGGTGAGTGATTATTTGTACCCTTGGTACCCCTGGAACTATAGCAGGGTGACACCCCAATGTTTCTATATATCTGTAACCTTGTTATGAGCTAAGGGGGCCCAGTCTGAAGGTCAGTTAGGGGGAGATTTGGGGTGAGTGTTTATTTGTGCCCTGGGTACCCCTGGAACTATAGCAGGGTGACACCCCAATGTTTCTATATATCTGTAACCTTGTTATGAGCTAAGGGCCCAGTCTGAAGGTCAGTTAGGGGGAGATTTGGGGTGAGTGTTTATTTGTGCCCTGGGTACCCCTGGAACTATAGCAGGGTGACACCCCAATGTTTCTATATATCTGTAACCTTGTTATGAGCTAAGGGCCCAGTCTGAAGGTCAGTTAGGGGGAGATTTGGGGTGAGTGTTTATTTGTGCCCTGGGTACCCCTGGAACTATAGCAGGCTGACACCCCAATGTTTCTATATATCTGTAACCTTGTTATGAGCTAAGGGGGCCCAGCCTGAAGGTCAGTTAGGGGGAGATTTGGGGTGAGTGTTTATTTGTGCCCTGGGTACCCCTGGAACTATAGCAGGGTGATTGTTACCCCAATGTTTCTATATATCTGTAACCTTGTTATGAGCTAAGGGGGCCCAGTCTGAAGGTCAGTTAGGGGGAGATTTGGGGTGAGTGATTATTTGTACCCTTGGTACCCCTGGAACTATAGCAGGGTGACACCCCAATGTTTCTATATATCTGTAACCTTGTTATGAGCTAAGGGGGCCCAGTCTGAAGGTCAGTTAGGGGGAGATTTGGGGTGAGTGCTTATTTGTGCCCTGGGTACCCCTGGAACTATAGCAGGGTGACACCCCAATGTTTCTATATATCTGTAACCTTGTTAAGGACACACAAGACATAGCAGTACATCCTATAAAACAAAAATAAAAGCAGGTAGTGAAAGTATCAGCCACTTACTGGACACGTTCCTCCTCTGCTTTCTTGAGCTCAGCATCTCTGTTCAGCACCCGCAGGATGGCCTCTTGTTCGGCTTCTGTTAAAAAGCTGAGATCAATCATTTTGAGATTCAAAATCAATATCAGACCAAAAAAAAAAAGAAGGTATGTCGACCAATCAGAGGGCAGAAATTTTTGCTGAGTCTTTGCAGCCGGCAGTGCTCGCCTTTCTTGTGTGAGAGGCGGGAGAGTTAGGACTCGGGATGGTCGGCTAGAATAGGGAAAGTATATGACTGGCAGTATCTGGAGCTGATGGGATGTTACATAGTTCGGTCATGGCCCGTGTTCCCAAATGCTTCCGTCTCCTCTGCTGATAATGGGTCATTCAGCCCAAGGCTGCACATGGAACAGCATCACCTGGAACAGAAAACAACATTTATTTTTAAACATTTGCCTTCTTCTGACTCGTTACACCTTTCAAATGGGGGTCACTGACCCCATCTAAAAACAAATGCTCTCTGAGGCTACGAATGTATAATTTTTATCACTTATCTCAGGCCTCTCCTTTTCATATTCCAGTCTCTTATTCAAATCAATGCATGGTTGCTATGGTCATTTGGACCCTAGCAACCAGACTGATGAAACTGCAAACTGGAGAGCTGCTGAATAAAAGCTTAATGACAAATAATAAATGAAAACCAAATGCAAACTGTCTCAGAATATCCCTCCCTACATCATACTAACAGTTAACTCAAAAGTGCACAACCCCATTTAAAGATGATTATATTGGACATTTCAGATGAAACATCACTGCAGTGTAATTTAATTTAATTAAGGAAACAGTATGTGTGACAGTGACTGCGTAAGTACAGAGTTATGCAACATGGCAGCTCCTAGTCACCAACCAGTATCTCGTGAGTAACATGTTGCTCTCCAACCCCTTGGATGTTGCTCCCAGTGGCCTCAAAACAGGAGCTTATTATTGAATTCCAGGCTTGGAGGCAAATTTGGTTATATAAAAACCAGTTGTACTGCCAAACAGAGTCTCCTGTAGGCTGCTAGTTCCCATAGGGGCTAACAAATAGCCAATCACCGCACCCCATGAACTTTTTTTCATTCTTGTGTTGCTCCCCAACTTTTTTTTGGCCTAATGTGGCTCATGAGTAAAAAACAAAAAAGTTTGGGGACCCCTGCAGGGTCGGACTGCCGCATTTAGGACCCACGCCCATTTTTGTGGCCACACCCCCTAATTACCATATCAATTATACAAAATTTGGCAGGTTATGAAAGTTTTAACACATTTCTGTAGTTTTTACAGTTTGAAGGCGAATTGCCCTTTAAAGGGGAATTATTGTGAAAATTAAAATTTAATATAAAATTCCTCATACTGAAATAAGAAATTTTCTAAATACAATAAATTAAATATTCTGCATTGTTTCTGACATAATCAAGTTTATCTTCACTATTCCTCTCTCAGCATCTGTTTCTCTTCATTCTGTCTTCATGCAGCAGTTGGGTGTCAGATATTCACTGACAGTTAGATCCAATATATCTTATAGGGAGGCTCCTTTTGCCTAGAAGATGTATTAGAGCTCACTCTATTAAACTCACCAGCCATCATGTCTCTCTACATGCAGAATTTGTGCAAAAGGCAGTTATTTTGTTAGATTTTGTTTGTACTGGAATCAGTTATGTGAGTGAGCTCTAATTCATCTGCTAGGAAAGGAGCCCCCCCATAAGATATATTGGATATAACTGTCAGTGAATATCTGACACCCAACTGCTGCATGAAGACAGAATGAAGAGAAACAGATGCCGAGAGAGGGATAGTGAAGATAAACTCGATTATTTCAGAAACAATGCAGAATATTTAATTGATTGTATTTAGAAAGTTTCTTATTTCAGTATGAGGACGTGTATATTACATTTACATTTTCACAATAGTTCCTCTTTAAGCAGTTCCGCCCAAGAAACCTGCTTATCTTAAATTGTTACAAAAGTATCTAAGTGTCTATTTTGGGCTCTCTGTCAAAAACCAATTAAGTTAGAAACTTGGTATCTTTTTGTGGCTGTTCAGTGCTGGAGATCAATTCAGAAAGTCTGGACATTTCTATAACAAACCTGGGACTGGGGGTTGAGCTGTCAAAATCGGGGACAGTTGGGAGGTACGTCCGCCGCGGGCGAACCGAAGATGCGCGAGATGGGGCGGGATTTGTGCGCACAGAGGTCCACTGGCTGGTGGGGGATCAGTGTTCGGGATCAGGGGTAAGTGAAAGAAGAGGATGTGCTTGGTGCCTACCCCTAGTTCCTGCCCTGTAAGGGGTCAGTTTATTATAAATAATCCCTGCGCTGAATCGAGAAGGGAATTAATGGCATGTGAGTAACAGAGTGAGTATTGCAGCATATGCGGAATGTTGTACAATAACTACCCCCCCCCGAAGCAAATTGATATTATTCCTGGGGTGGCTGGTCCTGCCGGGCAGCATTCCTTACATGTGTCTCATATAAAGGCAAATAGGAGCATTTACATACACAATGGAAGCCCAGCGCTATTGCTTGTACTGTATAATCTGATGTTCCCCAAATTACTGGCACACAAGGGGCCACAGGGGCCAAAATGTAGCAAAACAATTGTTCCCTGGTATCATTACAAAGCCGTCTATTCAGTCTAATGACGGCAGCCTGGGGGTTCCAAGACACCCCCAAAACTTCACCCAAAAAATTATCACATCCCCAAAAACACTATGTAACCTTGTGCAATGTTATTACTTGTATAAATCCCCCCAGCCTTAACACCACCTCCGCCGGCCATGGGTGACCGAAAAACATTCCACATGTCGGGATTAACTGTGGGAACGGAGGCAAACGTTTTATCCCACCCCCCCAGTAGTTCTGGGACACAACAGACTTTCCCACTGGAAATGATACTTCCAGGATATTAATAAATATCATCGCTCTGTTTATAGAACATTCCTATGGGGTGCCGTTTATTCCAACAGCAGCAAATAAAAGCTTTTCTCTTTCACTTGTCCTTTAGGGAAATCGCTTTACTCTTCTGGGACCGGTAATGTGCAAAATGAAAGAGAAAAGCAAAGGTTTAGTTGTATCAGATTTATCTATAGTGCTTCTCCTAGGGGCCACGATCTGAGGGCCCCCTGGATGGATATGTGCATAATATTAACACAGAAGTCATTAACACAAACTCCTCTATACACGGTTCCTGCTTCTCTGGGATCCATGTACCTTTAAGTAATAGCTGTGAGAGTTACATTCCTCAGGCAACACTGTATGAATATAATAAATAGGAACGCCCGGCCTAATTACCTGCTCCAGCCCTTAGTTATAATACAGCCACACCCTGCACCTTAAATAGATAAACAGAGAATGAAGTCACAAAGAGGCTCCGGGAAAAGGAAAGTCTTTGTTAGGCACTAATTATATAACGAAGGGGTCATGTGATCTACAAAGACCCCACACTCCAAACCTTTCACTCTGGATGCCAGGGATAACATTCACCAATATAAATATAAGGTCAGTATGTATTTTACTAAGGGAGACACATGTCACTGGAGGAAAGGAGATTCCACCATCAGCATAGGAAGGGGGTTATTTACTGTAAGGGCAGTCAGGTTATGGGATTCCCTACCAAGAGAGAGGGAATGAGTGATTCATTGGTGGGGAGGAAAGGAGATCTCACCATCAGCATAGGAAGGGGGTTATTTACTGTAAGGGCAGTCAGGTTATGGGATTCCCTACCAAGAGAGAGGGAATGAGTGATTCATTGGTGGGGAGGAAAGGAGATCTCACCATCAGCATAGGAAGGGGGTTATTTACTGTAAGGACAGTCAGGTTATGGGATTCCCTACCAAGGGAATGAGTGATTCATTGGTGGGGAGGAAAGGAGATTCCACCATCAGCATAAAAAGGGGTTCTTTACGGTTAGGCCAGTCATGTTATGGGATTCCCTACCAAAAGGGAAGGGGAATGAGTGATTCATTGGTAGAGAGGAAAAGAGAGTTTACCATCAGCATAAAAAGGGGTTCTTTACTGTTAGGCCAGTCAGGTTTTGGGATTCCCTACCAAGAAAAGGGGGGGGGGGTTGAGTGATTCATTGGAGATGAATGAGTGGAATTCCTTTCTATGGAGAATAAATACACGGAGACAAATAAAACTCTCTGCCAGTGTATTGAGGACAAGGACTGATTCCCTGGCTCCTGTACGGGGAGAGACACAGGATGGGTCAGGGCAAAAACTTAAATGGACACTCACTATTTACATTGACAGAAAAATGGTATATTTGTGTTCAGTGGGCGGCCATCAGTAGTGCCCCATACTACATTGCCTCATTACACCCAAGTACCCCACTTCCCACCCAAGCTCCACCCACTTACTTGCAATCTTGAGTTTAAGATCTATCCAGCCTCCTGCTGCCATTGGGCCCCACCTTAATGGTAAGAGGCGGAGTACCATGGGGTCTGGATGTAATGTTTAAAAATAATATATTGAATAAACTTTTTCTGTTATTATGAAGAAAAATTAAGTTACGGGATATTTTAATAATTTTGATTTTGCAGAGTAAAACCCTGCCTTATGTAAATAAACCATTTTCATAATAATATACTTTTCTAGTAACATGTGGGTAATCATAAATAGAAAACTGCCATTTTAAAAAATAAGGGCCGTCCCCTGGGATTGTACAGTTCACACAAACAAACCATACTTGTTAGGTCACAAGAGCCAATTAACAGACAGAGTTGTGTCTTTTGCTTCCACACTTCTGTCTGTTACAGTTAGAGCTGCAGTATTTCTGGTCAGGTGATCTCTTCCTGTTACAGTTAGAGCTGCAGTATTTCTGGTCAGGTGATCTCTTCCTGTTATTGTTAGAGCTGCAGTATTTCTGGTCAGGTGATCTCTTCCTGTTGCAGTTGGAGCTGCAGTATTTCTGGTCAGGTGATCTCTTCCTGTTACAGTTGGAGCTGCAGTATTTCTGTCAGGTGATCTCTTCCTGTTACAGTTAGAGCTGCAGTATTTCTGATCAGGTGATCTCTTCCTGTTACAGTTAGATCTGCAGTATTTCTGATCAGGTGATCTCTTCCTGTTACAGTTAGAGCTGCAGTATTTCTGATCAGGTGATCTCTTCCTGTTACAGTTGGAGCTGCAGTATTTCTGGTCAGGTGATCTCTTCCTGTTACAGTTAGAGCTGCAGTATTTCTGGTCAGGTGATCTCTTCCTGTTACAGTTAGAGCTGCAGTATTTCTGATCAGGTGATCTCTGAGGCTGCACACAGACCATCACGAAATGGTGGCTCAAGGCAAGAGATGTAATAAGGCAATATTTACTTTTATATATTCCAGTTTGATAAGATTCTTTAATATGCCACTTATTATGATATCAACTATCTGTTGCTTAAATATTTATTTTGGGGGTAATGTTTTCCTCTAAGGGCAGATTTACTAGCATATAGAAAAGTAATTTTCCTGATCTTTATCCGGTATTGTTTCAGCAAAGAAAAAAAAAAAATCTTACAATTTTTTTTCCGTGAGTTAAAGGTTTTCCGATTTATTCTGAATCTACAATCATTTCTTTTTGAATCAATATTTTGTGGGATCCGTTATCCAGAAACCTGTTATCCAGAAAGCTCCTAATTATGGAAAGGCCATCTCCAATAGACTCCTTTTTATCCAAATAATTCAAATTTTTTAAAATGATTTCCTTTTTCTGTGTAATAATAAAACAGTAACTTGTACTTGATCCCAACTAAAATAGAATTAATCCTTATTGGAAGCAAAACCAGCCTATTGGGTTTATTTATTGTTTAATTGATTTTCTAGTAGACTTAAGGTATGAAGATCCAAATTATGGAAAGATCCGTTATCTGGAAAACCCCAAGTCCCAAGCGTTCTGGATGAGAGAACCCATACCTGTAATTTTTAATAATTTTGACTTTTAAAATTCAAAATTCTGACTTTTTCATCTCATGATTATGAAGTGTGAGTCAGCTTTAACATATGGAAGTAAAAATATGACTTTTTAAAGTCATAATGAGATTAAAAAAATCTGGTCTTAATAGACAACATTTCAATTTTTAAAGGTCATATTTCTGAGTTTAAAGGATAAGTAAACCTTTAAGATAAGTGTATGTAAAATTGATGAGGGGGCTATTCTAAGCAATTTAGCAATTGACATTCTTTATTTTTCTTTAATTCCAAGATATTGAGGGATACATGTACTGTTAATATGAATGAATTGTGTTACAACAGCGCCACCTGCTGGTCAGTTTCCCACCAGTCTGACCAGCAAGTAGTCAAGGAAGTTGTCAGGAGAAAGAAAGAGGCTGATGTTCTTCTGCTTAGGAAAGATGTGAGAAAGGTTTCTAATTTTATTCCTAAGCAGAAGAACATCAGCCTCTTTCTTTCTCCTGACAACTTCCTTGACTACTTGCTGGTCAGACTGGCGGGAAACTGACCAGCAGGTGGCGCTGTTGTAACAAAATTCATTAATATTAACAGCACATGTATCTCTTAATATCTTGGGATTAAAGTAAAATAAAAAATGAATGTAATTTAGCGGAGATCCCACCTTTCTATATGTGCTGTGCCAGGAGGAGCCATGTCTGTGTCTTTGTTCATCTGCGTCTGGGGTCTGGTATTAACATATGGTTTCCAGGAGGGAACCATCGGGGTTATTTACTAAATTTCAAAAGCACAAATCACGAATAATTCGTGATTTTTTTTATACGTTCAGACTTTTAAAAAATCACAAATTTTTCAGAATTTATTAAACCCAGAGGATGGAAAAGTCCGAATCTGAAAATCCGGCATCTCAGACCTGTCGAAGTTGCATACAAAAGTCATTGGGAAAAGTCGCAATGATTTTTTTGATGTGCGCTGGGTTTTGTGCATACCCCGAAGTTTTCGGGTGAAAATTCGGACAAAAACGTGAAAGTCGGGAAAATTGGAGGAAAAAAAATCTTATTCTTTCAAAGCAAATTTTGTGGGAAAATGTAATAACAAATAAACGTAAAAAACCCGAACGGATTTGATCGGCGTTTGTAGCAGGAAATATTGAGTTTAATTGATAACCCCCCAAGTGTTCCATAAAAGAAGGCGAGATCTCTGGGCCATGGGAAGTGTTCGGGGGTGCAGGGAGTTGGGGCAGTCTCACACACACACATATAGACATATATAGACATACAGTATATAGAGACATATAGACATATATAGAGACATATAGACATATATAGAGACATATATAGAGACATATAGACATATATAGACACACAAGGAGTGCAGCTGCCTCCAGACACAGTTATAAAATGCCACTGGAAATGTGTTCCATCACTATAATAACACACTACTACTGTACAACCTGAAAAGCACGTTCCAAACAATTCAAGATATTTTGTTTATAGCAGAACAACAGAAGGTGCACAAAAGTCTCTATTAAATAAATACACACACGCAATACAGGGTTTCCTTAGCCCCCAACATTTTTTTAATTCCTGTGCTTTTTGTTGCAGCAGTAAAAAGAGGCTCCCGCACAGGCCTTACTATTAGTGGGGACCCTATTAATCAGTATTAAAACTCCATGATTCCCTAAGGGTTTCTCTTTCCTAGGAAGGGGATCTCCATTAACATAGATTAGGGTTTTAGAGGGGATACTAGGAGTTTTAGTTCAATAAGAGCCGGTTGGATTATATTTAATTAGGACAAAGTTCATTTTGCAGTGTATGAACGACTTTTTCAATTGATTGTGTTCTGGCCCCAGAGGTACAGCACAGGCAGAACATATTCCTGTGTGTAATGCTACTGCAGCAACAAGGGACGGAACAAGCATAAAAGCGATCCAACGCCACATTTTTTTGTTTTTATGATATTAGCGGTTTTATGCAGCTACAATCGGTTATCTACCAAGGATTCTAAACAACCAAGGGCTAAATGACTGACGCAGGCAGTGTCTTCGGAGGTTTATCTGCTCCCTTATATCCTTCATCAGCTCATTTAGACTTTACAGCTGACAAAGAGGGACATTTTGCAAAGAAACAACAGGAGACCCTGCCTGTACCAAATAGCAGAGCAACGTTTTAATCGCCAATGCATGTGTAAGCTAAATGAATAAATTAAGTAAATAAAAAGGACCCTATAGGTGAGCCCACAGTTTAAATTTTCATAAGCTGGGGGCCAGTTGTTGAGGTAAAAGGTCCCAGGCCTAATTGCTGCCCACGTCTACCCTTGAGAAGCAGGTCCTAACAGCAGCCAATCCCATGCTGGGAAATTAAAATGTGTGCCAAATTGTAGATGTTTTAATCCAAGTTAACAAACTTCTCTCTCTCTCTAGTACTGGGGAAGAGTAACAGGTCTGACAATGCAAATGATGACTCTTAATGTAAAGGGCCCTTTAAGAACGGCCTGGAGCCATGCATGTCATTAATCAGGAATGCTCCACTCCGTTTCCTATTGCACATTCCGCACCTAAATCACTCCAGTTAGGGAGAATATTGTCCTATTAAACATAGAGAAGATGAATTCCTAATATCCAGTTTCCAGATGCAGCGTGCAATAAGATCCTTATGAATAAGCCCCTTCAAAATCTCATTCCCCCTAGTGCTGCCCGGCTGGTTCCTTTATATCAGGAGGGCTCATACTTTACTAATGTGGGGTCTGCTTTTAGTGATGTCACGTTATGATCTACATCCACAATAGCCCTGTTAGCATTCGGTTCCATGGAAAATATTACTTAAATATTACAGTAGAACCCCCCATTTTACGTTTTTCAGGGGACTAGAAAAAAATGGTGTAAAATCCAGGAAAATGTAAAATCAGGGAAATGAATTATATATAGGTGGGACCACAAAACAACAATGTAAAAACAAGGGAAAACTTAAAATCAGGGGGATGTAAAATGGGGGTTCTACTGTATATTGATTTAGAAGAGAATTTATATTACCATATTTAAAAAAACAACTATTTCTTATGTAACCTTAACATAATAACAATCTGAATGGAAAGAATAAAACAGAAGAGTAATTTAGTCAAGCGGTTTGTTGACAGTGTCTTTAGATCTACTGATCAGCAACTAAGGGTAGTGGCAGATAGGGGGGGATTAGTCGCCCAGTAACAAATCTTCACTACTTCGGGCGACTAATCTCTCTGAAATGCCTTCCCGCAGGGCGACTTCGGAAACCTGAAGCGATTCATGTGCCATTCTGCCGGCGATTCGTATTCTTGCCGGCGGGAAGGCATTTCGGGGAGATTATTTGGCCAAAGTAGTGAAGATGTTACTGGGCGACTAATCTCCCCGTCTGCCACAACTAATCTCCTCGAAATGCCTTCCCGCCGGCAAGAATACGTATCGCGGGCAGAATGGCATATGAATCGCTTCAGGTTTCCGAAGTCGCCCAATGGCAAGGCATTTCAGGGAGATTAGTCGCCCGAAGTAGTGAAGATTTGTCACTGGGCGACTAATCTCTGCCACTACCCTAAAGGTCTACTGATAGATCCCAATCACACCCGCTTTATAGAATCCCGGTTGTTGGAATGCATTCAGATACTGAACAGGCACCAGGCCAAACCTTCTACAATCTGGGGAGGGGTGCACAAGTATTAAATATTATCAGGCCCGGATTTGTGGCAAGGTCACAAAGGCCCGGGCCTAGGGCAACAAAATTTTAGGGGTGACATGCCACCCAGCCGCATCCTTAGGAGCACTGGGGGACTCTAAGCTCCCAAGTGCTTCTGTCAGCGCTAGGACCCTGTGGCCATGGGGGGAGTGGAGGCGAATGGAAGCGGCAGGCACTGGGACCATGCAGCTTTGGGGCGCCACTTTGTCAAATCCAACCCTGTATATTGTAAAAATTCACTCCAGCTCTGGGAAAAAAAAATCTGGGTTCTATTTTCTAAAAAAAAAAAAAAAATTAGCCAAATGACCAATCAAGTCAGATTTTTTTTTCTTATTGATCCAAGAAGCAGCAATATTTGTGTTCTGGGAATGTCTGCTCAGATATGTCTCACACGCAAGTTCTGACTGCTCAAGTCACAAGTCAACCCATTGTTTCTCCTTTGTATTATCAAAACCACAGATCACTAGTGCGAAGGAATCTAAAGCCCAATGAGTGTCTTACTACGAAGGGTCTGACGGGCGCCTGAGATCTGCTTCTTCTTTAATGTTCCCAAACACGACTGCTCGGGGTTCCAGCAAGGAATCGGCTCTGTCGGGCTCATCTGAACATGTGGACCTTGGACTACAGTTGGATCACATTGGGTACAGGGGGAACATGCTCAGCCGTCTTCTTCTACAGAAACTTCAATTTACTTGAAGGACATAGTTGCACATTTAAAGGGAATCATCTGTTGATCTGGGCTGGCCATACAAGTTTATTATATAAATTACCTCCCCAGCTCAAGTACAGCGGGGAGAGCAGGCACTTTATAGGGAATGTCGTTTTTCTGAGCTGAAACAAAGGCACTTCTGTGAGTTCCAAGCAATTTGCACCAATTATAGAGAGACCACATGACTCGTTCACTCTTTCTAATCCCCAGGCTTAGATGGGACAGGTGATTAAAACCTACACCATATAGATTTCATACTAGAACTGGAATTTCAGGAAGGAATGGAATTTTTCATGTTAGCAGTGATGGATCTGTCAGCAAGACCTTTGGTGTTGGGTCTTAAAAAAAAATCAATTAAAAGCCCCTGAAGTGTTATAGATTCTGCTGTTCTAGGCTATTACATAAAATGAGCAGGACTCCCCACCTTCCTGATCTTGGGTAAGTATCCCACTAAAATGTTTGATCTTATGTTATTGGCCAGTAGTTTTTTGGTTTCATGCGCTGCAAATAATTCAAATCTTAAATTACCTGGCGTTCAGGCTGGGACCCCTTAGCTCATAACAAGGTTACAGATATATAGAAACATTGGGGTGTCACCCTGCTATAGTTCCAGGGGTACCCAGGGTACAAATAAGCACTCACCCCAAATCTCCCCCTAACTGACCTTCAGACTGGGCCCCCTTAGCTCATAACAAGGTTACAGATATATAGAAACATTGGGGTGTCACCCTGCTATAGTTCCAGGGGTACCCAGGGTACAAATAAGCACTCACCCCAAATCTCCTCCTAACTGACCTTCAGACTGGGCCCCCTTAGCTCATAACAAGGTTACAGATATATAGAAACATTGGGGTGTCACCCTGCTATAGTTCCAGGGGTACCCAGGGTACAAATAAGCACTCACCCCAAATCTCCCCCTAACTGACCTTCAGACTGGGCCCCCTTAGCTCATAACAAGGTTACAGATATATAGAAACATTGGGGTGTCACCCTGCTATAGTTCCAGGGGTACCCAGGGTACAAATAAGCACTCACCCTAAATCTCCCCCTAACTGACCTTCAGACTGGGCCCCTTAGCTCATAACAAGGTTACAGATATATAGAAACATTGGGGTGTCACCCTGCTATAGTTCCAGGGGTACCCAGGCTACAAATAATCACTCACCCCAAATCTCCCCTTAACTGACCTTCAGACTGGGCCCCCTTAGCTCATAACAAGGTTACAGATATATAGAAACATTGGGGTGTCACCCTGCTATAGTTCCAGGGGTACCCAGGGTACAAATAAGCACTCACCCCAAATCTCCCCCTAACTGACCTTCAGACTGGGCCCCCTTAGCTCATAACAAGGTTACAGATATATAGAAACATTGGGGTGTCACCCTGCTATAGTTCCAGGGGTACCCAGGGTACAAATAAGCACTCACCCTAAATCTCCCCCTAACTGACCTTCAGACTGGGCCCCTTAGCTCATAACAAGGTTACAGATATATAGAAACATTGGGGTGTCACCCTGCTATAGTTCCAGGGGTACCCAGGCTACAAATAATCACTCACCCCAAATCTCCCCTTAACTGACCTTCAGACTGGGCCCCCTTAGCTCATAACAAGGTTACAGATATATAGAAACATTGGGGTGTCACCCTGCTATAGTTCCAGGGGTACCCAGGGTACAAATAAGCACTCACCCCAAATCTCCCCCTAACTGACCTTCAGACTGGGCCCCCTTAGCTCATAACAAGGTTACAGATATATAGAAACATTGGGGTGTCACACTGCTATAGTTCCAGGGGTACCCAGGGTACAAATAATCACTCACCCCAAATCTCCCCCTAACTGGCCTTCATGCTGAGCCTCATAGCTAATAAGCAAATACACAACCCGTTGTTCTATAGAAAGAGAGGACCCTGCTGCTGCTACAGTGGCCTGAAATATAGGGGCCCGCACCCATGTACATTTATAGTGAGGGATGTGTCTAGTTCCCCACATTTGTTTATGACCAGCGGTATCTCAGTGTTTTCAGTTACCCTACATTTTGTCACTGCAGCCATTTACCAAGTGATCACATATCTTAAGATATCAGAGGAAAGACAAATAAGTATATTGGGACCATGTCCAAACTTCAGCCTTTAAATACGAAAAAAACGTTGGTGCTTCCCACAGCCTCCATTATCATCTCCCTGGAGTAAGAGAGTTTTATAACAGGGCCAGGTAACATCAAGTTATTCCCCATCCAGTGTCATTATGAGGAATGAGGAGTGAATGAGTCAATAGACATATAGGTCTTGCCAAGAGAATCCAACTGGCAGCAGAAACCAAGAAGGATCATATGCCAAACAACTTAACTGGTATGTTAGCAGTGCCTAGTAAAGAGAAAACCAAAGATAAAAGTGCATTTATGAACTCTGTGATATCATTTACAAAGTCATAAAAAGATTTACATTCTGGTCATGGGTGTGTTACATTATTGAATAAGGAACCAAACTCAGGTTTCCACCATCATTCGCTGGTTCTCACAGGCTTTACTACAGAGACGTAAAAATATCAGATTTTTGGTATCTGGAGGGACCTTATGGGCACAATTAAATAGGGATGCACCAAATCCAGGATTCGGTTCCGGATTCGGCCAGGATTCAGCCTTTTTCAGCAGGATTCAGATTCGGCAAAATCCTTCTGCCCAGCCGAACTGAATCCGAATCCTAATTTGCATTTGCAAATTAGGGGTGGGGAGGGAAATTACGTGACTTTACAAGGAAGTAAAAAATGTCCCCTTCCCATTCCTAATTTCCATATGCAAATTAGGATGCGGATTGGTATTTGGCCGAATCTTTTGCCAAGGATTCGGCCAAATCCAAAATAGTGGTTTCGGTGCATCCCTACAATAAAATCAATAAAAGTAGAAGTAATACTAATCGTAGCCTCACTGAAATAGCAACACAACAATCCTTCATGCAGAGGTCCATTGATATTGCTTGATCAAGAGGTTGGGGTTAGGTAACTTGGGGTGCAGAAGCTTGATGGCAAAAAAGGGGGGCAATATCCCTCTTGTTATGCACATTGCTGCCATCAGGAATGACAGGGCCCCATAATCCTCAGAAAAGCTGTTTGCCCCAGCCCCCACCACCAACAATCATTAACCCAATAGTCTCGTGGGCTCCCAGATGGAGGGCCTTCAAATAAGTAATGGAAATCAATGGCCTGCACATAAAACTACAAAATCCTGAGCTACTTTAGGCATTGTTTTGGCATAATGAGGCATAACTAAGATTTGCCCAAACCTCAAAGTTTTGCTTCTCTTGGGGCCACTTCTGCCAAGGGCCCATTACCTCCATATGGCAGTCGCAGCAATGAACAGCTACATGTGAATAAAATAACCCAAAAATACAAACAAAATGCCATCTTATTTCCCAGGGACGGCTTTGGACCTACAAGTGTTTTCAGTTAAAAGGAATCTGTAGATCTTTCATTCGGCTCCATGCACATTTCTCACCTCCAACAAAACCCAACTATCCAAATTGTTTAAATGTGCAAATTGTGTGTAAATGTGGATTTATTCTACATGGGAATTTCGAACAAAGACTAAAAATAAAATGAGGAACTTGTGCAGCCACAAAAAGCGAGGAAGATCCGCTCATGCAGATGACAAGATAGACTGCAAACATTCAGTATCAGACGGCTGATCTACCTGAAATGGCATGAGAATTTGATCTTATTGTGTATTCTGGTCATGTGCTTATTGAATTCTTTTTAAAATTCATACAGTTGTTCCACTGTAGACAGACCATCAGCCTATTAGTCTCATAACCATTGTCCATTGCAGAAACGTAACATTTAAACCTACAGGAAGCCCAGAGTCCTGCAGGGAAAAACCAACATTATATAAAATGACTTGGAGGTTTATCTAAACTGCTTGGAGAAGACGTCTATAGATCTCTTCACTGAAGAGACTATTTTAAAAGGATTCATTCAGTATGGATGCATTGCTTTTCTGTATGATGGAGAGATGGAAATACCATCTCCAAACCAATATGGAAGGTGGAGATGGTCACCTTTTCCCACGTCATTTGCAATGGTTTCCACAAAATGAATTATTGGTATGAGGTGGTCATACCCTCTCTCCATGAAGATCTGAACTGTGAAGGTGGTTTGCTACTAAGAGTCCCTGGAATGAGAATTCCTGGAAAGGCTACAGGTCCTATAAGACATAACTCAGACCACTATGCTGAAACTGAAAAACTTCATAAACAAATTCCTTATCAGTTTGGCTTAACCTTGTTGGGGGAATCCCTTTGATAATCAAAAAGTTTGTACATTGAGTTTGTGGCTTCAAGGCAGGGCCATCTTCTTTAATGATAGGGACCAGTTACTTATGTTGCATCATCAGCATTTATTTATATAGCGCCGACAAGATACGCTTTACCTTAGTTATAGAAAACAGGGACTATATGGAGGAGATGATGAGAGACTGAATAAGTGTTTCAGTTGATTCTGAACTGAGATAAGGTCGTATTCAGGCAATGTTGCTCAGTTGAACATGACAAGACTTTGCAAGCGTGCCGGTGTGCTGGAATGAAAGGTGGTGTTGTTTACGGTGAGTGATATCTGAGGGACAGGGGAAGATCTTGGAGGAAATATGATGAGTTCTGTTTTAGAAAGGTTCAGTTTCAGGTGGCGCTGTGACATCCAGGAGGAGACAGCAGAGAGACAGTCTGTGACTTGGGAAAGGACAGAATTAGAAAGATCAGGAGAAGACAAGTAGAGTTGGGTGTCATCAGCATAAAGGTGATACTGAAGTCCAAATGACTGAATGAGTTTTCCTAGTGAAGTTGTATAGAGCGAGAACAGCAGGGGGCCTAGAACAGAGCCTTGAGGAACTCCAACAGAGAGTGGGAACGTAGTAGGAACGGTCAGACAGATAAGATGTAAACCATGAAAGAGCAGTGTCCCGAATGCCAGTTGAGTGTAGAATGTCTAGGAGGAGAGTGTGGTCAACTGTGTCAAGTTGCATATAAAAGTAGGAGGTCCAGCCTATCACCTTCAGGTGTTGTAGACAACTGGACTAGACCCCAGTGCTGCAAGACAACATTGCTAAACAGAATACAACCACATCACACAAAGTAAAGCCCTGGATCATTGCCTGACCAAGACATTCGAACTCCTAAGGGTTAGTTCACACGAGGAGATTTGAGTTTCCTTGTGAGTAGGGTTGCCACCTTTTATAAAAAATGTTACCAGCTGCTGGGGGCGGGGCCTCAAATGGGTGAGGTGTGGCGTCAAAAGGGGCGGGCCATGATGTCAAAAGGGGCGGGGCCACACAACGGAGACCCGCGGACGCTAGAAGAGGCAAAAGAAAAGGTAAGTTGCAGGGGATTGGGGGCAGGCCGAGGGCTCCTTTTGATCGTATTACAAATTTACCGGCAGCTACATTGCCGGTAAATTTGTAATACTGGCCCCGGCCTTGGCAGGTATTTTACCAGATAGGCCGGTAAAATACCAGCCGGGTGGCAACCCTACTTGTGAGGCAACTTTGGGCAACTTCTGAAAATGTAGCGCCAATGTAGCTTTAGCGCAGGCGACTTTTCATTATAGCAGATGGGAAGACACGAGGAGGCAGTTCGGGTAGACTGTCGCCCCAGAAGAAGAGGCGATTAGTCGTCAGGCGACAAAATCCCTCCGAACCTCCTCGTGTGAACTAATCCTAAAGGCTTAAAGGCAACCAGCCATCACAATTTCATCAGGCAGAACATTCTATAGCAACTATTTGCACTTCTTCAGGTGAACAGTATACCCCATTGTCCATAATGTCCTGAGATCCATTCCTAAAGAGTTATTATAGTCTCCCCACCCCCAAGCTCCTCTGCTCTCCAGTCCCAATGTGGAAGTAGGGAATCCGCGCTCTGCCAATTAGCACCTGATGAATGAATGCATCAATCCTCCCGAATAGATGTACCGAACATCCCAAACAATTGAACTTTCAGTAGGAGAGAGGAGAGCACTCTGACGCAGATTAACTGCTTGTGATTAATATTTATTTAAGCTGCTATACACAACATGTTGTGTATAGCAGCTTAAATAAATATTAATCACAAGCAGTTAATCTGCGTCAGAGTGCTCTCCTCTCTCCAGTCCCAATATTCATATCCTTTATTGCCCCTATTATTTTTCAATATTTCATATACTTGGCTACAACTTTCCTAATCACCTCCCATAGCCTTCCTGTCGTGTCTGAACCTTCATACAAGAAGCATTGGAGACATAGCAATTCCTAATACTTGGCACATTAATTAACAGTTGCCCAATCAAATAACTAGACAACTGAAACTAACTTAGTGCTTATATAACAAGTATCCACCTCTTTCCCCTCACTCTACCCTCTTACCAGTAGCTTGTGAGTAACATGTTGCTCCCCAACCCCATGGATGTTGCTCCCAGTGGCCTTAAAGCAGGTGCTTATTTTTGAATTCCAGGCTTGGAGGCAAGTTTTGGTTGTATAAAAACCAGGTGCACTGCCGAACACCTTGTGTATTCTGGTCATGTGCTTATTGAATTCTTTTTAAAATTCATACAGTTGTTCCACTGTAGACAGACCATCAGCCTATTAGTCTCATAACCATTGTCCATTGCAGAAACTTAACATTTAAACCTACAGGAAGCCCAGAGTCCTGCAGGGAAAAACCAACATTATATAAAATGACTTGGAGGTTTATCTAAACTGCTTGGAGAAGACGTCTATAGATCTCTTGACTGAAGACTTTTTTAATAAGGATTCATTCAGTATGGATGCATTGCTTTTCTGTATGATGGAGAGATGGAAATACCATCTCCAAACCAATATGGAAGGTGGAGATGGTCACCTTTTCCCACGTCATTTGCAATGGTTTCCACAAAATGAATTATTGGTATGAGGTGGCCATACCCTCTCTCCATGAAGATCTGAACTGTGAATGTGGTTTGCTACTAAGAGTCCCTGGAATGAGAATTCCTGGAAAGGCTACAGGTCCTATAAGACATAACTCAGACCACTATGCTGAAACTGAAAAACTTCATAAACAAATTCCTTATCAGTTTGGCTTAACCTTGTTGGGGGAATCGCTTTGATAATCAAAAAGTTTGTACATTGAGTTTGTGGCTTCAAGGCAGGGCCATCTTCTTTAATGATAGGGACCAGTTACTTATGTTGCATCATCAGCATTTATTTATATAGCGCCGACAAGATACGCAGTGCTTTACCTTAGTTATAGCAAACAGGGACTATATGGAGGAGATGATGAGAGACTGAATAAGTGTTTTAGTTTATTCTGAACAGAGATAGGGTTGTATTCGGGCAATGTTGCTCAGTTGAACATGACAAGACTTTGCAAGCGTGCCGGTGTGGTGGAATGAAAGGTGGTGCTGTTTACGGTGAGTGATATCTGAGGGACAGGGGAAGATCTTGGAGGAAATATAATGAGTTCTGTTTTAGAAAGGTTCAGTTTCAGGTGGCGCTGTGACATCCAGGAGGAGACAGCAGAGAGACAGTCTGTGACTTGGGAAAGGACAGAATTAGAAAGATCAGGAGAAGACAAGTAGAGTTGGGTGTCATCAGCAATCATGGGTATGGAAATCAGAGGCAAACAGCAGAATACCTGCTAACAAGTGCTTTATTGTGCGTCCACACAATTAGACAGATCAGGAGTAGACAAGTAGAGTTGTGTGTCATCAGCATAAAGGTGATACTGAAGTCCAAATGACTGGATGAGTTTTCCTAGTGAAGTTGTATAGAGCGAGAACAGCAGGGGGCCTAGAACAGAGCCTTGAGGAACTCCAACAGAGAGTGGGAAAGTAGTAGGAACGGTCAGACAGATAAGATGTAAACCATGAAAGAGCAGTGTCCCAAATGCCAGTTGAGTATAGACTGTTCTTGACACGTGGTCAACTGTGTCAAGTTGCATATAAAAGTAGGAGGTCCAGCCTATCACCTTCAGGTGTTGTAGACAACTGGACTAGACCCCAGTCAGCGCCGGATTCGCTGGGCGGCGCCCCTAGGCCATGCGCTCCGCACGGTCCTAGCGCCCATCCGCACTACCACGCGCTGGTGCAAAGAGCACTGGGGAGCACAGGCTCCCCACAGAGCGGCTGGGCGGCATGCCGCCCCCAAAAATGTGCCGCCCTAGGCCCGGGCCTATGTGGCCTTGCCACAAATCCGGGCCTGACCCCAGTGCTGCAAGACAACATTGCTAAACAGAATACAACCACATCACACAAAACAAAGTAAAGCCCTGGATAAATTGCCTGACCAAGACATTCGAACTCCTAAGGGTTAGTTCACACGAGGAGATTTGAGTTTCCTCGTGACGCAACTTTGGGCGACTTCTGAAAACGTAGCGCCACGTGTGCTTTAGCGCAGGCGACTTTTCATTATAGCAGATGGGAAGACACGAGGAGGCACTTCGGGTAGACTGTCGCCCCAGAAGAAGAGGCGATTAGTCATCAGGCGACAAAATCCCTCCGAACCTCCTCGTGTGAACTAACCCTAAAAGGCTTAAATTCAATCAGCCATCACAATTTCATCAGGCAGAACATTCTACAGCAACTATTTGCACTTCTTCAGGTGAACAGTATACCCCATTGTCCATAATGTCCTGAGATCCATTCCTAAAGAGTTATTATAGTCTCCCCACCCCCAAGCTCCTCTGCTCTCCAGTCCCAATATTCATATCCTTTATTGCCCGTATTATTTTTCAATATTTCATATACTTGGCTACAACTTTCCTAATCACCTTCCATAGCCTTCCTGTTGTGTCTGAACCTTCATACAAGAAGCATTGGAGACATAGCAATTCCTAATACTTGGCACATTAATTATCAGTTGCCCAATCAAATAACTAGGACAACAAACTAATTTAGTGCTTAAGTATCCACCTCTTTCCCCTCACTCCACCCTCTTACCTCTGCAGCAAGTGTAACGAAGCTCCAGAAGGTGAAAGAACACGGTACATCAGTTATCATTCAGGCAATAGCAAATCAATTGGTTTGTTGATCAGAATAATGTGTCAGTGCTTTTAATTATATTAAAGATTCCATAGTGTTAGAGATGGGGCAGGGTGTGAATGTTTCCTGCTGATAAGGACAAACAGTGGCACATAATGATCCACAGATAAGGACCATAGGGCCGGTCCCACCCTCTGATTTCCCCACAGTGATTGGAGCAGAGAAAGAGAATAAAACTGTGCTGAACGTATAGGGAGGGAGACTTTTGCAGTTTGACATTCAATGGCAGTGCCCCCCCCTTTAAACTGCTAATGTTCAAATCCCACTTACAGTGTATCTTTTTCAATGGGATATTTATTTTAAACTACCCCAATGTTTCTATATATCTGTAACCTTGTTATGAGCTAAGGGGGCCCAGTCTGAAGGTCAGTTAGGGGGAGATTTGGGGTGAGTGCTTATTTGTACCCTGGGTACCCCTGGAACTATAGCAGGGTGACTGTTACCCCGATGTTTCGTTATATCTTTAACCTTATGAGCTAAGGGGGCCCAGCCTAAAGGCCAGTTAGGTGGGATTTGAGGTGAGTGTTTATTTGTACCCTGGGTACCCCTGGAACTATAGCAGGGTGACACCCCAATGTTTCTATATATCTGTAACCTTGTTATGAGCTAAGGGGGCCCAGTCTGAACTGTGGTTCAAATGAGCTGAATCTTATGTAGCAATTATACGAAGTGCTCTTGTCAGCACCTTGCCTTACTGTAAACACATTCCTGCAGTTGTAGTACAGTCCTGTAATATGTTATTGTCTTACTCTTTACACACTAGGGGTTCCATATAATTTGAGTTCCCTGTATAACTCAGCCTGCAGCCTTGTGTCTTTATATGGTCACAGAACAACCCCTCAGTGACTTCTAATATCCTTATCATTTACAGTAGGGGGTACATTATCCCTTATAATACATGAGTGATACTCAGAGTTCCCTGTATAACTCAGCCTGCAGCCTTGTGCCTTTATATGGTCACAGAACAACCCTTCAGTGTCTTCTAATATCCTTATCATTTACAGTAGGGGGTACATTATCCCTTATAATACATGAGTGATACTCAGAGTTCCCTGTATAACTCAGCCTGCAGCCTTGTGCCTTTATATGGTCACAGAACCCCTGTGTGACTTTTACCATGCTTATACATTACAATAAAGAGTTAAATTACCCATTATATCCTCTATTCTTCTTTTTGTCCAGTGCCAAAAATATTGTGAATTCCCACCTTAGCTGAGCTTATCGGCTATTTTACGTTTGCACACATAACTGGTCACATTCAATAGGCCAGTCTGACTTGTGCTTTTCTCAGACACTTCCTATCACTTTATGAATCATCATTTGTCACCTGGTTAAATAAGTGACATTATATGTGAGAGCAATAAGGACTATATTGTGGCAGAAGGAGGATTCTCTTAACTGAAATATTCCTTCCGGCACAATATCCCTTAAGGGAAAGGCAAGTAACCCCTTCAATGTTTTACAAAGCCTTGGAACACACGTTTCAGGAATACACATTTCTTATTCCCGCTTTCCCTTTAAAAGACATTTAGATCCATGATAAGGCAACGGCTGTGACGGAGCAGCAAGATATAAATGTGCAGAATACAAGATATTCACATAGCAGGGTGGTTATATTTGCTTTGCTGTAGCTCCCTGTTTAATCATCAGTGAGTCAGATAAACAGACTCATAGTTTGAACTCGAGCGTTTCAGCATTTAAAAGGTTTTATAAACAGGGAGAAACAATTCATCTCGGTCCAAGCAGCCGGCGGGCGCAATATCTGCACATTGAGGTTCATGAAGGAGGCTGCTAATTACACATACACCAGCTCTCTGAATAAACAGCCCAAACCACTCAGACTCCCGATGCCTCAATTTTACCTCTATTTGCCTTATACAGGTATAGGATCCATTAACCAGAAACCCGTTATCCAGAAAGCTCCAAATTGCAAGAAGGTCTTCTCCCATAGACTCCATTGTAATCAAATAATTCAAATTTTTTAAAAACGATTTCCTTTTTCTCTGTAATAATAAAACAGAACCTTGAACTCGAGCCCAACTAAGATATAGTAAAGCCTTACTAGAGGCAAAACAATTCTATTGGGTTTAAAGGAGAACTAAACCTCCCATTGTGTGCCCTCTGCACAGTCTTACCCCCGAATTCTTTCCCCTCTAGAAATAGCGACCGCACATGCAGAGCGAACGCAGCGGAGCTCACGGGCGACATCTTCTTCTCTTCGGTGATATTTGGATCTTCTTCCCTTCGGCAATTTTTGTCTCTTTCGGCACATGCGCAGTTGTCGCTAACTGGAAGATTGCTCCAACCGCACATGCGCCACTATGACGATCACTTCACAAAGATTACCGAAGAGAAGATGACGCCTTCTCGTTTAGTTCTACTTTAATTAACATTTTAGCATATTTAGAGGCCCATTTATCAAAGGTCGAATTTCAAATTCATGTGAATTTTTTTTTAATTCGAATATACTCACAATAGACTGGGAGGTTATTTAAGAAAAAATTCAATGTCTAATATTCGATTGGATGGTTCCGAGACGAAAATTCAAATCGTATTTGATTCTTATTCTTTTTCTCCCAGAAAAAAACTTGAATGTCAGGAAGGCTTTTAACATCTCCAAATGGTGAATTAGGACGGTTTCTTTGGTTGAGGTGCGATACATTTCACATGCGAATTTGCATTCAAATAGGGGGGATTCAAATTCGAACGTGTGAATTTTGAAATTTGGAAATTCGAATTTGACAATTTATCAAGCACTAAGGTGAGGTTAATTGTGTTGTTGTACAGTGAATAACCAATTTCTGCAATTGCTCACTCAATATAAGTGTATAGAAAGATATTGGTTCCTTAGTGCCTAGTTGAGTTGATAACTTGATATAAGTGGGCAGGGTCAGAGTAGAGTTGCCACCTTTAATGGAAAAAAATACCGACCTTCCTATAGATTTATGTTTTTTCCCTATTAATAACATTGGGATCAACCGGCATTTTTATCGGCCAGGCCGGTAAAATACTGGCCAGGTGGCAACCCTAGGTCGGACTGGGGGGGGCCGGGGGCCCACTGGGACTCCTGTCCAGGGCCGCTATCCAGGGCCCCTCCTCCGGACGCCGCACCTGCGCAAAAGGAACCACAGCGACGCAATTTTTTTTTTTTTGTAGGGCCAGGAGATTGGGAGAGTGGGTATTGGCCAGGCAGAGGGCCCCCCGGGGCCAGTCCGACCCTGTAAGTGGGGTACTTTTCTCCCTACACTTTTTTAAATCCAGCTATACTGACTTTGGTCAGACCTCTGCTATAATCAAGAGGATAAAATTATAAGTAGGCAGCCAAGGGTATCTTCTTCTCTTCTCTAAACCACCTTCTCCCTCTTGTAGGCACACGGAGGGCTCGGACCAGCAGGGCTCACCAGGTTTTTTCCCCAGTGTCTTGCCAGCCCAATCCTACAAACCCTGTCCAACCCCGAGTAGAAGTCCTCCAATATCATCACAGATGGGCAGGATCAGCCACCAGACATCACGGTAAGACACAATAATGTCACCAAAGAGAAAGGTCCTGCTTGAGTTTAGACCCACCACCCAACCAAATTCCCCATTTCTTTAGCCCAACCCGAGTTTTCTTTTATTATCAGATAAAGTTTGGTCCTTTAATAATGTCAGACACTCCCATGCACTAAATCATTTGGTGACAACAGGTCAGGACATGTGGGGCAAACTAGTATTTGGTCTCAGGGTAGTTAAAATTCCTTCTAGAAGATAAGTGGGTATTAAGATGCTTGCAGCCCGCATTTCCCGCAGATCCAGATGTACAAGCCTTTAACCTTCGCCCTGGAACTGCAGGTAGTGGGACTGAAGATACAGCACAATGCACAGGGCCATAGAGAGGTCCAACTGGTACAGTGACTACAACCTTTTCATATTTACATTCCATATAGATTTCATTCCTACAGTGTGGGCCACAAGAGGACTATAAGCTTAAGGGCTTAATGAGGTTGGCAGAAACATGTCTAAATAGATCAACTCTATGGTTCTGTGGTCATCAAAGACCATGACCTGAGAGCCAAGAGGTCATAAACACGGCTTTAGGCTATGGCTCAATTGGTAAGGCAGGTTCTTCAGCATATGGGGCACTATTGGCTGCAATATATATATATATCTCAATGTCTTAACTATATTGATAGCGGGTTGAGTGCAGAGGACTCCTGTATTTGTCTATATGTATTTTGTGGTCACGGCCTCATTGCGCCTAATGGTTTTAAAAATTAGTGGTGAGCACAACTTTCCCCTGTTTGTTATAGTTATACAGGAGCAGTGACCAGCTCCATGTTGTAGCTCCACCCTTCCCAACTATAGTCAGGTGATCGCACTGGTGTCTAATAAAAGGGCAGCCAAGTTTGGGAGTTTTACTTTGAAAGCAGCAAGTAAGTTGCAGGTAAAACTTAGTCCATGTGTAAAATGTATAATAAAGCAATAGAATTCTTAATGAATCGGATAAAATTGAGCGTAGGACTGGCCAGATATGGGATGACTTTGACGTAGTTGTTCAGCTTAAATATATTGCAATATATGGACAAACAATCCCTGTTTTGTTTAAAGGGTAAGTCTATCTCCAACAGATCCATTATATCCACAATTTTTAAAAATAATTTCCTTTTTCCGTATAAGAATAAAACAGTAGCTTGTACTTGATCCCAACTAAGATATAATTAATCCTTATTGGAAGCAAAACCAGACTATTGGGTTTATTTAAAAGGGGTGGGTCACCTTTACGTTAACTTTTAGTGTGTTATAAAATGGCCAATTCTGAGCATCTTTTAAATTGGTCTTCATTATTTAATTTTTACACTTTTATTTTATTATTCTTTGCCTTCTTCTTCCGACTCTTTCCAGCTTTCAAATGGGGGTCACTGACCCCCATCTAAAAACAAATGCTTTTTAAATTGGTCTTCATTATTTATTTTTTTACTTGTTATTTGCCTTCTTCTTCTGATACTTTCCATCTTTCAAATGGGAGTCACTGACCCCCATCTAAACATACATGCTCGGTAAGGCTACTCATTTATTGTTATTACTACTTTTTATCATTCATCTATCTATTCGGGACCTCTCCTATTCATAATCCAATCCCTTATCCACAACAATGCGTGGCTGCTAGGGCAATTTGGACCCTAGCAACCCAATGGCTGAAACTGCAAACTGGACAGCTAATGAATAAAAAACTAAATAGCTCAAAAAAGACAAATAATAAAAAATTAAAACCGATTGCAAATTGACTCAGACTATCCCTCTCTACATCATATTAAAACTTAACTCAAAGGTGAACAACTCCTTTAATGTTTACTTAAGATAGGAAGATCCATTATCCGAACATTCTGGTTAACAGGTCCCATACCTGTAGTTATAATAACCGCTGAATACATTTAATGAATTTATATTGGGAAGTTACTTAGAGGTCTTACATCTTCTTTCATTGCACCAACAATAGTTTTTGGGTGAAGTTCCCCTTTATGCAAAATATAAAGACAAGAGCAATAACCTCCCTATAAGATACTGTGAGAAATTCAGTAGAAGAGTGCGACATTTTTAAAGGTTTAGAACCAGATAGGTTGCTGGGTCAGCACTTTGTTTAATGGAAAACTCTTTCAATACAGATCATACCCCCGACATTATAGAATAGAGTGTAAAGAATAATCCCCAACAAGAAAAGAGCAGAACCAACGCCCTCACCTTTCTGTACGTTGAGGCTGAAACATTCCAGACGATTTGCCTCCAGCGAGTCAGTTCCGAGGAAGCGACGTGTTATAACATTCACATACACGGAAACATCTCACTGGCACAAACCCATATAATACAGTAATATAAATAAAATATGGCAGTTGCTTCAGCAGGAAGGGGCACATTTCCATTGCACTTTTTTTGGCTCAGTCAAGTGCTGGTGCGCAAGGAAATGGTTCCCCCAATCAACTGCAAAAAGCCACAGAAATAAAAACTTTATTGCTTATATTATTGGGGAGCCAATAAAAGCAAAACCAAAAGGGGAACAAATCCAATAAGGCATTGGGGGCAGTGCCATTGAATTTCACATTTTAATATTGCCAACGTTTTCACTTTCCCTTTAACAAGGAGGAAATGTAATTATATGTTTTATTATAAGCTGAAACAATAAAGGCTTGTTGTTTAGAAGGGCAGAGACACCCGTTGCAATTCGGGAGATTAGTCGCCCGGCAACAAATCTCCTCTCCTTCGTGACGACTGATCTCCCCAAACTGCCTCCCCGTTGGCTAGAATGTAAATCACCGGCAGGATGACACTCGGATCGCTTTGTTTTCAAAAGTCGCCCGAAGTTTCCTTGTGAGGCAATTTCAGGCAACTTTGGAAAACAAAGCGCTCCGAGTGCCAACCCACCGGCGATTTTCATTTTAGCCAGCGGGAAGGCAGTTCGAGGAGATTCAGGGCCGGATTTACATAGCGGACGCCCCTAGGCCCACTGCCGTTCTTTGCCCCTGTCCCCTCCCCTTTAATCGTGCAAATTTTCATCATCAATGGGAATTGGCGCATGGGAAATTTAAAAAACTATTATATCTCCATCGCATCCCCAGTGTTTCTGAACCAATGTGGGTGTGGTTGGGCAGCATGCCGTCCCCCTAAAATCCTGCCGCCCTAGGCCCAGGCGGCCTTTCCACAAATCCGGGCCTGGGGAGTTTAGTCGCCCCAAAGAAGAAGAAGAAGAGATTTGTCGCCGGGCTACTAATCTCCCCGAATTGCAGCGAGTGTCTCTGCCCTAAGTGGCTGAGAGATAGAGCACCAGATTTCTCTCCCGGGCCCCCTGAGGTCCTATAGCCCGCTATCGGCGCATACCATTCCCCCTCCCCACACAAGGGCGCGCACGCGTCAATAGTGCTGGGGAACGCTGTATTTCCAATAAAAACTGGGCCATGGTCGGACTGGGGGGCCTCAGGGCAGCTCTCCAGCCCACCAGGTTTTTTCCCCAGTGTCCCGCCGGCCCAGTCCGACCCTGTGATCAAACCACTAAAAATGGGGTCCCACCAACAATGCATGGAAGTATAAAGCAACAATGGACATAAAATATAGGTCTCCGCAGCAGGGGTGTAACTACAGAGGAAGCAGACCCTGCGGCTGCAGGGGGGCCCCCCCAAGAGGTATAGGGGGCCCCAGGAGACCCTGATTAATGAGCATTTTAAATATATACTGGTAATACAGGACAACCTCTAGATATGTTGGGGGCCCTAGAATTAATTTGCTGTGGGGCTCAGTTACATCAAGTTACACCACTGATGAGCAGCATTACTGAGACCCAAGGACAATAACTAAATACCATCGAGCAGGAGAATTACAAATTACTCTACAAATTCTGGTACAATCCTTTGGTCCCCTTTTTCCCGTCCAACCTATGGCCGTCCCCCTAATCCCATAAATCTAGGAGAACAAATGCATATTCATCCCAAATCTCAGAATTTTAGTTCTATGTAAGGAAGCAACTGCCAATTCTTTCCAAATCTCTCCACAGTTTTCCACCCTAACTGCCCTTCAATCTGAGACCCCCGGCCCCTGCTCCGAGCCCCCCATAGTTTGGCAAACACTGCTCTCAGTTTTAGTATTACCCACTTTAGGTAGATGGAGTTGGAATTACAGCTTGTGAGAATATTTCAGCAGGAACGGCCATAGTCTGCCCTGACCAATAAATAGTGATTGTACTTTCCCTTTAATCTTTCAGAGGAATTAACATTGATGACAAACAAGTACATTAGATATAGACAGGAAGAAATCATGTTGTGTATATATTTCTATAAACTACTTGTATACACAGTGCTGTACATTACAGGGCAAACACTTTTACAAAGCTACAAAGATTAACCGCCGCCACATGTTAAAGTGACAAAGGAGGCCCCTGTTCCATAGAGCTTGCAATCTAAGTGCCAATGATTTGAAAACAAAAGCCACCAATCCCATTTAACTCCCTTGATAGCAACACATTTTAGGAAAAGTGCCCCTAGTGGTGGTGCTAAAGCAGGATCCAATTATAACTGTACAAAGTCTCCATATAGCTTTTATATACAGGTATAGGACCTGTTATCCAGCATGCTCGAGACCCTGGGGTTTTTCTGGATAACAGATCTTTCTGTAATTTGGCTCTTCATATCTTAAGTCTACTAGAAGTTAACTAGAAGTCGGGATCAAGTACAAGCTACTGTTTTTATTATTACACAGAAAAAAAGGAAATCAATTTATGTGGATTATTTGATTATAACGGAGTTTTCTGGATAACAGGTTTACGGATAACGGATCCCATACCTGTATAACTGCTGCTGCAGATTTAGAATGATCCTAAATGATATAAAAAGGCCCACTCAAGTACAAGCTACTGTTTTATTATTACAGAAAAAAAGGAAATCATTTTTAAAAAATTGTATAAAATGTAGTTTGGGAATACAGATTTTCTGTAATATTAAGCTTTTGGGATTTTGGATCCCCCTATCTGTATATATAATTGGGCACCTGTTGCAGGGACAGGGGAGAAGGCACGGACAGGGGGGCTGAAGAGACATATTGGATACAGGTATGGGATCCATTATTCGGAAACCCGTTATCCAGAAAGCAACGAATTACGGGAAGACCCTGTCCCACAGACTCCATTATAATGAAATAATGCAAATGTTTTTAAAATAATTTCCTTTTTCTGTGTAATAATAAAACAGTCGCTTGTACTTGATCCCAACTAAGATATAATTAATCCTTATTGGAAGCAAAATCAGCCTATTGGGTTTATTTCATGTTTACATGATTTTCTAGTAGAATTAAGGTATGAAGATCCAAATTACAGAAAGACCTGTTATCCGGAAAACCCCAGGTCCTGAGCTTTATGGATAACAGGTTCAATACCGGTCTTTAAAAGAATAAGAAAAACTTGGGGATAGGGGTATTTCTTTTATCAGCAGTGAGGAGAGCTGCGGGGGGGGGGGGGAATACAATTTAATTTACAAACTTCTCCAATCACTTGATATAATATATATATATATATATATATATATATATATATATATATATATATATATATATATATATATATATATATATATATATATATATATATATATATATATATATATATAGGCCCGGACTGGCAATCTGTGGGTTCTGGAAAATGCCAGAGGGGCTGCTATAATGTGCCATAGAAAGTCAGTATTTAGTGGGCTGGTGGGGGCTGTTTGGGCCTCTGTGTGTTCTGATTGGGCCTTTGTGTACCTGAAATGCCAGGGCCTATTTTAATTCTCAGTCCGGTCCTGTATATATGTGTGTATATATATATGTCCCACAGTAGCCGCACTCTGATAGAAGTGTTCCAGTGGTGCACGATCAATTGTATTGAAATAGATGTGAATAGAAGATCAGCACTCGCTTGAAGTGAATAATCTTTTATTTCGTGCGAATATACAGACGCCAGAATTCACTGATGGGGGTGGGTATTTAATTGCCACATTGTTGTTGCACAGGTGGGACAGAAAGTCGAATAAAGATGTATATTTGCACAAAAATAAAAGATTATTCACTACAAGGGAGTGCTGATCATATTCATATATATTCATATATATATATATATATATATATATATATTTTTTTTTTTTTTTCTCTCCACCATTAATGCAGTTTATTGAAGCTTTTTTTGTGTATCCGGAGATCACTGATTAGAGGGCAAACCATTTCCTTCCTGTTGAGAAGAGATGTAAGAATCAGACTGACGGCTCAGACCCTCGGAGAGTAAATGGAAACCGATATTCAGTGCAAAAAACTCACAAAAGTGTCTTTTTAAAGGGCCGGCGCAGCAGAGAGGGGAGTACAGACTTGTCTGAGCCTGGGATTACTACTTCCACCTCAATTGCTCAATTAGAAATCAGCCTGTTACACAGGGGAGGGATGTTTGGGCAGGTTCAGTTATTTCTCCTGGAGAGAAACAAACAGCTCTTTAATGAAAGGTAACCCTGCTCCAGCTGTGCCGCACGTATGAACCACAGAGCTGGGACAATATTCCCTGGTAATGCTGCTTTGACTTGATTAGCTTTCATTAAAGCCTATGGGGCTGTTCACATGAGCAACTACATTAGTTCATGTGTTGCTGCTGCAGCAGAATACGTAGTGCAGGTATGGGACCTGTTATCCAGACTGCTCGGGGACCTGGAGTTTTCCGGATAATGGATCTTTCTGTAATTTGGATCTTCATACCTTAAGTCTACTAGAAAATCTTATAAACATGAAATAAACCCAATAGTCTGGTTTTGCTTCCAATAAGGATTAATTATGTCTTAGTTGGGATCAAGTACAAGTTGACTGTTTTATTATTACACAAAGGAAATCGTTTTTAAAGATGCAGATTATTTAATTATAATGGAGTCTATGGGAGACGGCCTTTCCATAATTCAGAAGTTTCCAGATAACAGGTTTCCGGATAACGGATCCCATATCTGTACAACTGCTGCTGCAGATTTCGAATGACCCTAAATGATTATACCAATTGATCCGATCCATTGAGACAATACAGGGAAGGGATTGCCCCCTTTTATTTCCAACAATATAGAGTGTCAGCAGAGCTTACAATCTAATGTTTTATCACATGAACAAACTCTGGGTCAACTTTTCGCAGGAGTTGAATCAATGGGCCAGACCATAAGAAGACCCTACATATAACAAACCCAAAACCCAGGTGTTACCAAACAGAATGGTCTCTAGATATAAGGACAACCCTTAGCCTATCATCTTGATCAGCATGACCCAATAAACCCACTGAATACACTGCAACCCCAAGAGCTGACACTCTAGTGAACACTTCCCTGTAGGCGCAGCAGTGCGAGGAGTAGGCAAGTGCTATTAGAATAAAGTTACACAGGTATAAAAGGCACAAGGGAGTAAAATAAAGCACCAAGTACTCACGGCTGCTCCTCTCAGGCAGGATCCGCCTCTCAGCCCTGCTGGTAATTAACACCTTCACACGGCCGGGCTAATTGGTTAATTTTCTGTTGATTAAGCAGAGTCCATACAGGCTCAGTGAGGTTCTGCTGCTGCTGGAGTGACTGCTGCCGGTGTTGGTGCTGAGAGTTGCAGTGCAGGGAGGCGGGGAGTTGTGGAATGAAAGTATTTACCAATAGGAGAGACAGTCCCTCGGGGCAGTGAGTGACTGGGAGTCTCGCTGCCCTACTCCCGGCTCAACCTGCTCTCGGCCCTACCCTCCTGTTCTCAGGCATCTGAGAAATTGCAACAATGCAGCAAACTACCGCCATGGGGAAGCGACTGCTCTCACAGGATCCAGGGGCCAAAAAGAGACTGTGGCCCTAAACTGCTAGAATTTTATTATTCACCACTGCACCCCCTGAAAACCAGTCCAACGTCGCCCCTAGTAAATCCCACACAGACGCCCCCCCTCTAGTGTCACGGGTGGGACATGGGCTGACGTTGTTCGTGATTATTGATGAGCGGATTTATTCGCCAGCTATGGAGTTGCAGCAAAATTCCGCCATGTGCAATTTTTTTTCGCAAAACAAAAAAAGTTCACAGAGAAAAAAAAACTCCCCTTTGACTTTCATGCATTACGACAAAAAAGTCGACATAAGGAAAAATTTCTTTGCAGTTTTTCGACAAAGCAAAACGGGACAGATTCGCTCATCGCTACTGGTGATTGGTCCGTGCTAATTGCGCAACCATCGACACGAGTCGCAGTTTTTTCAGATCAGTCGGGGCGACCAGCACATGTAGGGTCAATGCAATTGAATTGTGAGAAAGATGATAAACCAACAGGGTGATACCGGGCTGGCAGGAGAAATTCCAATGGCCCCCACCGCCTGCCGATATCTGCTGTCTCCTACGTGTGATGCAGGTATTAATGCTGCGCTGCAATTCCATGCGCTCCTGTCTCTGGTCGCATCAGTAAGTGCAGTGGGATAACTGTTATTGGGCCCCACAAAATTCAATTCAGGGCCCCAAAATATTGGTACGTTGACTTTTTCTACTACAATCCATTAAAACTGATCATTAATTAGGGCCTCATTGGGCCATCGACAGCCCTGGGCCCTTCTGCAACTGCAGGGTCTGCTTTCTCTTTAGTTACGCCCCCGAGTAAGTGGACTCCCTGCACCACTAAATGGACTCCCTGCACCTGCTCCATGTCGGAAATTGATCTGAAGGCCCTGGAACTTGGCTGAGCAGATTATATGGAAGACTGTGTATTAAAGGAGTGGTTCAACTTTGAGTTAAATTTTAGGGCAGAGACACATGTGGATATTTGGGGAGATTTAGTCGCCCTCACGAGGAAACTTCGGGCGACTATGTAAAACAGTTTTTCATTTCCTTGTTTTGTGACAAATATTTACATGATTTCCCTTCCCACCTCTATTTTGCATATGCAAATTCAGGCACAAGGATTCGGCCGAATCCGAATCCTGCTTAAAAAGGCTGAATGCTGGATTTGGTGCATCCCTGGTTAAAGGGGAACTAAACTCCAAAAACATAATTGTTTAGTGCCATTCTTAGCAACTTCCCCAAATACTTTCATTACACATCTTCAAAGGCTTTTATGTGTTGTGTATAAATGTAATTGCTGTTCAAAGCCGCGTTGTCTGTCTGGCTATTAATATTCTCTGCACTGCTGGCTCAGACTCCTGAAACAATGTAGCAGACACCACTGGAATAACAGAACTGGCTTCAGCTACACTGTCAGAAAGGGACAGACAGACACAGCTCTAACTAATCGTGCTTCACTTGCATTTTAGCCAAAGGAATAATTACAGGAGATGCGTTATCCAGAAAGCTCTGAATTACAGGAAGGCCGTCTCCCATAGACCCCGCTTTAATAATCATTTCCATTTGCTCTGTAATAATAACACAGCTTGTACTTGATCCCAACTAAGCTGCATAAATCTATACTGGTGGCAAAACAATCCTATTGGGGTTTTTTTTTTTAGCAGATTTAAGGTATGGTGATCTAAATTATGGAAAGATCCCTTATCCAAGAAACCCAAGCATTCTGGATAATTCATCCTATCCCTGTACAATAGAATCACATTTCTCCCAACATTTAAAATATGGAAAGCAGGACAAAAGGATCAGGAGCGAGTAGCGCAACAACAACAAATTGACCACGCCTATTTTGTGGCCACACCCCCTGATTACCATGTTTTACAAAATTGAAGTTTTAACACATCTCTGGGAGTTTTAGGGCCATGTTTTATGTGCTATAACAGTTTTAGTAATGAAGGTGAAATTGCCCTTTAAGCCGTGAGTCTCAGTTCCCCACAAGAGACTTGTTGTAAATAATTACAAATGTATCAAAGTGCAGGTGCTGAGTATTCTGGGCTCTCTGCCCAAAAAGCCTCTTATTTAATTAAGTTTCAGAAACTCAAGACTTTTTAATAAAAGGTCGGGACTGCGGGCTGAGCTGTCAATATTGGGACTGTGCTGCAGAAAATAGAACAGTCGGGAGGTAGAATTGCGCTTTGCCCGAAGTCGCCCTATATTTCGCCTTTGTCTCATTTCCTCTTCCTGTTTGAACAATAAAGACAATAATGTGCCTGTTCATCATTGGGGCTGGGAGGGCAGATCTATATCATGGATTAGAATCGATTCTCTACCCTTAACCAATAGATCATCGTAAGAGAAACAGCCGCTTGTAATTGTAAGACATTGGGGCTAAGGGCAAATATTTGGTGCAATTTGTCATGTTTGTCTCACATTTCCACATTCCGGCCCAGAATTCCATTGCTCTTGCACCTGCCTCTGCACAGAGATTTGTACCTGATACTAAACTGCTGAGAAATGGGTGCAACATATGCCCATGAGGGAAGGAGAGGAAAGTGGCAGGACCTGGGCAAAGATTTACATCATTAAATTGAATGTGGGCATTTTCTGTAGGAAAATCAAGCCAAGAATAGAAATCCCGATCAGACAGGACTTGTGCCCCTTGCACCGACATAGGCTGATAAACTGGCCTGGCACGAGCTGGAGGGAGAGTATTGTGTGGGGCATTGGTGCAATTGTGCCCCCTGTTTCTGCACTGAGGACTCTACCTAGAGAAATGTAATGATTCCTATTGTTGTGCCTGAATAAGAACATGAATTCACCAGCACGTGTGCCAATCCTCCCAGTGATGGGCACCTACTAGTTGTGGCTTTAATAATTATATCAAACAAACTGCACGGCTCCTATAATGATGGGTAATGATTACATGGCTGGCACAGAGTGGCACAGAGGGTATAACAATTTCATGGCTGGCCAGGGCCGGATTTACATAGTGGGCGCCCCTAGGAGGGGCCCCTGCAGGGGGACAGGAGCAATGGGGATTAGCGCATGGGAAATTTAAAAAATGATAGTATCTCCAGCGCATCCCCAGTGTTTTTGAAGCAATGTGGTGTGGTTGGGCAGCATGCCGCCCCCCTAAAATCCTGCCGCCCTAGGCCCGGGCCTAGGTGGCCTTTCCACAAATCCGGGCCTGTGGCTGGCACAAAGAGTGTAGCAATATCATGGCTGGCACAGAGGGTATAACAATATCATGGCTGGCACAGAGGGTTTTACAAGATCATGGCTGGCACAGAGTGGCACAGAGAGTGTAGCAATATCATGACTGGCACAGAGTGGCACAGAGATTGTAGCAATATCATGGCTGGCACAGAGAGTGTAGCAATATCATGGCTGGCACAGAGGGTATAACAATATCATGACTGGCACAGAGGGTTTTACAAGATCATGGCTGGCACAGAGTGGCACAGAGAGTGTAGCAATATCATGGCTGGCACAGAGGGTATAACAATATCATGGCTGGCACAGAGTGGCACACAGGGTTTTACAAGATCATGGCTGGCACAGAGAGTGAAACAATATCATGGCTGGCACAGAGTGGCACAGAGGGTGTAGAAATACCTGTTCCAAGCTAAGAACTGAGTAAGAGTAAAAACTGAAAGGTGGCGCTGGTAACTCTAGTAGCCATTCCCTGAGAGTACTAGCCATATTGTCATTGTTGATGTGCAGGGCCCTGACTCGCAGTGACTGGTTTGCCTGTGACTCACAGCCCAGGGAATGGGTTTGGCTCCTTATGAGAAGAATCTGCCCGAGACATTTCTTTTCTTCCCCTACAAGTAATTCGACTTGCTGAAGAAACAGTCGCCAAAGTGCAAATACAAACAAGGAAAATATGTCAATATATCAAACTTTACTCACCTCTGTGTCAGGTACAGGGACCTGTTATATGAGGTTTTCCAGATAACAGATCTTTCTGTAATTTGGATCTTCATATCTTAAGTCTACTAGAAAATCATGTAAACAAAGTCATGTTTAAAGGAGAACTAACCCCTTAAAAATCAATGTGGCTAAAAATGCCATATTTTATATACTGAACTTATTGCACGAGGCTAAAGTTTGAGCTTGTCAATAGCAGCAATGATCCAGGACTTCAAACTTGTCACAGGGGGTCACCATCTTGGAAAGTGTCTGTGACACTCACATGCTCAGTGGGCTCTGATTGGCTGTTGAGAAGCTAAGCTTAGGGCTCGTCACTAATTATCCAGCAGAAAATGAGCTTCCCTGGCTGTAATATAAGCTGATGCTACAGGTTTGCTGATTATTCAATTCTGATGCTAATTGCACTGGTTTCTGTGCTGCCATGTAGTAATTATGTGTATTAATTACTAATCAGCCTTATATTGTGACATTTCTATTCTATGTGTACTGTATATTGTGAGTGGCTCCCTAAGCTCAGTAAGTGACAGTAGCACAGAGCATGTGAATCAGTGAATCAGCAGAAAAGAAGATGGGGAGCTACTGGGGCATCTTTGGAGATACAGATCTTTACTGCTAAAGGGCTGTGGTTGCCTTGGGCTGGTACAGAAGCCCAAAACATCATGTACAACATTTCTACCTACTTCTTTAGTTAGGCTTTAGTTCTCCTTTATATATTGAATTAACTGTACCAGCCTAGAGGTTACTCAGCCCTCAGACCTAGAAATTATCCACAGCAGCTCCCCGTGTTCTGACATTACCTGAGTGTCAGTGGCATTGCACATGCTCAGTGTGTCCTGCGCTGGTGTCCAGACAATAAGCTTCGGGGTCATCAGAAATGATTATTAGCAAAAAGTGAGGTCACATGTCATAGAACCTGGCGCTACAGGTACATCCCGTACCCTTATCCAAAACCTATTAATCCAGAAAGCTCCGAATTACAGCAAAGCCGTCTCCTATAGGCTCCATTATAAGGAAATAGTTGTGTGTTTTAGAAAAATTTTCTTTCTACCTGTAATAATAAAACAGTAGTTTGTACTTGATGGGAACTATGAATCCACAGTGGTGGCAAAACATTCCTATTGGGTTTACTTAACATTTGATTTAAGGTATGCAGATCCAAATTATGAAAAGACCCCTTAACCAGAAAACCCAAGGTCATAAGCATTCGGGATAATAAATCGTATACTTGTACACGGCCGATTATTAAACAAATCCGATGCAGGCTGCACTGATTTCTGAGATGCCATGTAATGTCATTCTGTATTAATGCCCTAGAATTATTTCTCAGTTAAAAACAGTTATTGGTTCTTTTATTCAGAGTTCTTGCAGTTTCCTCTGTAATTCGGAGCTCATACCATAAGGTTACTTTACAACAGTTACAGTTACAACCTTTAGCAAGAGGTGGTGATCGAGTCAGCATTTATAATAGGGGTTGGTCACCTTTAAATTAACTGTTAGTATGATGTGCAAAGTGATATTCTGAGACAATTGATAATTAGTTTTCATTTTTTATTATTTGTGGTTTTTGCGTTATTTAGCTTTTTATTCAGCAGCTCTCCAGTTTGCAATTTCAGCAATCTGGTTGCTAGGGTCCAAATGCCCCTAGCAACCATGCACTGATTTGAATAAGAGACTGGAATATGAATAGGAGAGGCCTGAATAGAAAGAGGAGGAATAAAAAGTAGCAATAACAATACATTTGTAGCCTTACAGAGTATTTGTTTTCTTAGATGGGGTCAGTGACCCCCATTTGCAAGATGGAAGAGTCAGAAGAAGAAGAAGAAGAAGGGAAATAATTCAGAAACTATAAAAAATTAAAACGAATAGAAAAGTTGCTTATAACTGGCCATTCTATAACATACATTCACTTAAAGGTGAGTTAAGTATATAAAGCCCCGCGCGTTTCGTGCAAATCCGTGGGAAATTATAAATTCGTTGTTTGCAAACGGAGACTAAGGGACGTGACGCTCATGTATTTTGAATAACGGGGTCTCAGGAGAATTTCCCGTATCTGCTCTAATGAGAATGGTCTCTGCTCCAGCACAACAACGAGCTCTTGTCTTTCACAATAACCTCAGATACAAGAGGCGAAAGCCCAAAGGAATGTGATTCTTTCTGCTCCATCCCAAGTCCCGTCTGAACCTCCGAACACAATCAGTCCCTTTAGTTTCGCTTCAAAGGGGTGGTTGACCTTCAAATTAACTCTTCGGGGGTTATTTACAAACTTCGAATGCAAAAATCACAAATGTGTGATTTTTTTTTCCATAAAATCAGACTTTTAAAAAATCACGAATTTTTTGGAATTTATTAAACCCTGAGGATGGAAAAGTCAGAATCAGAAAATCCGGCATCTCAGACCTGTCGAGGTTGCATATAAGTCAAGGGGAGAAGTCCCAATGATTTTTTTGATGTGCGCTGGGTTTTCGTGCAATACCCCGAAGTTTTTGGGTGAAAATTTCAGTTTTCAAATTTCTAAAAATCGGATGAAAAATCCAAAAATATCGTAAAAATCAGATGAAAAATCTAAAAAATATTGAAAATCAGATTTATTTCCCTCAAAGCACATTTTTGCGAAAGTGTAATAAATAAGCATAAAAAAACCAAGTGGATTTGATCGGAGTTTGTAGCAGAAAATGTTGAGATAAATTCGGACTTTGATAAATAACCCTCTAAGTATATTAAAGAATGGCCAGTTCTACGCAACTTTTCAATTGGTCTTCATCATTTTTTTTATAGTTTTGTAATTATTTGCCTTCCTGGCTCTTCCCAGCTTTCAAATGGGGGTCACCGACCCCACCTAAGAACAAATTCTCTGTAAAGCTACACATGTATTGTTATTGTTACTTTTTATTACTCATCTTTCTATTCAGGCCTCTCCTATTCATATTCCAGTCTCTTATTCAAATCAGTGCATGGTTGCTAGGGGAATTTGGATCCTAGCAACCAGTTTACAGAAATTATAAACTGGAGAGCTGCCGAATAAAAAGCTAAATAACTAAAAAAACACAAATAATAAAAAAATGAAAACCAATTACAAATTGTCTCAGAATATCACTCTCTACATCATACTAACCGTTAATTTAAAGGTGAACAGCCCCTTTAATCCTTTAATGTCCCTGCGAATGAGATTTCTGGCTAATTTTCTCTAGTGACGGCCACTTAACCCTTTAGTAAATCTGCCCCATAGAATTAACTGACCAAATTACAGCAATTGCCTTTATATAAAATATTGCTACTGGTGTGATATAGAAACTGCTGATGGCATCAAATCCTTGCCTGAAATGTTTGGAGACTGTTTTTTCCCTTTAAGATATACAACTTAACTGTCTACTCTATATACATATATGGGACCTGTTATCCAGAATGTTTGAAAACTGGAGTTTTAAAGATAAGGCAATGTAATTTTGATCTCTATACCGTAAGTCTACTAGAAAATCATGTAAACATTAAATAAACCCAATAGGCTGGTTTTGCTGCCAATAAGGATTAATTATATCTTAGTTGGGATCAAGTACAAGCGACTGTTTTATTATTACACAGAAAAAGGGAATAACATATGAAATGTTTCATTGTTTGATTAAAATGTAGTCCAAGGAAGACGCCTTCCCATAATTCAGAGTGTAATGGATAACAGGTTTTCCTGATAAAGGATCCCATAGCTGCACTATAGATATCAATTGGTTCAGAGATAAAACACATTAAAAAAATGTAATCTTCTAATGCCCCATTTTGGCCAGATCATGGTGAAGTGGAGAAGTTGCAGCTGTGGGCTAAACAATTGGGACCCCTGGGAATGAGCAATAATCATTTGTAGAACTGAAAAAACATTTGGTGAAATAATAATTATGTATTATAAGGGATAATGTACCCCCTACTGTAAATGATAAGGATATTAGAAGTCACTGAGGGGTTGTTCTGTGACCATATAAAGGCACAAGGCTGCAGGCTGAGTTATACAGGGAACTCTGAGTATCACTCATGTATTATAAGGGATAATGTACCCCTACTGTAAATGATAAGGATATTAGAAGTCACTGAGGGGTTGTTCTGTGACCATATAAAGACACAAGGCTGCAGGCTGAGTTATACAGGGAAATCTGAGTATCACTCATGTATTATAAGGGATAATGTACCCCCTACTGTAAATGATAAGGATATTAGAAGTCACTGAGGGGTTGTTCTGTGACCATATAAAGGCACAGGGCTGCAGGCTGAGTTATACAGGGAACTCTGAGTATCACTCATGTATTATAAGGGATAATGTACCCCCTACTGTAAATGATAAGGATATTAGAAGTCACTGAGGGGTTGTTCTGTGACCATATAAAGACACAAGGCTGCAGACTGAGTTATACAGGGGAACTCTGAGTATCACTCATGTATTATAAGGGATAATGTACCCCCTACTGTAAATGATAAGGATATTAGAAGTCACTGAGGGGTTGTTCTGTGACCATATAAAGGCACAAGGCTGCAGGCTGAGTTATACAGGGAACTCTGAGTATCACTCATGTATTATAAGGGATAATGTACCCCCTACTGTAAATGATAAGGATATTAGAAGTCACTGAGGGGTTATTTTGTGACCATATAAAGGCACAAGGCTGCAGGCTGAGATATACAGGGAACTCTGAGTATCACTCATGTATTATAAGGGATAATGTACCCCCTACTGTAAATGATAAGGATATTAGAAGTCACTGAGGGGTTATTCTGTGACCATATAAAGGCACAAGGCTGCAGGCTGAGTTATACAGGGAACTCTGAGTATCACTCATGTATTATAAGGGATAATGTACCCCCTACTGTAAATGATAAGGATATTAGAAGTCACTGAGGGGTTCTGTGACCATATAAAGGCACAAGGCTGCAGGCTGAGTTATACAGGGAACTCTGAGTATCACTCATGTATTATAAGGGATAATGTACCCCTACTGTAAATGATAAGGATATTAGAAGTCACTGAGGGGCTCTGTGACCATATAAAGGCACAAGGCTGCAGGCTGAGTTATACAGGGAACTCTGAGTATCACTCATGTATTATAAGGGATAATGTACCCCCTACTGTAAATGATAAGGATATTAGAAGTCACTGAGGGGTTGTTCTGTGACCATATAAAGGCACAAGGCTGCAGGCTGAGTTATACAGGGAACTCTGAGTATCACTCATGTATTATAAGGGATAATGTACCCCCTACTGTAAATGATAAGGATATTAGAAGTCACTGAGGGGTTATTCTGTGACCATATAAAGGCACAAGGCTGCAGGCTGAGTTATACAGGGAACTCTGAGTATCACTCATGTATTATAAGGGATAATGTACCCCCTACTGTAAATGATAAGGATATTAGAAGTCACTGAGGGGTTGTTCTGTGACCATATAAAGGCACAAGGCTGCAGACTGAGTTATACAGGGAACTCTGAGTATCACTCATGTATTATAAGGGATAATGTACCCCCTACTGTAAATGATAAGGATATTAGAAGTCACTGAGGGGTTATTCTGTGACCATATAAAGGCACAAGGCTGCAGGCTGAGTTATACAGGGAACTCTGAGTATCACTCATGTATTATAAGGGATAATGTACCCCCTACTGTAAATGATAATGATATTAGAAGTCACTGAGGGGCTCTGTGACCATATAAAGACACAAGGCTGCAGGCTGAGTTATACAGGGAACTCTGAGTATCACTCATGTATTATAAGGGATAATGTACCCCCTACTGTAAATGATAAGTATATTAGAAGTCACTGAGGGGTTGTTCTGTGACCATATAAAGGCACAAGGCTGCAGGCTGAGTTATACATAGAACTCTGAGTATCACTCATGTATTATAAGGGATAATGTACCCCCTACTGTAAATGATAAGGATATTAGAAGTTAGAGGGGTTGTTCTGTGACCATATAAAGGCACAAGGCTGCAGGCTGAGTTATACAGGGAACTCTGAGTATCACTCATGTATTATACTAACACTATTATATTGCTGCAGTAATATTTACATGGTTACGGATTCTGCTAAATGCTAGTGATACAACTCAGTGTAACGTCTCGTAATATTTCTGTTCTGCTGATTAATCTCCTTGTTGTTCTCACTTCCTCCTCTCGCCAGATGGAAAGACAATAATTGTTTCCTGGAGACACAGGGAAGGACATCAGTTTTTTCTTCAAATAAAAGGGCAAATTCAGAGTTTGGTTTATGACTTTAAGTCTTGATATTAATGGGTAGTTCTGCTGATCTCCTGCCAAACTGCCAATTATGGACCATAAATTCTCACCAAAACTATTGCAGGTGAAAATAATGGGCAGAGGGAACCACAATGCTGCCCATTACTGTCAATGTAAGTGACTGACACCTAATTCTACATTAACTGAGGATAATTCTGCAGGAACAGCCCCCAAACTTTGCTCAGACACTCAACCGCCTGGACTATTGGTATTATCATTATATATACTGTATATTATTATTGGTATATTGTATATTGTATATATATATACTGTATATATTATTGGTATTATCATTATATATACTGTATATATTATTGGTATTATCATTATATATACTGTACGTCTGTAGCACCAAGATCAGTCCCTGCACAGCTGCCGCCCAGCTAATCTCTCGGTGTTAATGTTTTGTGCAGCTGATATTAACCTTTGCCCAATATTTGTATTCTGGGAGGGTTAAACCTGGGAATTCGCTTGTTAAAATGCTCAGCTGTTTGTTGTACTGGGGAACCCACAGGTGCCAATTATTGGTCATATTGATACTTTGTTATATTAACCACATATTGATCAGATTTAATCACGTGTCACTTATTCTTACTCACGGGGTCTGTATATAGTGAATAAAGTACCCCCTCTTGTAAAATATAAGGATATTATAAGTTACTGAGGAGTTTCATGACCATATAAAAACACGAGGCCGAAGGCTGTCTTCATCTTGCCCTACTGTCTCCATATTGTCCTTCTGTCTCCATCTGGTCCTACTGTCATCATCTTGCCTTACTGTCTCAATCTTTCCCTGGTGTCTCCATCTTGCCTTACTCTTGCCATCTGTCCTTCTGCCCCATCTTGATATGCGGTTTCCATATTTTCCTACTGTGTTCAACTTTCCTTGCAGTCTCCATCTTGTCTCCATCTGGTCCTACTGTCATCATCTTGCTTTACTGTCTCAATCTTTCCCTGCTGTCTTCATCTTGTAATTCTGTCTCCATATTTTTCTGCTGTCTTCATCTTGCCCTACTGTATCCATATTGTCCTTCTGTCTCCATCTGGTCCTACTGTCATCATCTTGCGTTATTGTCTCAATCTTTCACTGGTGTCTCCATCTTGCCTTACTCTTGCCATCTGTCCTTCTGCCCCATCTTGATATGTGGTTTCCATATTTTCCTATTTTCTCCATCTTTCCTTGCAGTCTCCATCTTGTCTCAATCTGGTCCTACTGTCATCATCTTGCCTTACTGTCTCAATCTTTCCCTGCTGTCTTCATCTTGTCCTTCTGTCTCCATATTTTTCTGCTTTCTTCATCTTGCCCTACTGTCTCCATCTTGTCCTGATGTCTCCATCTGGTCCTACTGTCATCATCTTGCGTTATTGTCTCAATCTTTCACTGGTGTCTCCTTCTTGCCTTACTTTTTCCATCTGTCCTTCTACCCCATCTTGATATGTGGTTTCCATATTTTCCTACTGTGTTCAACTTTCCTTGCAGTCTCCATCTTGTCTTTCTGTCTCCATCAGGTCCTACTGTCATTGTCTTGCCTTACTGTCTCAATCTTTCCCTGCTGTCTCCATCTGGCCTTACTGTCTTCATCTTGTCCTTCTGTCTCCATATTTTTCTACTGTCTTCATCTCGCCCTACTGTCTTCATCTTGTCCTTCTTCCTCCATCTGTGCTTCTGTCCCCATCTTGACCTGCTGTCTACATATGTTTTCATCTGTTTTAATTTTGCCCTACTGCCTCCATCTTGTTTTACTGATCTTACAGTACAGTTGTTACTGTATCTATTCTGCTCTGTAACCATATCTTGTATAAAGTATTTCCCAGCTTAGGTTGGCAGATCATTGATTACAATGGACTCCTCTTCTCAGATGGGCCCTCACTATATAGAGGAGGAAGGAAAGGGTGGCAAAAAGGTAGATAGGACACTAAAGGTATTTAACAAAATGTTTATTAGCAAACACCACAGTGTTATACTCACAGCATTTGCAGTAGAAGTATGAAAAAATATAAAGGTGTAAATTTACAGCTTTAGGTTATTGGCGAGTGGTCTGTATCACCCCCAGTATAAATATTCAGGGAGTAAATACTAATCCAGACTCCCTTTCAGTACTAAGGTCCAGTAATGCCTGAGAGATCTACCTCCAGTTATAAGACCTTAGGTGGAGCACAAGGCTGTTTTTATAATTAAGTCTCACTTTCTTATGTTCCTAGAACATAAAGTGACTCCTTTATCTGTGTAATACTTGTTCACAGGGTCCCTGTTATCCCACTTTTCTAAAGCGGTTGACGTTTTAGGGCATTTCCTCTTCACTGGTCCTCGTTGACACCAGGCTCCCCAGCAGACAGCTACACAGGAAGGAGACTAAAGAGGAAGAACCGGCACTTCCCGATCAGGGAGATTAGTCACAGAGCAAAAAATCTCCTCTTCTTCGGGGCGACTAATCTCCCCCTGAACTGCCTCCCGCAGGCTAGAACCTAAATCTCCAGCGGGATGGCACTAGGAGAGGTTCATTTTCCGAAGTCGCCCAAAGTTGCCTCGTGAGGCAACCCCTATATTGGTGGCCATTGTAAGTAGGAACTACACAGGATGTTTATTCTGGCACCAGAAGCAAAGTTAATTAATAAAGACTTGTAACAATGGAAACTCTCTTCCCGAGGATCACAATCTCGTACCCAATCACTATTGAAGTAGTGAACTAGGCCAGTGTGATACTCTCCCACCCAAATACCCAAACTTAAGAATAGAAGGAAATATTAAAGAGATTCTGTCATTTTTATGGTTTTGTTTTTTTCCCTAAATGACACTGTTTACACTGCAGATAATTCACTCTACAATATAAAATGTCATTCCTGAACCAGCAAGTGTATTTAGTTATAATATTGGTGTGTAGGTGCATCTCAGGTCATTTTACCTGGTCATGTGCTTTCAGAAAGAGCCAGCACTTTAGGATGGAACTGCTTTCTGGCAGGTTGTTGTTTCTCCTACTCAATGTAACCGAATGTGTCTCAGTGGGACCTGGATTTTACAGCTGCCTGGTAGATCTAAGAGTGTTGTTCTTAGATCTACCAGGCAGCTGTTATCTTGTGTTAGGTAGCTGTTATCTGGTTACCTTCCCATTGTTCTGTTGTTAGGCTGCTGGGGGGGGGGTGATATCACTCCAACTTGCAGTACAGCAGTAAAGAGTGACTGAAGTTTATCACAGCACAAGTTAGATGATTGGAGGCACCTGGGAAACTGACAATATGTTTGCTCTTTTTAAAATTTGATTTCAGTGCAGAATTCTACTGGAGCAGCACTATTAATTGATGTGTTTTGGTAAAGAAAACTTTTCCCATGACAGTATCCCTTTAAGTAGGACATTTCCACGCCATAGGGGAATTCAACCATATGGATCTCTACAGTATTCCTAAAAACCCCATGAAAACCGAAATATTTTTTTATTTTTGCATTTGGGTTATAGATGTTTTGAGGAAGTGTATTTCTTGGTAATCACTGTTTCTACTTTGTTTTAGGCAAAAAAAAGAACACGGCAGCCTCATCTTGCTTTATGACTGGGATCCTAGATCATGCCACATATTAATTCTCCCAATTGGAGAGAGGGGAGGAGGAGTCAGCAGCAGCCAATCCGGATGATTGTCTAACTACAGCCAGTCCTGCTTGTTATTTACTGGAGAATGCACCCACCAACCTACACAGACAATTCCACATGCCAGGAACGCATTCACATCTATTTAACATAGGGTGGGGTTGAGATAACTTGAACAACATATTTTTTTTAAGAAAAGAATGTTTCTTAGAATTCCCAAATCAGTAACTAAAATAGAGACTGTTTTGTTACGTTAAGTAACTAAAGGCGGAACTGGTGTTTTCTCTCTCGCCTCCACTTCTCTGGTGAATTATTTACCTGCCTGAAGTTCTTTCTTTTCATAGGAAACCCAATGTGGCTTTATATGATGTAGGTGAAGGGGTGCCGTGGCATGCTGGGACATTGCAAACTGTCATTCAGAATGAGATGAACAAACCTTTCAAATCTTGGGGTACCCAGGGTACAAATAAACATTCACCCCAAATCTCCTCCTGACTGGCCTTCAGACTGGGCCCCCTTAGCTCATAACAAGGTTACAGATATATAGAAACATTGGGGTGTCACCCTGCTATAGTTCCAGGGGTACCCAGGGCACAAATAAACACTCACCCCAAATCTCCCCCTAACTGACCTTCAGACTGGGCCCCCTTAGCTCATAACAAGGTTACAGATATATAGAAACATTGGGGTGTCACCCTGCTATAGTTCCAGGGGTACCCAGGGTACAAATAAGCACTCACCCCAAATCTCTCCCTAACTGACCTTCAGACTGGGCCCCCTTAGCTCATAACAAGGTTACAGATATATAGAAACATTGGGGTAACAGTCACCCTGCTATAGTTCCAGGGGTACCCAGGGTACAAATAAATACTCACCCCAAATCTCCCCCTAACTGACCTTCAGACTGGGCCCCTTAGCTCATAACAAGGTTACAGATATATAGAAACATTGGGGTAACAGTCACCCTGCTATAGTTCCAGGGGTACCCAGGGTACAAATAAACACTCACCCCAAATCTCCCCCTAACTGGCCTTCAGACTGGGCCCCTTAGCTCATAACAAGGTTACAGATATATAGAAACATTGGGGTAACAGTCACCCTGCTATAGTTCCAGGGGTACTCAGGGTACAAATAAACACTCACCCCAAATCTCCCCCTAACTGACCTTCAGACTGGGCCCCCTTAGCTCATAACAAGGTTACAGATATATAGAAACATTGGGGTGTCACCCTGCTATAGTTCCAGGGGTACCCAGGGTACAAATAAACACTCACCCCAAATCTCCCCCTAACTGACCTTCAGACTGGGCCCCCTAAACACAGTAAAATGACCTCTGAGGGGGGATAGATTCTGTACTACATACAATATATATATCTAATATACAGAACTGTATCCATTATAGTAAATATAATTGCTGTAAGACCCAATAAAGGAGACCATGTGTTATTCTTATTCAGAATTCAGATTATGGGGTGTTCATGTAAGGTGATCACATGGCTAAAGATTCCCCAATCAGCAGACTCAGGAGAAGCAGTGGAACAATAACTTCACTTGTCAGACAGACCGTGCGTCGGCAGCCTCTAAATGTACAAACCCGAGACCTGGACTCTTCCCTCCTCCCCACAATGGGCCCATTTGTCCACTGGTTTCTATAAGTTTAGGCTAATTGTGACTGAGTGTAACACACCTTGTCGGTCTCTTGTTCCAAGAACAATTCAGCTGGATATTCAGTAACTCCTAACTCTCCACACAAAGAATATTTAATTTTTGGCATCTGTCCCTGCCCCAGTGGAGCTGACACTCTAATTGCTCTGCCATGGGCACACACTTGGGACATTTGCATTAAAGGTTCAAGGCTATACCTCTATATTATCTACATATAATTACCTTTTCCTCTGGGCCAGGCCCACATTAAACACTTCAGTGATTGGCTGGATCTGCTGCATATCTCTAATTAACTGCTGATTAAAGGACAAGGAAAGTTAAAATAAAGAAGGAGGTAGAAATGTTGTACATGATGTTTTGTGCTTCTGTACCAGCCCAAGGCAACCACAGCCCCCTAGCAGTAAAGATCTGTGTCTCCAAAGATGCCCCAGTAGCTCCCCATCTTCTTTTCTGCTGATTCACTGCACATGCTCTGTGCTGCTGTCACTTACTGAGCTTAGGGACCCACTCACAATATACAGTACACATAGAATAGAAATGTCACAATATAAGGCTGATTAGTAATTAATACACATAATTACTACATGGCAGCACAGAAACCAGTGCAATTAGCATCAGAATTGAATAATCAGCAAACCTGTAGCATCAGCTTATATTACAGCCAGGGAAGCTCATTTCTGCTGGATAATTAGTGACGAGCCCTAAGCTTAGCTTCTCAACAGCCAATCAGAGCCCACTGAGCATGTGAGTGTCACAGACACTTTCCAAGATGGTGACCCCCTGTGACAAGTTTGAAGTCCTGGATCATTGCTGCTATTGACAAGCTCAAACTTTAGCCTCGTGCAATAAGTTCACTATATAAAATATGGCGTTTTTAGCCATATTTGTTTTTTGGGTTTAGTTCTCCTTTAACGGCTGGACTTGAGTAGGGGGGCCCCTAGCCATTAAGGGGGTGAGATAAAATGATCCTAATTACAATGTCGATGAGTTTTGTGCTGGGGAGGGGGGAATATGAGAATTCACCCTTCTGATTTGTTGTGATTATAACAAACAGGGGGCCTATGGGAAAAGTAAAAGCTGAACCACTAATAGATAAGAATGATGGATAAATAACATGCAGGGGTCAGGCCCCTTTAAAGAAACTTAATTAGAAAGACAAGCCCCCTACCCCCTACTATAAATACAACTGGTCCGGTCTTTCTAGACCCTCCTCTAAACTGGTTCTGCGGAAATAATTCTTTTCACCCCTGGCAGATCCTTCCACATTTCTCTGCCCCGCAGGGAGGAGCCGCACAGTTGGATCTGCTATAGGAGCTTATTGAGCGAGTAGACTTTGTACCCAGTGTTCCTTCCCTATCCCCCCATTATAATAGCACCCCACTAACCTGCTGCAAAATAGCTGAATGCTTTGCATTGTGGGTAAAAAAACAACCCATAAAGCAGTGGAAGGAATTTGCCCTGTGCATGTGACACTGCCTTAATATTTTATTGTTTTGTTACTGCACCTTTAGCTTTTAGAATCACTCTATATCATTAGTAGGGATCTACTAATACTCAAGTAGAAGCAATGTAGCAGAAGTCACACTTAAAAGATAAGTAAGCCTTTAAAGGGGAAGTCAACCTCTTCAGCGCTAAAATCCACCCCCCACCCCCTTGGGGGCGTTGCCATTGTCAGAGTAACAAGAGACGGTTGTGCTGAGCAGAGATACATAGTTACTGTGCAGGAGGGACCACAGAGCATGGTGGGTAATTATCAACACTCCCATTCTTTCTCTGTCATTTCCCAGGATTTCTGATAAAATCTTTCTTTTGCTGAGACTTTTTGTTACTTGATGCATTTTCCCAAAATTACAAAGGGGTAGTAAACCCTCCTGCATGGCACTCTGGGACTACAAATACCAGAATACTATAGAAAGAGACTTGAGGCATGCTGGGAGCTGTAGTCCAGCAACAGCAACATTGTAGTCTTAAAGGGGTTGTTCACCTTCAAACTAGTTGGTTTCAGATAGATCACCAGAAAGAATGACTTTTTCCAATGACTTTCTATTTTCTATGTGTGACGGTTTTTCTAATATTGAAGTGTAAAGTGTCATTTCTCTCCTTCTGAAGCAGCTCTGGGAGAGGGGGGGGGGGCGAGTTCATTTGCATGACATGATAATTACATGGTCCAAAGTTGTTAATAGCCTTCCTGGCATTTGAGTTTTTTTCGGAGGAAATTTCAATTCGAATTGTGTTTGTATCAGATTCGAATACGAATTTTTGGGTCATTCCCATTCGATAGAATTGTAGACGTTCCAATGTTTTCATAAATAACCTCCCAGTTGAATTCTGCATACATTCGAATTTATTCAAGTAATACAAAGTCACATACATTCGAAATTCGACCTTTGATAAATCTGCCCCTTAGTGTATAACTGTCATCATTCATGTCTTTACTCAGGTGCATAACTTTGTATTTATTAACATTGCACTCAGTTGTCAGATTTCTGCCCAATTTTTTCTTTGTTCAGCCTCAAACGAGTCCTCCTGCGTCACCTTCTCCTTATTGAATTGGGTTAATCGGTTAAAAAGAACATCTTCATTAGCCAATTCCTCATTGATCAACCAATTTGCTTGACTCCAACACCAAGGCCTCCTCACCCTACTGTGCTACATTTTTTTAATACAGGTATGGGATCAGTTATCCAGAAAGCTCCAAAATACAAAAAGGCAGTCTCCCATAGACTCCATTTTATTCAAATAATCCAAATTTTTTTAAAGACGATTTCCTTTTTCTGTGAATAATAAAAATGTACTTCTAATTAATCCTTAATGGAAGCAGCCTATTGGGTTTAATTAATGTTTCAATAATTTTCTAGTAGACTTAAAAGGATAGATAAACCTTTAAAATAAGTGAATGTAATCGATGAGAGTGCTATTCTAAGCACTTTTGTAATTTACATTCATTATTTTGTTTTTATTCCAAGATATTAAGGGATACATGTAGTGTTAATATGAATGAATTTTGTTACAACAGCGCCACCTGCTGGTCAGTTTCCCACCAGTCTGACCAGCAAGTAGTCAAGGAAGTTGTCAGGAGAAAGAAAGAGGCTGATGTTCTTCTGCTTAGGAAAGATGTGAGAAAGGTTTCTAATTTTATTCCTAAGCAGAAGAACATCAGCCTCTTTCTTTCTCCTGACAACTTCCTTGACTACTTGCTGGTCAGACTGGTGGGAAACTGACCAGCAGGTGGCGCTGTTAATTCATTCATGTTAACAGTATATGTATCCCTTAATATCTTGGAATAAAAAAAAATGAATGTAAATGACAAAAGTGCTTAGAATACTTTCACTTATTTTAAAGAGTTACTTGTCCTTTAAGGTATGAAGATCCAAATTACAGAAATATCTGTTAACTGGAAAGCCCCAGGTCCCAAGTATTCTGATAACAGGACCAATACCTGTACAGTTATATGATCTATAATCGGAAATGCTTGGGACTCGGGGTGCATGTCATCTATTATCTGGTTGTGGCTTTGGCCAATTACAGGTGTTTTTACTGGATTTGACAAATCTTTAGGTATTTATTTGGCCATAGACTTAAAATCAGGTCATTTAAAAGGTCAAGGAAAGGCACACAACCCCCATTAAATCCAATCAACATGTTTATTCTTCAGGTTGGTGTTTCTTTTAGGAAAAAACTGCACCATCCTGGGGAGATACCAGTGCACCACAATATTACCCCAATTCCCAGGTTGGTTTTTGCAAAGTGACATGGCAGCATAGTGCTCCATTAGTACTTTCCCTTGCTCACTTCAGTTTGTTTATCCAGAGAAGGGGTCATTGTGCAATTAGAAGCAGTATGGTATCAGGCCAAGGATCAGGGGTGTAACTACAGAAGAAGCAGACCCTGCGGCTGCAGGTGGGATCCAGAAGGTGTAGGGGCCCATGAGGCTCTAATTAAGGAGTAATTTAAATTTAAAACAGGACTTCAGGAGAGTTTGGGTCCCACAAATGATTCTGCTGTGGGCACAGTAACATCTAGTGATGCCACTGCCAGTTATGGTCAGTTCTATGGTACCAACTGCCAGTTGACACTATGAAATTTAAAAGCCAATCTGATCATTGCTCTATCAATATTCTTGCAGATACTTTTTATTACAGAAAAGCAGCAGATCAGTCTAAAATTAAAATAATAAGAGATGACAACACCTGTACCCCCCATACACTATATTTCTGAATTTCCTGAATCGTACATTTCATGAATCATTGAAATCACTAAGCTTCACCATAGTTTCTTTCATTCTGGCAAATAGATAATGAAGGGCTGATACATACCAGACCACACTCCATAGATAGATGTAGTAAAAAAGTATGTATTAAAGCAAAAACATCACAATGAAGCCCAACGCGTTTCGTGCCTTAGGTCTTCAAGAAATACTTTTTTACTACATATATCTACGGAGTGTGGCGCGTTAGGCTTCATTGTGATGTTTTTGCTTTAATACTTTTTTTTACTACATCTACAGTATCTAGAGTGTGGCACGTTAGGCTTCATTGTGATGTTTTTGCTTTAAAGGACAAGGAAAGGCAAAAAAGTAAAATCCCATTTTTACTTTCTTTAATGAAAAAGAAACCTATCTCCAATCTACTTTAATTAAAAAATGTGCACCGTTTTTATAAGAAACCTGACTGTATGCAGTGAAATTCTCCCTTCATTTACTGCTGTGGATAAGAATTGTCAGACGGTCCCTAACTGCTGATCAGGGAAACAATCATACTTATGAACAGCAGGGGGAGCTCCCGCCTTACTTCCCAGCCATGCAGAACTCAAGCAGCTTTGTTTATGACGATCCCTAAGCAGCACAGACCACACTGAGCATGTGCAGGGTCAGGCAAAGATATATAACAACGTTCAAGATGACAGCCCCCTGTGACCAACTTTGAAAGTATAAATCATTTGTTTAATTAGGCTTTGTGGTGCAGTAAGTTCATGCTTATGTTTAGTATATAAAATACAGCATTTCTAGCCTTATTCTATTTTAGACTTTCCTTGTCCTTTAATACTTTTTTTTACTACATCTATCTATGGAGTGTGGCGCATTAGGCTTCATTGTGATAGTGTTGCTTTAATAAATACTTTTTACTACATATATCTACGGAGTGTGGCACGTTAGGCTTCATTGTGATGTTTTTGCTTTGATACTTTTTTTTTTTACTACATCTATCTACAGAGTGTGGTCTGGTATGTGCCAGCCCTTCATTAACTATTTGCATTATTTGCCTCCCTGAGCTGAAGGTCTGGGGCTTGAGCAGCTGGACCTCCCTTTTTTTGGGTAAGTTAACCCCATCCTTCACTGCATTCGACACTTTTCGTCTTTATTGTAAATGTTTTTCTTTCATTCTAGCCCACGTACACATTGGGATCCTTGTTGAAGCTGAATTTATTTGAAAATCCACCAATTCTTAATCACATACATTTTTTTTTAATATTTTAAACAAAAATAGAATCTGCGGAGACAATGCAGCAAGTACATGTACAGAATTGCTTTCATATTGTTCACTTTCCTTCCCGGCTTCCTCCGACCAACTTTACTTTTATTTACACGGTGAGCGCTGGTCAACAGCACCCAATGCTTTGCCTCACTTCAACCAGGCGCCAAACTACTAAGGGCGTTGGATTCTATATGTGGCCAATCGTTGGATGAGGGAACCACTTATGTTCAACCTGCAGTCTCTGGTTATGAGACCACGACTCCCAGCATTCCCTCATAGCTGCAAATAGAACAACCAGCCCCAACGCTCTTGGGAGGTGAAGTCCAGTAACAGCCAGAGGCCAATATTAAAGGGGAACCATCACGAAAATATAATATTAGCTTCATGTTGAATTAAGTTTCTAAAAATAATCAATTAAATATTCCGCATCATTTCTGAAATAATCAAGTTTATCTTCACTATTCCTCTCTCATCATATGTTTCTCTTCATTCTCTCTTCATGCAGCAGTTGGGTGTCAGATATTCACTGACAGTTAGATCCAATATATCTTATAGGAGGGCTTCCTTTCCTAGCAGATGTATTAGAGCTCACTCAAATAACTGATTACAAACAAAATAACAGAATTTTGCACAAATCCTGCATGTAGAGAGACATGATGGCTGGTGAGTTTAATAGAGTGAGCTCTAATACATCTTCTAGGCAAAAGGAGCCCCCCTATAAGATATATTGGATCTAACTGTCAATGAATATCTGACACCCAACTGCTGCATGAAGAGAGAATGAAGAGAAACAGATGCTGAGAGAGGAATAGTGGAGATAAACTTGATTAATTCAGATACAGTACATCATTTTTAATTGATTATATTTAGAAAACGTCTTAATTCAGTATGATAAAGCATATTTTACATTTTTGCGATAGTTTCCCTTTAAAGTATTTAATTCTAAGACCTCCACATGTTACAGAACTTTAACACTACATTGTCTGGCCCAGAACATGTATATTTTTCCTATTCATGGTAGGGATGCACCGAATCCAGGGTTCGGTTCACGATTCTGCATTTTTCAGCAGGTTTCAGCCGAATCCTTCTACCCGACAAAACCAAAATGCATATGCAAATTAGGGGAGGGGAATCGTGTGACTGTCAGAAACAAGGAAGTAAAAATGTTTTCCCCTTCCTACTCCGAATTTGCATATGTAAATTAGGATTCGGTTCGATATTTGGCCGAATCTTTCGGGAAGGATTCGCCGAATCCAAAATAGTTGATTCAGTGCTTCCCTTATTCATGGTCATCTGATTTATAGCCAGAATAGGTTTGTGTTTTAGGGACAAAATTGAAAAAAATAAACATCTTCCCTTGTAAACGTAAAATGTATGGTATAAGCTTATGGCACTTTTTATACAATTTTTTTTTTTGAGTGTGAAGATTTAGGTCTCTGCCAACAAAGGGGCTTCATTATAAACCCATCTCACTCGTCTTAAAGGAAAATACACAATGAAAGCAATTCCTGACATTCATTTTGTTTTGTCTGAAAGGCATTACCATGTCGAATGTAAAATAATGACCTGCCAAGCACAAAGCGATAAATTCCTTTCCCCGTAAATAAATGGGATTTAAAATGTAGTGCTTCCCACCCTCCCCACTTGCAAAATCCCAGGCACAAAATGATGTCTACGGGGACTGGACGCGGACCAAACCATTAAAAGACTGATAAAATGTGGCGCTTCCCATTAGCAATATACGGACTTAAAAATATTTAGTGCTCTGTATGGAATAAGTTTCATATTTAAAAAAAAAAAAAAAAAAAAAGGAATTTTATACATTCATACGTAAGGTGTTTGATACATTAATTGTTAAACTGATAATCATAAATAAATAGAAATAATACATAAGGAATGTCTACTGCAAACATAATATATATATATATATATATATATATGATTTTCAAAGGTGGGAGGAGGTAATAAAAAGTGTTAACGTCAATTACGGTCTATATAGGTATATGTGTGTGTCCAAGCAGAAGAAATTAAAGTTCTGATTAATGACAAGGGGCTTGTGTTTTGGATTCACCCTCTTACAGCCCAAGGGAAGCGCCCGCAATGTTACCGCTGTTTGAGAGCTCGTTTCACTTCACCCAGCAGAGCCAATCACAGCGCTTAGCATTTGTGGGTCCTCTTATCTTAACTGTACCCCCTCTATAAGACCGGTACCATGACTCTATATGACTGAAGACGAGTGGCTGGAATACATCAGGTCCCTTTCCAACTATCTTCTAGGGAAAGCTTCGGGTCTTTCATATCCGCCGCGACTTGTTCTTCGGCCATTCCCGTGGAAGAGGAGAGCTTTACAGCAGCTTGGATTGAACTGGAAGTAGGGATTTTGTTACTTAGCGTTGCCTTTTCTAAGGGTGATCCCCCCTCCAGCTGGATTACATGAACTGCATCTGCACAAAAAGGAACGGAAAATGGCTTTAATGAATATCTCAATGTTAAAGTAGAAAATGATAAAGAAGAAAACTAATACAACAAAGATATAATCTCTTAAAGAAGAAGGAAAGTTCCAATTCAAGAGGTGGTGCAATGCATATGCTAATTAGGGTTCGGACTCATTTTTCGCTAAGAATTCAGAGGTTCGGCTGAATCCAAAATAATGGATTCGGTGCATCCCTACTAGAAAGTGTGCCCAGCCCGTGCAGTTTTCTGCCAACCGGAGCATCGGCCTGGGGTATTGAGTAAATGTGGCCATACACGGGCCAATAAAAGCTGCCAAAAGACCCAGGTCAGCAGCTTATCGGCCCGAGCGTGGGGCCCCCCAACGGGCTTCCCCGATCGACATTGGCAGGGTTAAAAATCCCGTCGGATCGCAGCCGCATCTGTTCATTGATGTGGTCCCACGATCCGACTGCCTGTTTTGCCTGCATTATGATCCGATCATTGGGCCCTAGCGCCCATGATCGGATCAGCCAGATACCACCTCTCTCATTGTGGGCATATCGGAGAAAGATCCGCTCTTTGGCGAAGTCGCCAAACGAGCGGATCTCTACATTTATGGGCACCTTAAATTATTACAATCCTTAGGAGGCGCCCCAACATTTAGCACCTTCCCCATGGATTGTAACTTAATTCTCATTTAAATAGCATTGTTTAAATCATACCAGAAAGTAATTTTAGGGTAAATATCCCGTTTAAAGGGAATAACTCTGTTTAAGAGATACTGTCATGGGAAAACATGGTTTTCTGCAATGAAATCCATTTCTCAAAAGAGCAAACAGATTTTTTTTATATTTAATTTTGAAATCTGACATAAGGCTAGACATATTGTATAGTTTCCCAGCTGCCTCCAGTCATGTGACTTGTGCTCTGATAAACTTCAGTCACTCTTTACTGCTGTACTGCAAGTTGGAGTGATATCACCAGCTCCCTTTCCCCCCAGCAGCCAAACAAAAGAACAATGGGAAGGTAACCAAATAACAGCTCCCTAACACAAGATAACAGCTGCCTGGTAGATCTAAGAACAGAACTTAATAGTTAAAGCCAAGTCCCACTGAGACACATTCAGTTACATTGAGTAGGAGAAATAACAGCCTGCCAGAAAGTAGTTCCATCCTAAAGTGCAGTGTCACATGACTGAGGGCAGCAGGGAAACTCACAATATGTCTAGCCCCATGTCAGATTTCAAAATTGAATATAAAAAAAAATCTGTTTGCTCTTTTGAGAACTGGATTTCAGTGCAGAAGTCTGCTGGAGCAGCTCTATTAACTGATGTGTTTTGAAAAAAAAAAAATTTCCCATGACAATATCCCTTTAATTGACACTATCACTGGTTTAAATAGGACAAAGATCTATCTTTTCCTATCAAGGGGATACTTACCACTATTTTTCTTTAAAAGAGATCTAAAGCTTAACTAACTAATATATAAATACCGCACTGTATTTTTGGGAGGTTTGGCACCAGCCCAACCCTTTCAGAAGTGAAGGTCTGATGCTCCAGAAACTCCCTATCTTCCACTGATTCACTGCACATATCAGGGCAGCTGTCTGGGGCATTGATTGGGGCATTAGGTTTTCAGCTAAAAACACAGAACAGAAATGGTTGTCCTTTAAAATGATATTAAATCATTACTGTTCTCAATTTATTCCCTTAAGGACTAAACGTAGAAGCTCTAAGAATCATCCTGTGTGGCTTAATACAGAGGTAAAGATGTTAATGGGAAAGAAGAGAAAGGCATTTAAAAACTACAAATCTGTAGGGACAGAAGCTGCATTTAATGAATATAAACACTGTAATAAATGTTGTAAATCAGCAATCCGGAAGGCTAAGAAAAGAAATGAAGAGTTAATTGCGGTGGAGATGAAAACTAACCCTAAAAAGTTTTTTAAATATATTAATAGTAAAAAGATGCAGGTTGAGAGTGTTGCTCCATTAAATAATGGTACCAGTATGGTTGTAACAGATACAGATAAGGCAAATGTGTTAAATCAGTTCTTTTCTTCAGTGTATACAATAGAGGAGTCTGGGTTCACAGGCTCACTTAATAACTGCACGAATGGTTCAGCTCAATCTAGTCAGTGGCTGAATCAGGATATGATTCAAAAAGCTTTAATACAAATTAATGTAAACAAGGCTCCAGGGCCTGATGGCATACACCCCCGGGTTCTAAGAGAGCTTAGTTCAGTTTTAGACCAGCCCTTATTTCTGATTTTCTCAGATTCACTGTCATCTGGTATGGTGCCTATGGATTGGAGAAAAGCTGATGTTATTCCAATATTTAAAAAGGGATTACGATCTCAGCCTGGCAATTATAGGCCAGTAAACTTGACATCTGTGGTGGGCAAATTATTTGAAGGCTTGTTAAGGGATCACATTCAAAATTTTGTCCTAATGAATGGCATTATGAGCAACAATCAGCATGGCTTTATGAAGGATAGGTCATGTCAGACGAATTAGATTGCATTTTATGATGTGGTAAGTAAGATTCTGGATAGTGGGGGGGGGGCAGTAGATGTGATCTATTTGGATTTTGCCAAAGCGTTTGATACTGTGCCCCACAAACGACTGCTTTCTAAACTAAGGTCTGTTGGGCTTAATGAAGTCGTTTGCACGTGGATAGGAAACTGGCTACAGGATCGGGTACAGAGGGGGGTTGTTAATGGGACATTCTCTACTTGGAGTAAGGTTCTTAGTGAGGTCCCACAGGGCTCAGTATTGGGTCCACTTTTATTTAACGTGTTCATTAATGACTTAGGGGAGGGGATTGTAAGTAATGTATCAGTGTTTGCAGATGACACAAAATTATCAGCCCAATTAATTCCATCCAGGATGTGGCACTTGCAACAGGATCTTGATAAACTGGCAATCTGGGCAGCTAAGTGGCAAATGAGATTCAATGTTGATAAATGTAAAGTCATGCACCAGGGATGTAACAATATCCACTTATACCCTTAATGGGACTGCACTAGGCAAATCCATAATGGAGACGGAGCTTGGAGTCCTTGTAGATAATAAACTTGTCTGTAGCAAGCAATGCCAGTCAGCAGCATCAAGGGCAAATAAGGTCTTGACTTGTATTAAATGGGGCAGAGATTCACGGGAGGAGGGGGTCCCACTGTATAGAGCACTTGTAAGGCCCCATCTAGAATATGCCGTACAGTTTTGGTCTCCATCACTCAAACAGGACATTATTGTATTAGAGAGGGTACAGAGAAGGGCAACTAAGCTGGTAAAGGGAAAATCTTAGCTATGAGGAAAGACTGGCCAAATTGGAGATGTTTACGCTGGAGAAGAGGCACTTAAGGGGTGATATGATAACTATGTATAAATATATAAGGGGATCATATAATAATCTCTCTAATGCTTTATTTACCAGTAGGTCTTTCCAGCTGACACAAGGTCACCCATTCCGATTAGAAGAAAAGAGGTTCCAGCTAAATATTGGGAAGGGGTTTGTTACAGTGAGAGCTGTGAAGATGTGGAATTGTCTCCCTGAATCAGTGGTACAGGCTGATACATTAGATAGGTATAAGAAGGGGTTGGATGACTTTTTAGCAAGTAAGGGAATACAGGGTTATGGGAAATAGCTCATAGTCCAAGTTGATCCAGGGACTAGTCCGATTGCCATTTTGGAGTCAGGAAGGAATTTTTCCCCGTCTAAGGCAAATTGGAGAGGCTTCAGATGGGTTTTTTGCCTTCCTCTGGATCAACTGGCAGATAGGTAGTTAATTTAAAAAAAAAAAAAGGTTGAACTCTGTCTTTTTTCAACCTTACTTACTATGTTACTATGTATGTCCTAAGGGACCCACTCACAATATACATTCTAAATACAATATAAAAGTCACAATACAAGGCTGATTAGTAATGGACTCACATTACTAGTCATGTTACATGGCGACACAGAAACCAGTGGACTCTGCAATCAGCCCTGTAGCTTCAGCTTCCATAACAAGTGAATGTCATTTTCTGCTTGATGATTTCTCACGACCCCTAAGCTTAGCTTCTAGGCAGCTGCCCACAATACACTGAGCATGTGCAGTGAATGACACTCCTAACAAAAAATCCAAGATGGTGAGCTCCTGTGTCAATTTTAAAGGCCTGGATCTTTACTGATATATAGAGATTATACAGCAGTAAGTTCAGTATATAAAATAGAACATTTCTGGCCATATTTATTTTTTATAGTTTAGTTCTCCTTTAAAGTATAAGTAAGCCTTTAAAATAAGTGAATGTAAAATTGTATTCTAAGCACCTTTGTACCTTTGTAATTTACATTCATGATTTCTTTTTCTTTAATTACAAGATATTAAAGGGGTTGTTCATCTTTGAGATAACTCCATATGATGTAGAGACTAGAGAGTGATATTCTGAGACAATTTGCAGTTGGTTTTCATTTATATTCATTTTTAATTATTTAAGGTTTTTGACTTACTTTTTATTCAGCAACTCTTTCAATTTGCATTTAAGCAATCTGGTTGCTAGAGTGCAAATTCCCCTAGCAACCATGCATTGATTTGAATTAGAGACTGGAATATGAATAGGAGAGGGGTTGAATAGAAAGAGTTATAAAAAGTAACAATACATTTGTAGCATTACAGAGCATTTGCTTTTTAGAAGGGGTCAGCATTGCCCATTGCAAAGAGTCAGAAGAAAAAGGCAAAAAAAATAAATAATGAAAACCAATTTAAAAGTTGCTTAGAACTGGCCATTCTATGACATACAAAAAGCTACCTTAAAGGCGAACCACCTCTTTAAAGGAGATGCAAACCCTAACGTTAAAAAAAAACCTACTTCCCAACCCTACATAGACCCCCCTCCCTCCTCCTCCCCCCAGCCTGGCTGCTAACCCGAGCAAATGCCCCTAAGTCTTTACTTACCCCCTCAGTGCAGCTAGGCTGGGGGGAGAAGGGAGGGGGGTCTATGTAGGGTAGGGGGGAAGGGGATCTTTAACTTTAGGGTTTGCTTTTCCTTTAAGGGATACATATACTGTTAATATGAATGAATTTAGTTCCAACACCACCTGCTGGTCAGTTTCAGCAAACATAGGTATGGATGGAGCACATAAGACTCAGTCTCTGCCGCAAATAATTATTTATTGAATCACCTGCTGGTCAGTTTCCCACCAGTCTGACCAGCAAGTAGTCAAGGAAGTTGTCAGGAGAAAGAAAGAGGCTGATGTTCTTCTGCTTAGGAATAAAATTAGAAACCTTTCTCACATCTTTCCTAAGCAGAAGAACATCAGCCTCTTTCTTTCTCCTGACAACTTCCTTGACTACTTGCTGGTCAGACTGGTGGGAAACTGACCAGCAGGTGGCACTGTTGTATCAAAATTCATTCATATTAACAGTACATGTATCCCTTAATATCTTGGAATAAAAAATAAATAATGAATGTACATTACAAAAGTGCTTAGACTAGCCCCTCGTCAATTTTACATTCACTTATTTTAAAGGTTTACTTATCCTTTAAGTGATCAGCAAAGCAAGCATGTGCACAGTGAACAATATTACACCAATATATGTGGTCATTTATGTGGCAATTGGGTCGCGGCCCCCCCTATCTTTTCCGCTGCTAGAATGGCTCGTCCCCGATGAGTCTGGCTATACCTAATGCGTCCTACAAGAAATCCTGCAAAGAGAGCTGTGGGTAGTGGTCCTCGCCTGGAGCTCTGTGAGGACTCTGGCTGGAGGGGCTGGATGCCGCAGACAACTGTTTGACATGAGCCGAAGAAAAGAAAAGAGAGAGAGAAAAAGTCTGAGAATGACAGAATATGAAAGCAGAAAATGTAATGAAAAGTGAAATTTTGTGCTAAGCAGAACAGTATAAAGCACTAACACACAGAGGCTCTAACACATTTTCCTTGCCCTCTGACATGGACAAGACTTCCAGTAAACGCTCACCCCCCGAATGATCTATTATAAGTACAGGTATGGGACCTGTTGTCCAGAATGCTCTGGACCTGGGGTTTTCCCGATAACAGATCTTTCCATAATTTGGATCTTCATACCTTAAATCTACTAGATAATCATGTAAACATTAAATAAACCCAATAGGCCGGTTTCGCTTCCAATAAGGATTAATTATATCTTAGTTGGGATCAAGTACAAACTACTGATTTATTATTACACAGAAAAAGGAAATCATTTTGAAAAACTTGGATTAGTTGGATAAAATGAAGCCTATGGGAGATAGCCTTTCCGTTATTGGGAGCTTTCTGGATAATGGGTCCCAAACCTGTATCAGTAATCCCCAAACCATTAGTGTCTGATCTGCACAGGGTCCAATTAACATATATAAAGCTCAGCCCTTGGCCTATAACCAGATTGTGATTGGCTGTGAATTCCATTAGAGGAGCAGAAGCCTTGAGGTGATATTCTGAGACCTTTTGTGACTGTTTATCTTTTTGATTCAGATTTTTGTGAAGCGGCATTCCAGTTTGGAATTAAAACAGCTACCTGGTTGTTAGGATCCAGTTTACCTTAGCAACCAGGCAGTGGTGTGAATGAGATCCTGGACAAGAGAAGAGAGGCTGAAGAGAAAGAAAAATAACAGCAAGGTTTTGGGCTGTCAGTGTCAGGGACCATGGAGGGGTAGAATTTTAAATTGAAAGATGGAAAGAACTATAGCAGGGTGACAGGGTGAGCTTTAAGAAGGGGTTGGATGGTGTTTAGCAAGTGAGGGAATACAGGGTTATGGGAGATAGCTCATAGTACAAGTTGATCCAGGGACTGGTCCCATTGCCATTTTGGAGTCAGGAAGGAATTTTTTCCCTCTGAGGCAAATTGGAGAGGCTTCAGATGGGACTTCTGGCTTCCTCTGGATCAACTGGCAGATTAAAAAAAAAACTAAAAGGTTGAACTTGATGGACATGTCTTTTTTCAACTTTACTTACTATGTTACTATGCTACTGTTACCCTCAATGTTTCTATATATCTGAAACCTTTTTATGAGCTAAGGGGCCCAGTCTGAAGGTCAGTTAGGGGGAGATTTGGGGTGTGTTTATTTGTACCCTGGGTACCCCTGGAACTATAGCAAGGTGACACCCCAATGTTTCTATATATCTGTAACCTTGTTATGAGCTAAGGGGGCCCAGTCTGAAGGTCAGTTAGGGGGAGATTTGGGGTGAGTGTTTATTTGTACCCTGGGTACCCCTGGAACTATAGCAAGGTGACACCCCAATGTTTCTATATATCTGTAACCTTGTTATGAGCTAAGGGGGCCCAGTCTGAAGGTCAGTTAGGGGGAGATTTGGGGAGAGTGTTTATTTGTACCCTGGGTACCCCTGGAACTATAGAAGGGTGACTGTTACCCCAATGTTTCTATATATCTGTAACCTTGTTATGAGCTAAGGGGGGCACAGTCTGAAGGTCAATTAGGAGGAGATTTGGGGTGAGTGTTTATTTGTACCCTTGGTACCCCTGGAACTATAGCAGGGTGACACCCCAATGTTTCTATATCTGTAACCTTGTTATGAGCTAAGGGGGGCACAGTCTGAAGGTCAGTTAGGAGGAGATTTGGGGTGAGTGATTATTTGTACCCTGGGTACCCCTGGAACTATAGCAGGGTGACACCCCAATGTTTCTATATATCTGTAACCTTGTTATGAGCTAAGGGGGCCCAGTCTGAAGGTCAGTTAGGGGGAGATTTGGGGTAAGTGTTTATTTGTACCCTGGGTACCCCTGGAACTATAGCAGGGTGACTGTTACCCCAATGTTTCTATATATCTGTAACCTTGTTATGAGCTAAGGGGGGCACAGTCTGAAGGTCAATTAGGAGGAGATTTGTATATATAGATACCTGTACATACATATACATTATCCCAGTTGTCTGTGAAATGTCCCTGAATAAAATACGTTATTCGACTTTTTGACACCCAGGTGGGCAGCTCCACTGATAAAATGGGCAAACAGCCAACAGTAACAGGGAGAGCCAATAAAATGTGTGACTGGGAGAATGAGAATACGGAGAAGGCAAGGGAAGCCACTTCTATACAAGAGATCTATTGTGAGAGATGTTTATAGTGTGAGTTTATTCAGTCTCTAACAGTGAACCTATTTATATCAGCGGCAGACAGAAAGGCCTTGTTCCAAGAAAGAGTTTCCCTGGCGAACTATGGCCAAGCGCAGCTCTCGTACGAATTCTGCCCTGAACCTCATGTTTAAAGAAAAAGGAACCAGGGAACTAATATATATTTTTTAGTTATGAAATTCCGCAATTACACGTTACAGAAAAATATAGTTGTGTTTAATCCTGAGCTTCTAGACAGGCTCTTTCAGAGCTGCTAACTTGGGTGGGTGCATGGCCACTTTTGCATTAAGATATTGAAAAGCGGACTATGAAAACTTGCGAGCGCTTCGTTAGTCGCGATGATGCCACAAATACTTCAGCGCATGTGCAAGCGTTACCCACAGCTGAGAGAGAAGTGAAGGGATCGTGATAATGGCAACTTCTCTTTGATGCACAGTTCTTGGATCGGGTTATAGAGCGCAGTCTTGGTCTTAGTGGAGAGTGTGGAATTGTGGGTAAGTTACATCTTACAACTTGCTGATCTTTTTAAGAGAATGGCTGTACTTCTGGAGAATAGTGCCTTATTAAGAAGAACCTTGAGCACTTTTGGCTTCAGTAAAGGCTTTTCCTATAATATGCTTTCTTTATTAGGGTTGTCATGTCCTTTAAAGGAGAAACAAACTCTTAAGAAAAAACCCTACCCCCATACCCTACATTAGGGATGCACCAAATTCACTATTTTGGATTCAGCAGAACCCTTACCCAAAGATTCAGCTGAATACCGAACCCGAATTTGCATATGCAAATTTGGGATGGGAAGGTGGAAACATTTTTTTACTTCCTTGTTGTTTGACATGTCATGTAATTTCACCCCCTGCCCCTAATTTGCATATGCAATTTAGGATTTGGTTCAGCCAGGCAGAAGGATTCGGCCGAATCCTACTGAATAGTTGCAGGTAGAAGTTTCGGGAATGTCTATAGACGCGGGTTGTGTTTTGTTAATAGCGAGTTTTTTCTCATCACGCCTTCCGGTTTACAACGACAGCACTTCCTGTTTTACTCCTTTATTTCTGATCACGCCTACTTCTAATGATGTCACTTCCGGTTTACAATGACTGCAGTTCCTGTTTCTTGATGGTCAGCAGGTCGTGGACTGGGTTGCGGATAAGATACTTGCGGGTCGGGTAGTGGATCCAAGCGGATTGGGTCTAACAAATTGGTTCCGCGCTGGGCTATGGAAAGCACTGGACCTGGCACTCATGGAAACATGGTGAGCTGCACCATGATACTTTTTCCAGTGATGTCAGTAGTGACATCACAAGGGGTATGACATCACAGGGGGTTTGATCACCCCATGCTCTTACCCCTGCCTGTACCCCAGTGACAATAATGCTTCCATTACTCTACTGTTAATGCCACATCAGCAGGGCAAACAACTTATTCTGCTACATTTTTCGGTGAACCCCTGGCAGATCGGCAAAACTGCATTTGAAGATCATTATCTTATATAATGAATGAGCATTATGAGTGATGAGATAAATGATCTTCCAATGTCCCGAGTTGACCTTAACAATGATGGTAAATACACACAACACACTGCAGCTGAACCAGGAATCAAGTCTAAAGATGCCAAGGAATATGACAGGCTCATAGCAGATATCAGAGAAAGAAAGAATACAGAATTTTATGGTAATCCCCGTTTACACAGCCCCCAACTTCCAAAAACTAAATGCAAATATATCACCAGGTTTTTTTGTTTCCTCTTACCTATTTTTTATTTTATTTTTTAGTTGTATTTTTCAGCAAGAACATACATTGTACATACATATACTTCTCTGAGGAATATGGTATTACATTAAGATTCAAATTAAAGGGATTGTGTTGTGATTTTTATGGGGTAGTTTTTTTTCTAAATGACAATGTTTACACTGCAAATAATTCACTCTACAAAAAAAAAAAAAATCTTCATAGTCATATCACTCTACAATATAAAATGTCATTCCTGAACCAATAAGTGTATTTTTTAGTTGTAATATTGGTGTGTAGGTGCATCTCAGGTCATTTTGCCTAGTCATGTGATTTCAGAAAGAGCCAGCACTTTAGGATGGAACTGCTTTCTGACAGGCTGTTGTTTCTCCTACTCAATGTAACTGAATGTGTCTCAGTGGGACCTGGATTTTACTATTGAGTGTTGTTCTTAGATCTACCAGGCAGCTGTTATCTTGTGTTAGGGAGCTGCTATCTGGTTACCTTCCCATTGTTCTGCTGGTGGGCTTCTTTGTGGAGGCAGAGGGGGTAATATCACTCAAATTTGCAGTACAGAGTGATTGAAGTTTACCAGAGCACAAGTCGCTTGACTGGCAGCACCTGGGAAACTGACAATATGAATAGCCCCATGCCAGATTTCAAAATTAAATATAATTTAATCTTTTGAAAAATGTATTTCAGTGCAGAATTCTGCTGGAGCAACTGATGTGTTTTAAAAAAAAAAAAAAAAACATGTCTTCCCATGACAGTATCCCTTTAATATCTCCCAGGGTAAATACTCTTCATATTGACAAGGATTAATCCATATCTAATTTATGCACTAGATTTTGATCTTAGAGGTCCAGAGTTAATAAGCTTCCTAAATTAATCTTTTTCCCCCTCAGACTTCTTGGCACTGTTTTTTATATTCTAGATTACCAGTAAACCCCCGATTCTCTAAAGAATCGTTAATGAAAGAATGGTAACAACAGTGAGGCAGCAAAATGCGATGGGTGCTGATTCACTCGGCATCCCCAGGCAGCAACTGGCGACGCTAATTTGTGGGGATGTAGAGTGAATCTGTGCCTATTGCTTGTTATTACCTATCTGCTATTAGAATTCTTAAATTTTGAGTTTATTGGTAGTAAAGTGTTACTGAAAAATTTCTTTATAAACAACATTTTTTGTGAAAATGTTCTCCTGTCCTTGAATGAGTTCTCCCTGGTGAGCTGTACTTAAAATCTTGACTTTAACATCAGATGAACGCTGCACTCTTGAAAATGCAACATAAAGTTGACCATGACCAAACACAGGCTCAGATAGGTAAATGCCGACTTTATCCAATGTTTGTCCTTGTGATTTGTTGATTGTCATGGCAAATGCAGCCTTAATGGGGAATTGTCGTCGTTTAAGTTTAAAAGGTAATTCCTGGTCAGAACTGGTAAGGTCAATTCTGGGAATCAAAACAGTATCACCGCTATGGGATCCTGTAAGCACTTCTGCCTTGATAACATTTTGTCTCATGCTCTTCACAACCAACCGTGTACCGTTACATAAACCTTGCTTAGTGTTAGGGTAGGGGCACACGGCGCGATTTCGCCGCGATTCTGCGCTGGGCGAGTTGTCGCTGCGTTTTTTAAGCCGAAATAGCTTTTGCTAACTTTGGCGCTGGCGTCAATGCAAATCGCGGCGAAATCGCTGCGCTAATTCACACGCGGCGATTCTTTTTCTACTGTCGCCCGGAAACGCTCAGCGAGGCAACTTCGGACGACAATAGAAAACGAATCGCCGCGTGTGAATTAGCGCAGCGATTTCGCCGCGATTTGCATTGACGCCAGCGCCAAAGTTAGCAAAGCTATTTCGGCTTAAAAAACGCAGCGACAACTCGCTTAGCGCAGAATCGCGGCGAAATCGCGCCGTGTGCCCCTACCCTTAAGGTTTCTTAACAGCATGACTATTGTTCCTACTTTGAGTATAAGATTGTGTTGTGGTAATCCAGCATTGTTGATAGTGTTTAAATATTCTAATGGGAAGTTAAGTTTCTCACTTTCGTCTTCAGAATCAATACAGTCAGTACTCAGAAAGACACAGCTTTGTCCAGGAAGTAATGCAATCACTTGGTTGTTTATCATGTCAACATCAATATTTTTTGGAGATAATATAGCCCGTTTTGCTAAAAATGGCCACCCACGCAGGTACGCAACCGGTTCCCCTCCTAGAGTGACGCTAGCGCCGCCATTAGACAAACTTGCAAAGGAGTAGCAAGATGGCCGACGCTTATACAGACTTTAGTGGGCGGATGACAAACTCGCAGAGGAGTAGCAAGATGGCCGACGCTTATACAGACTTTAGTGGGCGGATTTGGCAGTGGGCGGATGACAAAGTCGCAGAGGAGTAGCAAGATGGCCGACGCTTATACAGACTTTCGTGCAGGTACGCAACCGGTTCCCCTCCTAGAGTGACGCTAGCGCCGCCATTAGACAAACTTGCAAAGGAGTAGCAAGATGGCCGATGCTTATACAGACTTTAGTGGGCGGATGACAAACTCGCAGAGGAGTAGCAAGATGGCCGACGCTTATACAGACTTTAGTGGGCGGATTTGGCAGTGGGCGGATGACAAAGTCGCAGAGGAGTAGCAAGATGGCCGACGCTTATACAGACTTTCGTGCAGGTACGCAACCGGTTCCCCTAGTGTGACGGTGAGCGCATCTGCCTCCCTAGATCCTAACCTTCCAGCGGTCGCCGCCTGAGTGAGCAGGAAAGAAGAGGCGGCGGGAGGCAGAAGGAGACGGTGAGCGCATCTGCCTCCCTAGATCCTAACCTTCCAGCGCATCTGCCTCCCCGATCCTAACCTGTTCTGATCCTAACCTTCCAGCACATCTGCTAATCGAAGGCCGCATCTATGTCTTTCGGCTGAAGTTGCGCGCGCATCTCATAGATCCTAACCGAAGTTGCGTGCGCATCTGCCTCCCCTCCACTCGGGACATAGATAGGCCTTCGGTTAGTATATAGGATAAGTCACCTCTTTTTGTACCCGAGTAATATTTGGAGCATCCTGTTTTTTACTGTATCTATCAGAAGCCTACAGGAGTTTCACATTTGGGAGATCAGCATATCCAGACTCTTATTTGGGAGATTGTCATAGAAATTGAACAACATTGCTTCAGGGGATTGTGGAATATTTTGCTGTGTAACTTCCATCATCAAAGACCCAGCATCATACTAATCGCTGTATTTTGTCACAAGTCCATCACCAGGGTTTTATAGCATACTAGTGTACTGGTAGCAGGAAAAGCCCAACTAATGGGGGTGGCCATGCCATTGTACTGAAGGGGAGTCACTGCAAGTGTAGCAAATGGGCTTAAAGGGTAAGTAAAGGCAAAAAAATTAGATCCAATTTTTACTTTCTTTAATGAAAAATAAACCTATCTTCAATATACTTTAATTAAAAAATGTGTACTGTTTTTATAAGAAACCTGACTGTATGCAGGGGAATTCTCCCTTCATTTACTTCTGTGGAATTGTCAGACGGTCCCTAAATGCTCTGCAGGGAAACAATCATACTTATGAACAGCAGGGGCAGCCCCCGCCTTACTTCCCAGCCATGCAGAACTCAAGCAGCTTTGTTTGTTTCCCTGTAGAGCAGTCGGCGACTGTGTAGAGATTTGTGTTGGATTTTATTTTTGCCTTTACATCCCCTTTACTTTTTCCAACTCCAGCTGCAGGGACAAAGATCATGGAGCCAGATTAAACTGGGAGGATAATTTTGCTGCAGCCACTGGTTCTACAGAGTTGGAGAAAGTTTGTATTAAACAATACAAAAACTATAAAATCCACATTAGATTACATGACAACACAGGCCCAGTGCAGACTGTATATTGTGATTATTAATCAGTCTTGCTGTATCAGCTTCTGGCAGATATTATTTGACTTGCGCTGTTTTGATAATTTATGATGATCCCTAAGCAGCCCAGACCACACTGAGCATGTGCACAGTCTTGGTCTTGCAAAGATGTATAACAAAGTTACAAGATGGTGACCCCCTGTGGCCAACTTTGAAAGCATAAATCATTTGTTTGATTAGGCTTGTGGTGCAGTGAGATCATGTTTATGTTTATCTATTTTAGTCTTTAATTATTGCTTAGATATGCACCATATCAAAATAACCAGATCTCACGGCGCCCACAACATTCCATGAACAACAGGTTTCAGGTTTCCCTCTCCCCACAATGTGAATGCAAGAGAAGCTGTGCTGGCAATGCTTACCTGTGCTCCTGATACAGGGCCAAAGGGATTCGGTGGCCTCATAACAGGCTGGTTGTATATTAATGGTGGCTGTTGTATAACTGGTACTGTTCCCATTGGAGACTAGCAAAAAACAGACATTAGAATTTGAAGGACACTGCAAGGTACTTATTGCCCCTTTCTTCAATCCTTATCACATAGTCTTATAAATGCCAACTTCAAGGGGTTGTTCACTGTTAAGTTAACTTTTAATATGTTATAGAATGCTTCGTTTTAAGCAAATTTTCAATTGGTCTTCGTGGCTTTTTTTTATATATAGTTTTTGAATTATTTGCCTCCTTCTTCTGACCAGCTTTTAAATGCAGGATCACTGACCCAATCTAAAAAAAAAATGCTTTGCAAGGCTACACATTTATTGTTATTGCTACTTTTTATAGCAATTTGTCTATTCAGGCCTCTCATATTCATATTCCAGTCTTATTCAAATCAGTGCATGGTTGCTAGGGGAATTTGGACCCTAGCAACCAGATCGCTGACATTGCAAACTGGAGAGCTGCTGAATAAAAAACAAAAACCACAAATTATAATCTACATCATACTAACAGTTAATTTAAAGGGATTCTGTCATGATTTTTTATGATGAAGTTTTTATTTCTAAATGACACTGTTTACACTGCAAATAATTCACTCTACAATATAACATTTCACACAAGTATAATTTTGCCTGGTCATGTGCTTTCAGAAAGAGCCAGTGTTGCACTATGAAACTGCTTTCTGGCAGGCTGTTGTTTTTCCTACTCAATGTGGAGTTTAGGAAAAAGTCAGCAAGCTCTCCGGAAACCTCTTGTAGTGAGTAAAAGTTATTGCTTTATTTCAAAATACATTAAAACCATTGCATCCTGACGCGTTTCGTATCTAAGCGATACGTAGTCATAGGCATGAGCTGCTATCTGGTTACGTTCCCATTGTTGTGTTGTTAGGCTGCTGGGGGAGGGGAGGGAAGGGAGGGGGCGATATAACTCCAACTTACAGTACAGCAGTAAAAAGTGACTGAAGTTTATCAGAGCACAAGTCACATGACTGGCAGCAGCTGGAAAACTGATAATATGTCGAGCCCCATGTCAGATTTCAAAATTAAATATAAAAAAATCAGTTTGCTCTTTTGAGAAACGGATTTCAGTGCAGAATTTTGCCGGAGCAGCACTTTAAACTCATGCGTTTTGAAAAAAAAACATTTTTCCCATGACAGTATCCCTTTAAAGGTGAACAACCCCTTTAACAATGGCAATATTACAGATCTTATTTGAATACCTATTTTAAAAAAAAATCATATACACAATACTTACCATTCCAAATCCCACAATTCCAGTAGGCGTTGTTGCAGGAAAAGCCATTACTGGTGGTGCCTAATACAATAAAGAAAACCATGTCAACACAATGGCCATTTAATGGTGTAAGAACCTAATCCTAGGCAGAGTGTGTATAGTATGAGAAGATTCCTACTTATTGACAACTTCTTGGCTTTATCTAACAGAACATTCACCTGCTCTGAGTTATATAGTTGCTGTAACCTCGGATATATACAGTTAGAAGTAAAGAAACAAGAGCAGTCGCTACTCTCCAGCCACACAAACAACACAACATGTAGTGTGACTGCTCCCATAATGACTGGCCACTCAGGGATTCCTCTTCTGACAGTTTTGAGCAGTGATAGTTAACAGGAATGTTTCCATCGTCTTCAAATAAACAGGTTGTATTGGGTGAAAAAAGGGAAAGCAATGTTATGAATGTCACAGCATTTACATCAGTATTATGAATATTCACCCTTCTGGTTGAAGTGCATTGTAAATAACTTGGGGATTTAATACAGAAATGTTTCCAGAAAACAAGCCAAGTAAGCTCTGGCTCTGTTGGAAAAAGTTAGGGGATATACAAGGTTACTTTATTTTAACAGCATTTTCTGTACAGATTGAGCAAAATTAGGAAACTGTTCCTTCTGAATTGTGCTTAGTACAGGGGAATACCTATGCTGCCATAGTTTATGGGATCTCTCTGTACAGACTATGAGCAAACTTAGGGACTGTTCCTGCTGAATTGTGCTTAGTACAGGGAATACCTATGCTGCCATAGTTTTATGGGATCTCTCTGTACAGACTATGAGCAAACTTAGGGACTGTTCCTGCTGAATTGGGCTTAGTACAGGGGAATCCTATGCTGCCATAGTTTATGGGATCTCTCTGTACAGACTATGAGCAAACTTAGGGGACTGTTCCTGCTGAATTGTGCTTAGTACAGGGAATACCTATGCTGCCATAGTTTTATGGGATCTCTCTGTACAGACTATGAGCAAACTTAGGGGGCTGTTCCTGCTGAATTGTGCTTAGTACATGGAAATACCTATGCTGTTGTAGTTTTATGGATCTCTCTGTACAGACTATGAGCAAACTTAGGGGGTTGTTTCTGCTGAATTGTGCTTAGTACAGGGAATACCTATGCTGCCATAGTTTTATGGGATCTCTCTGTACAGACTATGAGCAAACTTAGGGACTGTTCCTGCTGAATTGTGCTTAGTACAGGGAATACCTATGCTGCCATAGTTTTATGGGATCTCTCTGTACAGACTATGAGCAAACTTAGGGGGCTGTTCCTGCTGAATTGTGCTTAGTACATGGAAATACCTATGCTGTTGTAGTTTTATGGATCTCTCTGTACAGACTATGAGCAAACTTAGGGGGTTGTTTCTGCTGAATTGTGCTTAGTACAGTGAATACCTATGCTGCCATAGTTTTATGGGATCTCTCTGTACAGACTATGAGCAAACTTAGGGACTGTTCCTGCTGAATTGTGCTTAGTACAGGGGAATACCTTTGCTGCCATAGTTTTATGGGATCTCTCTGTACAGACTATGAGCAAACTTAGGGGACTGTTCCTGCTGAATTGTGCTTAGTACAAGGGAATACCTATGCTGACATAGTTTTATGGGATCTTTCTGTACAGACTATGAGCAAACTTAGGGGACTGTTCCTGCTGAATTGTGCTTAGTACAGGGAATACCTATGCTGCTGTAGTTTTTACATCTCTATATAAGGCATAAGCAAATATAGGTGGTTCATGCTGCTGATTTGTACAGATATAACTGCAAATATTTGTACAAGTACATTTTCCTTTGCTCTTGCTGCTTATAAAGGAAGCCCGTGAATCATAAGACTAGGCCTTCTAATGGTAATACGCAAAACACATTGTATGGGCCAGTTTTTAACGGCTACAGTAGTGATTCCTAATTGCGAGCTCAGCTTCCCTAAAAGTGCACATTATCTGAATATTCTGCCAGTATCACAGGTGGATCAGTGAATGTACCCACCTGAGTCTCTAAATGATCCATCCATGCTGCTGTGAGAATATCCAAAATAGCACTATGGTTAGACTGGGCTGAACTGGGAGTGGGTGCATGTGGGTGTATGTGGGTGAATGTGGGTGCTGTTAGCTTTGTGGAAGGTTTATGCAGCTGGTACAACTGACACTTGCAGAGCTGGGGCTTATTTTGACAATGTGAATAGAAATGCACATTTTTCGTAACTTTTTATAAATGTCACAAAGTTTGTATGTGTAACCTGCTATGGGGGGCAGGAGGTATAGGGGCTGCATGTTAATTCATAAAAATTTACATAAATATTGGTAAAACAGGTCAATCTTTAGACATTTTGGGGGCCTGAAAAAGAATTTGCTGTGGGGCCCGGTAATTAGTAGTTACATTACTGGGGGGGCATCACATGTTATACAAGCCTTATGTAACTGTACAACACAGCCTATAGCACCAGGAGACATCAAGAGAGGCCGGCACAAGCCTGGACCCACAAAGTAGTAGAGCCGGAGTCAGATTGTAAAAGGTTAAAAAGCTTACATTTTATTCTCCATAATTAAGAACCAAGGTCTGACGTGTTTCCTGTCTATCAGGGACACTTAGTCATAGGCTCTATAGGCAGCTAGACTATGTGTCCCTGGTAGACACGAAATGCATCAGGCCTTGGTTCTTATTAAAGGACCAGTAAGTACATTTTCTTTTTAAAAAAAATTTAGTTTGTACAGAACAAAAAAAAAACCCACCAAGCCATATGTAACTTTAAAATCGCAAAGTCTTTATTAAAAAATAACTTACCGAACCTCCGCCTGCGCTCCTCTTCAGAAAAGGCATCAGGGCGACGATCCATTGTGCGGCACTCGATTTCTACTCCCTGGCTATCTCCTATAGAAGGCAGGGGGAGAAATCGAGCGCCGCACAATGGATCGTCGCCCGGACGCCTTTTCTGAACCGGAGTTTCGGTAAGTTAATTTTTTTTTAAAGAGTTTGCTATTTTAAAGTTACATATGGCTTGGTGTTTTTTTTTTTCCGTTCTATACAAAAGAAAATTTACGTTACTGGTCCTTTAATGATGGAGAATAAAATGTAAGCTTTGTACACACAGCCCGACGGCTCCAAATGCCTCCCATTCAGTACCAACACTGATATGTAAAATCTAACAGAACTACAACTCCCAGCAATATCCCACAGGCAAAGGTGACAGTCAGGAAGCAAAAATTTGAACGTTTAACTTTAGGAATCTTTTCTGAACTGCATCTTATTTTTTCTAAAAAGAAAACGTAACCCAGGGTCATTTAGGGAAACATAGTAGTTTGTTATACATAAATAAAGACATAAGTACACGTGTAATTAAAAGATTAACATGACTGCAAAACACCTGCATTATTAGTGCAGCATAACTTTTCAAGCAAGACAATTGAAATCATCTTCTGTATTAACCCTATATGCTCTGATGATCCATTAGCATGGTAGTGCCTCTGTACCGCTGAAAGTTTAAGCAATAATTTAGGAGTTTCTCACTTAAACGTTAGTGCAGATAGAAAAGATTTTGTTAATGGGGTTGTACACCTTTAAATCAAGTTTTAGTGCGATGTAAAGCTCATTTGCAATTGGTATTTTTTTTTGTGTTATTTAGCTTTTTATTCAGCAACTCTCCAGTCTGCAAAACTACCCTAGCAACCATGCACTGATTTGATTAACAAACTGGACTATGAAGAGGAGAGGCCTGAATAGAAAGGAGTAAAAAAAAAAGTAGCAAATACATTTGTAGCCTTACAGAACATTTGTTTTTAGATGGGGGTCAGTGACCCAGAGTCAGAAGGTGTCTCCAAATAACTCAAAAACTGTTATTAAAAAAAAAAAAAGTAAAAATGAAGACAATTACTGTAAATATTTGCTTATAATTAGCCATTCTATAAACTATTAAAAGTTAACACTGTGAACAACCCCTTTAACAAATTATCAGTTGCAGTACCACCAATAACCAATTATGGCTACAGCCTATTTTTCCCATAAGGATCCAATGGAACAGCGCCACGGTTTGCTTTACACTAAAGTTTTGTGCTGCTTAATTAAGGTGTATGCAGGACCTTTTATCCAGAATGCTCGGGATCTGGGGCTTTCCGGATAATGGATCTTTCCGTAATTTGGATCTTCATACCTTGCATCTACAAAAAAATCTCGTAAGCATTAAATAAACCCAATAGGCTGGTTTTGCTTCCAATAAGGATTAATTATATCTTAGTTGGGATCAAGTACAAGCTACTGTTTTGTATTACACAGAAAAGGAAATCATTTTTAAAAAATTTGGATTATTTGGATAAAATTGAGTCTATGGGAGACGGCCTTTCCGTAATTCTGAGCTTTCTGAATAAGGGACCTTCCTGTAATTTGGATCTTCATACCTTAAGTCTACTAGAAAATCATATAAACATTAAATAAACCCAATAGGCTGGTTTTGCTTCCAATAAGGATTAATTATGTCTTAGTTGGGATCAAGTACAAGCTACTGTTTTATTATTACACAAAAAAAGGGAAATCATCTTTAAAAATTTGGATTATTTGGATAAAATGGAGTCCATGGGAGAAGGCCTTTCTGTAATTTGGATCTTTCCGGATAACCGATCCCATACCTATTTATTTGGTACAGCATTTTGAAATAATGACCCTGCTATTCTTCAAGTCTTTTCAGTGGACAATGCAGGAGCACAAAAGGGTTAATTGTGAAGATATGACATTGCTAATAGGAATGATTGAACCAATTAATAAACATTAAGCGCAACCAGAGGCAATTCATGCAGAATCAGCCTTTATTGCAGCCAAAAGGACTGAAAGTGGTTCAGAAACAGTGCAGCAAGGTCTGGATATATATATATATATATATATATATATATATATATATATATATATATATATATATATATATATATATATATATATATATATATATATATATAGTTATAGTATAATATATATAGTAGGACTGTCCAGACTCGAGTTCTTTTCAAGCTTCCACAACCCAAAGCTCTGGCAGATTCAGCCGGAGTTTTATAAGCAGTAAAAGAAAGATTTGAGTCTGCATGCTATTAGTCAAGATCAAATGAAGCAGGGAAGACTCACTTTGGCTCAACACCAATCAGACTGATTAATGTGAGGCTGCAGCTTTAGGGCTCTTACGCACAGCCATTTTTACCTGTGATCCCCTGCACTGCGCTTTCTTCAGTTCAGCCACAGAGGAGCGCAAGAGTAGACAAACTTAATTATTGTGAAGGGGGCTGTACTCAAACAGATGCATGTTAGCGCCAAACGCAGGTTAGTACGCAGCATGTTGCATTTCACCTGCGTTTGGCGCATACATGCGTCTGTGTGAGTACAGCCCCCTCACAATTGAGTGTGTCTACTCCTGCGCTCCCCTGCGGCTGAACGGAAGAAAGAGCAACGTAGGGGAGCGCAGGTAACCGCCCGTGTGTAAGAGCCCTTACAGTAGTTAGGAAATCACATGCCAGTTGAGAGTAAAGAGGTTGATTTTTGGTTTGTTTTTTCACTTACGTATTGTGGAAAATGCATGCCATTCTGGGAACAATTATACAATGCAATAACACAGGATTAGAACATGGATTTAACATACAAAAACACAGATGAACGGTCTTATTAATATTTAGAATTAGGGATGCTAGTAACAAGGTTCTAGTTAACACACAGGTTCAACATGTTTCTCTCAGTTGCCAGTATTCTCTCATGATTTTTATGGTATAGTTTTTCTTTCTAAATTACATTGCAAACAATTCACTCTACAATATAAAATTTCATTCCTGAACCAATAAGTGTATTTTTTTTAGTTATAATATTGGTGTGTAGGTGCATCTCAGGTCATTTTGCCTGGTCATGTGATTTCAGAAAGAGCCAGCACTTTAGGATGGAACTGCTTTCTGGCAGGCTGTTGTTTCTCCTACTCAATGTAACTGAATGTGTCTCAGTGGGACCTGGATTTTTTCTATTGAGTGCTGTTCTTAGATCTACCAGGCAGCTGTTATCTTGTGTTAGGGAGCTGCTATCTGATTACCTTCCCTTTGTTCTGTTGTTAGGCTGCTGGGGAGAGGAGGTGATATCACTCCAACTTGCAGTACAGCAATAAAGAGTGAATGAAGTTTATCACATCACAAGTCACATGACTGGGGGCACTTGGGAGACTGACATGTCTAGCCCCATGTCAGAAAAAAAATCTGTTTGCTCTTTCGATAAATGGATTTCAATGCAGAATTCTGCTGGAGCAGCACTATTAACTGATGCATATTGCAATTTTTATTCCATGACAGTATAAATTTAAAGTAGAACTAAAGCCTAACTAAATAAGTAGCTATAAATGTTGTACATTATGTTTTGAGCTTCTGTACTAGCCCAAGGCAACCACAGCCCTTTAACAGTAAAGATCTGTGTCTCCAAAGATGCCCCAGTAGCTCCCCATCTTCTTTTCTGCTGATTCACTGCACATGCTCTGTGCTGCTGTCACTTACTGAGCTTAGGGACCCACTCACAATATACAGTACACATAGAATAGAAATGTCACAATATAAGGCTGATTAGTAATTAATACAGATAATTACTACATGGCAGCACAGAAACCAGTGCAATTAGCATCAGAATTTAATAATAAGCAAACCTGTAGCATCAGCTTATATTACAGTCAGGGAAGGTCATTTTCTGCTGGATAATTAGTGACGAGCCCTAAGCTTAGCTTCTCAACAGCCAATCAGAGCCCACTGAGCATGTGAGTGTCACAGACACTTTCCAAGATGGTGACCCCCTGTGACAAGTTTGAAGTCCTGGATCATTGCTGCTATTGACAAGCTCAAACTTTAGCCTCATGCAATAAGTTCAGTTCATAAAATATGCCATTTTTAACCATATTCATTCTTAGGGTTTCTTTCTCCTTTAAGACTTACATATGAGCTACACTTGGGCACATGGGGTGTGTGTGTGCTGCCTCAAGTCACCTGTTACCATTGCCCATAGCTAAGAACAGCAGTTGCCAAAACAGCCCGTGTCCCACTGAACTAGCCCACTTGGCCCCTCAAGACCCATGTATAGGGGTAGTGGTGGGGGTCACGATGGCTTGCTTCACTTATGTGTAGTCGAAAACTGGGCAGATATCTATAAGGCAGGCTTAAAGGGATTGTTCACCTTACAAACACTTTTTTCAGTTCATTTGTTTTCAGATTGTTCACCATCAACAAAGACTTTTTTCTATCACTTTCCATCTTTTATCATTTTCCCAAAATTTAAGTATAACGGTTAATGTTTGTGTGTCTTCATTCTTACAGCACAGTGATCCAAGATAGTGATGTGCGGGTTGGGGTTTTCCCGACCCACACCCGGCCCTGCCTGCACCCAAATTCCGGGTTCCTTTTATTGACCCACCCATGACGTCACAAAAGTTCAACCCGGAAGTCAGAAGCCGGCATTTGTAATGTCGCGGGCGGGAGGAGCAGTCAGAAGAGCCCAACCTACACCCGAAAGGGGGGGGTGCGAAGTCGGCCTGAACCCGCGTGTATTGGGAAGGCCTCATCACTAATCCAAGAGCATCTGAACGGATACAATTTGCTACATTTAGTTGATACAATTAGTTGATCCATTTCTTAGCAGTATCTGGGGAATATTAGTAACTATTGTATCAATTCTAACAGCTGGTGGTTCTTCTTTAAAGGACCAGTAACATCAAAAAATTTTTTTAAAAAATTCGTTAGTACACAACGAAAAAAAACACATACACAAATTATACTTTAAAAAAGCAAAGTCTTTATTAAGAAATAACTTACAGAAACTCTGCTTCCTGTCTTCTACAGAAACGGCGACCATCCATTGAGCGGTGCTTGATTTCTCCTCCCTGGCTCTCTGCTGCTGGATCCTTCAGCTGCCACATTCTGTGCTTTCTGTAGTGCAGCGGCGCTTCCAGCAGGAACTTGAGGCGGATCTGCGGTGCCGGTGTTCCTGTGGGCCATGATCTCTCTATCACTGCTGTAACAGCTCAGGCCCTACAAGATCCCCCTCCGCCCGGGGAGGTGAGTCCTGGTCAGTTCCCTGTAGGGCGGCTGTGTGGCAAGGGACAGTTTGCTGGGACAACCGGTAGTGCGCCCTCGCAGCTGCGCACACCCGCTGCAACTGTTTCTCTCTGGCGCTTCGCAGCTACCGACAAAACTACAAGTCCCACCATGCACCATGCAGTGGGACGCAGGGACTTGTAGTCAGCTGGATGCAGAGCCCTGCAGCTCAGCAGTGCCTGAGCTGTTACAGCAATGAGAGTTTTGTCGGGAACTGACCAGGACTCACCTCCCCCGGCGGAGGGGGATCTTGTAGGGCCTGAGCTGTTACAGCAGTGATAGAGAGATCATGGCCCACAGGAACACCGGCACCACAGATCCGCCTCAAGTTCCTGCTGGAAGCGCCGCTGCACTACAGAAAGCACAGAATGTGGCAGCTGAAGGATCCAGCAGCAGAGAGCCAGGGAGGAGAAATCAAGCACCGCTCAATGGATGGTCGCCCTTTCGCCGTTTCTGTAGAAGACAGGAAGCAGAGTTTCTGTAAGTTATTTCTTAATAAAGACTTTGCTTTTTTAAAGTATAATTTGTGTATGTGTTTTTTTTCGTTGTGTACTAACGAATTTTTTTAAAAAATTTTTTTATGTTACTGGTCCTTTAAGGTAACTTTTATTGTTATAGAATGGTCAATTCTAAGCAACTTTTCAATTGGTTTTCATTATTTCTTTTTTATAGTTTTATAGTTATTTGCCATGTTTCTTTGCAGCTTTCAAATGGGTGTAGCTGCCTCCCATCTAAAAAACAAATGCTCTGTAAGGCTATAAATGTATTGTTATTGCTACTTTTTATTACTGATCCTTCTAATCAGGCCTCTCCTATTCTTATTCAAGTCTCTTATTTAAATCAATGCATGGTTACTAGGGTAATTCGGACCCTAGCAACAAGATGGCTGAAATTGCAAACGGGAGAGCTGCTGAATTAAAAGCTAAATAATTTGAAAACTTTCAATAATAAAAAATGAAAACAAATTGAAAATTGTCTTGAGTTGGATTTTTTTTTTTGAATACAAACTCGAATTCGAGATTAATCATACCTGGACCCTGGGAACAAGTCAAATGCATCAATGCATTCGGCCGAATACTGAACCGAATCCAGTATGGGAAGGGGAAAACATTTTTTACTTCTTTGTTTTGTGACAAAAAGTCCCGCGAATTCCCTCCCCACCCCTAATTTGCATATGCAAATTAGGATTCGGTTCGGCCGGGCAGAAGGATTCGGCCGAATTCGAATATAACAGAACTTGCTGCTTTTCAGCTCTGAGTTAGTCAGTGACTATAAGGGGGGCCACATGGGACATAACTGTTCAGTGAGTTTGTAATTTTGTTGTACGGGGCCCTGTGATTTCTAATGGGGGCCCTGCGGCCTGGTAACCAATCAGAGTAAAAGCAAGAGAGCTGAAAAGCAGGAAGTAGTGTTCTGACTATTATGTTACACATCCAGTCACTCCAGCCTTTATACATTACATTTTTGCCTGACTAACTATTTTAAAAAAATTATTTATTTTGCGCTATTTACCCAGTTTTTAATTTTGTACTGAATCTTGCTTCTTCGATAATAATTACTCTTTATACTTGAAATATTACAATTAAATAACTGCACAAGACACTGTTTAAAGTCTGAACAGTGAGAAGAAGTTGTGTAAGGACAGTGAGTAGAGTGCGAGGTACCTACCAAAGTTGCAGGGTTCCATGTTGTCGTAGGAGCGACTTTTGGCTGCCAGTTGGTCCCACCAGTGAGCTTCTTCTCCCCAGGCTGACTCCAATAAATATCACTAGCATTAAAGAAATGTCACACACTTTTAATACTAAATACTATAAAACATACACACATTCATATGCACACTGACAAGTTAAAGGGGAACTATCAGAAAAATGAAAATTGAATAGAAGCTTCAATATTGAAATAAGAAACTTTCAAAATACAATCAATTAAATATTCTGCATTGTTTCTGAAATAATCAATTTTATGTTCACTATGCCTCTCGGTATCTGTTTCTCTTCATTCTGTCTTCATGCAGCAGGTGGATGTCAGATATTCATTGACAGTTAGATCCAATATATCTTATAGGGGGGCTCCTTTCCTAGCAGATGTATTAGAGCTCACTCAAATAACTAACTCCAATACAAACAAAATAAATTCTGCATGTAGAAAGACATGATGTCAGGTGAGTTTAATAGAGTGAGCTCTAATACATCTTCTAGGAGCCCCCCTATAAGATATATTGGATCTAACTGTCAATGAATATCTTACACCCATCTGCTGCATGAAGACTAGGGATGCACCGAATCCACTTTTTTGGATTCGGCCGAACCCCCGAATCCTTCGTGAAAGATTCGGCCGAATACCGAACCGAATCCGAACCCTAATTTGCATATGCAAATTAGGGGTGGTAAGGGGAAAACATTTTTTACTTCCTTGTTTTCTGACAAAAAGTCATTCAATTTCCCTCCCGCCCCTAATTTGCATATGCAAATTAGGATTCGGTTCGGCTGGGCAGAAGGATTCGGCCGAATCCGAATCCTGCTGAAAAAGGCCGAATCCCAAACCGAATCCTGGATTCGGTGCATCCCTAATGAAGACAGAATGAAACGAAACAGATGCTGAAAAAGAAATAGTGAAGATAAACTTGATTATTTCAGACACAGTACAGAATATTTAATTGATTGTATTTAGAAAGTTTCATATTTCAATATGATGAAGCTTAAACTAAATTAACATTTCCGCTATAGTTCCCCTTTAAACCCGTGCTATCCAACTACTTCCATGCAGAAGGACACCTACGGAATAGAAGAGATTTCTATGAAATCCATGGGCAGACTTTAGGTCATAAATCTTCTTGCTACAGGTACTTTGTGTAAGATTTATATAGTGAATAAAGTACCCCGCATTCCTGGCCCCTTAGTGGAACAAGTGTCTTTATTTTACACACACCACAGTGCGGATACGGAAAAAAAGAGAGAGAGAGAGAGGGAGAGGGAGAGAGAGGGAGAGGGAGAGGGAGAGGGAGAGGGAGAGGGAGAGGGAGAGGGAGAGGGAGAGGGAGAGGGAGAGGGAGAGGGAGAGAGATATACAATATGCTCCCTATAATAACCTGCAGTCTCAAATAAACTCCCAGGACTCCTACACGACATCCAATGTCAATTTAGACTACAGTATAACCCAAAACGTCCGGCACATGCATATTCAATAGGAGCTTTTCCCTGGTTTTACGTTTCGTTTTCCCGGGGTTTAATTCGCTTTATGACCATTATCCCTTGCCAACTGCCCTATTTTATTACTAAAAACCCTTTTACATTAAGGGGCACATTTACTCAGTTCGAGTGAAGGAATAGAATAAAAAATACAAATTTCGAAGTATTTTTTTGGCTACTTCGACCATCGAATTGGCTACTTCGACCTTCGACTACGAATTGAACAATTCAAACTAAAAATCGTTTGACTATTCGACCATTGGGTCCCCATAGGCTTTGCAAGCTTTATTTGGTCGAAGAAAAATCGTTCGATCAATGGATTAAAATCCTTCGAACCGAACGATTCAAAGGATTTAACCGTTCGAACGATTTTTCGGTAAAACTGCGGTAAATCCTTCAACTTCGATATTCGAAGTCGAAGGATTTACCTTCGGCAGTCGAATATCGAGGGTTAATTAACCCTCGATATTCGACCATATGTAAATCTGCCCATTTGTGTTAAGACATTTGAAACCTGTAACACGCTGTACAATTCTGCTGGAAGCGGCAAGGAGGAAGACGTAGTAAGGGTCCGTGCACAAGACTCGGTTCAAAGAGGCAAGAAAGGAGAAGTAAGGGACCAGGCAAAACATTATGATCAGCAAAAGGGAAATGGCGAGAAGAAGGGAGGGGGCAGGCAGGCAAGCTGTAGAAGCAATCCGGAGAGGTAACCCTTTGTTGAAGAGGAAAGTGGACAGGACTGGAGCAGCAGCAGTGTTGAGGGTGCGGAGGGGCAAGCGGTGCTAAAGGAGGAGTTAGGGACTGGGGCACAAGATTGAAAATGTAGCAAAAGAAAGCAAAAGCTTTGTTGGAGATTGAGTGGTGTCCTTAACACCTTTCCCTTATTTTATATTTTCCCAGATTTCACTGTTTTTTTTTCCACGGTCCCTTGAGAAACGTAAACTCGGGGTTGTAATACAGATTTCGCAGAATACTCACTTCTTTGTCGTTCCATTTCCAATGCCCAGATCTACAAAAAGAAATAAGCAGATTGAGAGGATGAAAAGAATAAGGAAGCTCTGTTATTGCCGTGTCTTATATTCTGTGAAATACTCACTGCCCACAAGGTTGGCGAGGGATGAATCCAGGTCATCAGACACCAGTTTGTTTTGTGGGTTCATAGAGGAGGGAAGATTTTGATTCTGAGAGGCTACTGTCGGCTTTAGAAGCCCACCCATATCATCAAAAGCTTTATGGGAGAAACACAAAGAGAACACAATTATTAAGGTAGCTTCTCTCTCTTGGATAGATATTTTAGTTTAGATATATTCTTCAGTAATTTACAGATTATTATTCCTATCAGTCCCTGTCCTAATGGAGGAAACTTAAGAGGGAGGAGGGGTCTACGCGGGGTGGGTGGTACGGTGTTTTTTTCTACAGGGTTTCCTTCTCCTTTAAGGGCATAAACAAACGCTCATATTCGAGGAGATTAATCGCCAGACGTCAAATCTCCTTTTCTTCTGGGCGACTAATCTCCCCTAAACTGCCTCCCACCGGCGATTTACATTCTACATGGCACATGGATCGCTTAGTTTTCCAAAGTGAGACAATGTCGGAAAACAAAGCAGACCGATTGCCATTCCGTTTTGCCGGCGGGAGGCAGTTCAGGGAGATTAGTCGCCCTGAAGAATATGAAATTTGTCGCTCGGTGACTAATCTTTCCCTTGCTGCAAGTTGGAGTGATATCACCCCCCCCCCCAGCAGCCTAACAACAGAACAATGGGAAGGTAACCAGATAGCAGCTCCCTAACACAAGATAACAGCTGCCTGGTAGATCTAAGAACAACACTCAATAGTAAAATCCAGGTCCCACTGAGACACATTCAGTTACATTGAGTAGGAGAAACAACAGCCTGCCAGAAAGCAGTTCCATCCTAAAGTGCTGGCTCTTTCTGAAATCACATGACCAGGCAAAATGACCTGAGATGCACCTACACACCAATATTACAACTAAATACACTTGCTGGTTCAGGAATGACATTTTATATTGTTGAGTGAATTATTTGCAGCGTAATTTAGAAATAAAAACAACATCATAAAAATCATGACAGAATCCCTTTTAGCAATGGGATCAGTTTCACCAGGAGACAACCGGTCTGTATGTTTTTGGCGCGTGGATGGAAAAACTGAAGTACCTGGAGGAAAATCCACAGAGACACTGGGAAAACATACAAACTCATGAGTGTTCATGCTGCACTTACCTGTTGAGTCAATGTTAATATTGGAAGGAGATTTGTTGCCGAACACTGAATCAAAGTCAACATTAAGGCCGCCGGAGGATTGTGGTTGAACAGCTAGGGATGGTGTGAACCCTGAAAACGAAATTAATGCATTAGCAACCAGTTATTAAGACATGATAATATTTCCAAAAAGGGTTAAAGGAACAGTAACATCAAAAAATGAAATTGTTTTAAAGTAATAAAAATATAATGTAGTGTTGCCCTGCACTGGTAAAACTGAAGTGTTTGCTTCAGAAACTCGACTTTAGTTTATATAAACGAGCTGCTGTGTAGCCATGGGGGCAGCCATTCAAGCACAGGATACACAGTAGATAACAGATAAGTACTACTATAGTTTATAGAAACAAGCTGCTGTGTAGCCATGGGGGCAGCCATTCAAGCACAGGATAAACAGTAGATAACAGGTAAGTACTACTATAGTTTATATAAACAAGCTGCTGTGTAGCCATGGGGGCAGCCATTCAAGCACAGGATACACAGTAGATAACAGATAAGTACTACTATAGTTTATATAAACAAGCTGCTGTGTAGCCATGGGGGCAGCCATTCAAGGATACACAGTAGATAAAGATAAGTACTACTATATTCAAGCACAGGGATAAACAGTAGATAAACAGGTAAGTACTACTATAGTTTATATAAACAAGCTGCTGTGTAGCCATGGGGGCAGCCATTCAAGCACAGGATACACAGTAGATAAACAGATAAGTACTACTATAGTTTATATAAACAAGCTGCTGTGTAGCCATGGGGGCAGCCATTCAAGCACAGGATACACAGTAAGATAACAGATAAGTACTACTATACTTTATATAAACAAATCTGCTGTGTAGCCATGGGGGCAGCCATTCAAGCACAGGATACACAGTAGATAACAGATAAGTACTACTATAGTTTATATAAACAAGCTGCTGTGTAGCCATGGGGCAGCCATTCAAGCACAGGATACACAGTAGATAACAGATAAGTACTACTATACTTTATATAAACAAGCTGCTGTGTAGCCATGGGGCAGCCATTCAAGCACAGGATACACAGTAGATAACAGATAAGTACTACTATAGATTATATAAACAAGTTGCTGTGTAGCCATGGGGGCAGCCATTCAAGCACTGGATACACAGTAGATAACAGACAAGTACTACTATAGTTTATATAAACAAGTTGCTGTGTAGCCATGGGGGCAGCCATTCAAGCACAGGATACACAGTAGATAAGACAAGTACTACTATAGTTTATATAAACAAGCTGCTGTGTAGCCATGGGGGCAGCCATTCAAGCACAGGATACACAGTAGATAACAGATAAGTACTACTATAGTTTATATAAACAAGCAGCTGTGTAGCCATGGGGGCAGCCATTCATCAAGCCTTTTTTTTTTTTTTTTTTTTTAACACAATCACTTCATTTCAGGGGCTCAAAAGTAATTGGACCATTGAGTCAAAGGCTATTTCATTGGCAGGTGTGGGCAATTCCTTTGTTATGTCATTAACAATGAAGCAGATAAAAGTCCTTGGGACAAATTTACAAAATTCGCCAGCCACGGCTTCGCTCACAGCGCAACACTTGTCCAGTCGTAGATTCGCCAAGACAACGCTAATTAACTCAAATCCAAAGCTACGTTCAGGGCACCGAACGCTGGCAAAGTTGCACTAGCGTTACTGCGCCAAGCAAAGCGAAGTTGCGCTAGCGTTACCTAATTTGCATATGGTGGAAAGTTAAAGTTTAACGGACGTATATGTTGCAGCAAATACATTACATTACACAAGCCCAGGGAAACATTAATAAAAGAAAATAAAGTTGTTATATTGCCCTACACATGAGCCCAGTGTATAGTTTATGTGCCATATGTTAGGAAATGTAGGGGGGAAGCCGGTTACCCCAAAAAGAATTTACGCTCTTTTGCAGCCTATCACCCTAAAAAAAAGAAAAGTCGCCAGCGTTTTTTGGGACTTAGAAAAATGCTCAACTTTTTTTTGAGGAAGTCCAATCTACTCTGAGGTGGTGAAGGCAAGTCTGGCGCAAGAGGTAACGTTTAGTAAAATCCGCATCTTAGTGAATTTGCGTAGTTACGTCCATTCGCCAGAGCGCAACTTCGCCAGGCGTGAGGGAGCGAAGTATCGCTAGAGTTTATCTCCTTCTCTAGCGAAGTTATGCCATCGTCATTTAGTAAATCAGCGAAGTAACGAAATGACATTACGCTGATGAATTTTCGCCAGCGTTAGTCACTTCACCCTTTACTAAATTTGCCCCATAGAGTTGGTTTGAGGTGCTTGTATGTGGAAGATTTTGCTGTGAACAGACAACATGCGGTCAAAGGAGCTCTCCATGCAGGTGAAACAAGCCATCCTTAAAGGAGAATGAAACCCCCTGGGCACCAAAATCCCTCCCCTCCCCTGTGTTGCCCCCCCCTCCCTCCTCTCCCCTGGCAAATGCCCCTAACTTGTTACTCTCTGCGCAGGTCCTGTCCACGAAGCTCACAGGCGCCATCTTCTCCCAAGCGGTCTTCTTCCTGCTTTGATCGGCGTTTTTGGCGCATGCGCAGTAGGAGCATTTACCGGTATGGCTCTACTGCGCATGCGCCGAATCAGAAAACTTCGTGACTTTTGGCGCATGCGCAGTAGATCCGTACCGGTTAATGCTCCTACTGCGCATGCGCCAAAAACGCCGATCAAAGCAGGAAGAAGACCGCTTGGGAGAAGATGGCGCCTGTGAGCTTCGTGGACAGGACCTGCGCAGAGAGTAACAAGTTAGGGGCATTTGCCCGGCGGGACAGGTAGGCCAGGGGGGAGGGGGGGCAACACAGGGGAGGGGGGAGGGTTTTTGTGCCCAGGGAATTTCCTTCTCCTTTAAAAGAAAAATATACCCCCAAAATAAACACTTAAGCAACAGAGTTTACATCATATTAAGTGACATATTTAATAACAGAATACAATGATAGTCCTGACAATTCCATGCTTCTTACTTTGTAGCAACATTTGGGGGGGAAGTGTTTTCCTGTTTCAATAATGCCCCCCCCCATGCACAAAGTGAGGTCCTTACAGAATAGATTTATAGAGAACATGACTGGCCTGCACAGAGTCTGACCTCAACCCAACAGCAATTCTGAGCCAAGCTTGATCCCTTACATCACTGACAAACCTCACTAACCTTGTGAATTAATAGAAGCAAATCACACTAAGTTCTAGGTGAAACCCTCCCAGAAGGCAATAGGCTGATATAGCAACAAATGGAGGGGGAAGCTTCATATTGAGCCCTAAAATGATAATGATAAATGAGATCTCACAAGAAACAAGAAAAGCCAAATTTCAGGCAATAAATCCCCCAAGATGGGAGAGAGGAGAGAACAGGGAAGAAAAACACCAGATTGGTAAAAAGGAGTCCTCTGCTTCTCCATTTCTATTCTAAGTAGCTGGTCTATTAAGGTTAAGGACACATAGGCAGATTCGGGGAGATTAGTCACCCAAGTGACAAATCGCATCTTCTTTGAGGCGACAATCTCCCCGAACTGCCTTTCCACCAGCTATAATGAAAAATCGCCAGCGGGATGGCACAAACGGCGCTTCGTTTTCCGAAGTTGCCTCACGAGGAAACTTTGGGCGACTTCGGAAAACAAAGCACTGAGAATGCCATCCTGCTGGCGATTTTTCATTATAGCCAGTGGGAAGGCAGTTTCGGGGAGATTGTCGCTCTCTAAAGGAGAAGGAAAGCTACCAAGGCATCTTATTGCCAATAGATTAGCCACAATAGTGCAAGCTATAACTCTATTTATTCTGTACAATGCTTTACCATACCTGAGTAAACAGCTGCAGACTGTCTCTGTTTGTTTAGGATAGCAGCTGCCATATTAGCTTTGTGTGACATCACTTCCTGCCTGAGTCTCTCCCTGCTCACTCATAGCTCTGGGCTCAGATTACAGCAGGGATGGGAGGAGGGAGGGGGAGAGGAGCAAACTGAGCATGCTCAAGCCCTGCCCTGGAGGTTTAAGCTGAAAACAGGAAGTCTGATACAGAAGCCCACGAGTACACAATAGAAGGAAAGAAATGTGCTGTTTCTTTTGACAGAGGACTCAGAGCAGCATTAGTTTCAGGGTTTACTGGTGTATTTATATAGACCTTCCTGATAAAGCTTAATTCATTTTAGCCTTTCCTTCTCCTTTAAGGAGTATTAATGTTCCAGTACTTACACGGACATAATACAGCAATGTCTAACTTGTTATTGTTTTAGAATAAAAATATGCGTTTTTACTTGTCTCTCCAATTCTTCCACTAGGTGCCAAACATGTGTACAGACGTGTATGAATTCCTACATTGTGCGTCACACTTCCACGGTTTATCTGCGCGTCCTCTTATTGGAGTGCTTCTACCTTGTTTTTAACACCTGGATCATGATTCCCAATGTAAACATTAGAAGTCCCTCTTTTCTACTGGAAGTGATGGCACTGTGGCTTTATCATGGGGGGGTGAAATAACATGGACATCCGCACCAATACTGGAAGCAAAAATAATATTTAGCATTTGTCTTGTAGTTATAGACAATCTGTATTATATATATTTAACTACTCTGTTTACTCGGATGTTTTAAGCAGTGGTCAAGTAACTACTTGACAATTACCGCGGACAATTACCGGCAGCCTCTTGCAAAAATAACAATTGTTTTTTTTCTCCCAAAACTCCTTTACACTTGGCTGTGTTATACCCACCTCCGTATAGACCGGCTACTGTAGAGGGCTCACTGCGGAAATGGGAAGGATTAGGGTAGCCTTGTGGACCACAGAAAGAATCTAATACGTTCGGAGAGAAAAAAGCAATAGAAAGTGTTAGTAACAGCAAGGAAAGACAAAGTAGCATTATCCCAGAACTCATAGAACGCAAGGATAAAAAAAAAAAAAAAAAAAGAGGGTTAATTGTTTTTGTGTTTAGTATATTATTACTGATAGTAACTGACAGCAAAGGGTTATCGGATCTGGTGCAAAGGTACAAATGTTATTACATTACCCACCAATATCCTCTGAGTTTATTATGCCCTTCCTGTACTTATAGAGAAAGGCCTTAAAAATTAAAGGATAAGTAAACTTTTAAAATAAGTGAATGTAAAATTGGGGAAGCTGCTATTCTAAGCACTTTTGTGATTTAAATTCATTATTAATTTTTGAAGATATTAAAGTATACATTTTGTTTGTTACAACAGCGCCACCTGCTGGTCAGTTTCCCACCAGTCTGACCAGCAAGTAGTCAAGGAAGTTGTCAGGAGAAAGAAAGAGGCTGATGTTCTTCTGATTAGGAAAGATGTGAGAAAGGTTTCTAATTTTATTCCTAAGCAGAAGAACATCAGCCTCTTTCTTTCTCCTGACAACTTCCTTGACTACTTGCTGGTCAGACTGGTGGGAAACTGACCAGCAGGTGGCGCTGTTGTAACAAAATTCATTCATATTAACACTACATGTATCCCTTAATATCTTGGAATTAAAAATAAATAATGAATGTACATTGCAAAAGTTTTTAGAAAAGCAGCCTCATCAGTTTTACAATCACGTATTTTAAATGTTTACTTTAAATGGGGCTGAAATTAACAGGCATCTATAAACCCTTATCTGTTAAAGGGGTTGTTTGCTTTTAAATTAACTTAGTATGATGTAGATAGTGATAATTAGAGATAATTTACAATTTGCCTTCGTTTTTTATTATTTGTTTTTGAGTTCTTTAGCTTTTTATTCAGCAGCTCTCCTGTTTGCAATTTCAGCAATCTGGTTGCTAGGGTCCGAATTCCCCTAGCAACCATGCATTGATTTGAATAAGAAACTGGAATACGAATAGAAGAAGCCTGAATAGAAAGATGAGTAGTAAAAAGTAGCTATAGTAAGACATTAGTAGCCTTACAGAGCATTTGTCTTTAGTTGGGGTCAGTGGCATTTGAAACCTGGACAGAGAGTCAGAAGAGGAAGGCAAATAATTCAAAAACTATAAAAAAAAAAAAAAAAGACCAATTGAAAAGTTGCTGAGAATTAGCCAATTTATAACATACTAAAAGTTAACTTCAAGGTGAACCGCCCCTTTAAGGTCTCTACTCAAAATCCCAGTAACCTTAGTCGGGAAGGAAATCACTATGGAACACAAACAGCAATACCGTTAGAGCCGTGGATATAAAAGCCCACAGTACTTTACCAATAAATATTTCATGGCTAGGTGTCTTAGCAGTAAAACTGGCTGAATCAGTAGATACGACAGGTAGTTGAACACCCTCGCTAGCTTTACTGAGGAAAGGATTTAGACTTGGAATGGAATCATCAGCAGCTTCAGAGGTGAAAGGATCTGCGCACGCGACAGAAAGTGGAGAGGTTAGTCGTATAGTAGAAGACGTAGTAGTAGTAGAAGTAGTGGTAGTAGTAGCAGTAGTAGTAGTAGTAGCAGTAGTAGTAGTAGTAGTAGTAGAGACAAACATAACAGGCATGCACTGCTTGGGAAACAGAAAATGCAAAATGGTTGCCAAGGCCATTGATCCCAAAAAGAAGTGGTTATTGATGGGACTGGATAAACAAACAGGGGGCCTGAACAAGAAGTTCAGTAATGAAATTAGTAGGTAAAGTCCCAGTCCTAGTGACCGTACAGTTTATCACTAGTTACATGACAAACGTAATCTGAATTTAGATTGCATTACTTTCATGCTCACATTTCTCCCATGTTTTAATGATTATCATGCTGTCTGCAATCCTCTTCAGATTCTAGGGATGCACCAAATCCAGGATTCGGCCTTTTTCAGCAGGATCCGTATTTGGCCGAATCCTTCTGCCAGGCTGAACCGAATCCTAATTTGCATATGCTAATAAGGGGCAGGAGGGAAATCCCATGACTTTTTGTCACAAAACAAGGAAGTAAAATGTTTTCCCCATCCCACCACTAATTTGCATATGCAAAATACGATTCAGATTCAGTTCGGTATTCGGCCGAATCTTTTGCAAAGGATTCTGGGGTTCGGCCGAATCCAAAATAGTGGATTCAGTGCATCCCTACCAGATTCAGAATCAACCTTTACTGAACTAATCTACAAGATGTGCACTTCATATAATAAAGTTTCCTTGTACACACTGCAACACGATGGCTACTCAGTCTCTTGCTCGAGGCAATTATTTCAGTACATTGTGGGTTAATAATCCTGCCCTAGGGGAAAGGGTGAGAGGGAAAACTGCTGCTGCTTATGGTCACTTCCCCAGTGTAACACTGCACTCAGCGGATTTGATGAAGCATCTATTTTATTTTAATTCCAGAGTGAACTTCCAAAGGAAGAAGCTTGAACTGTGGATTTGATTTCTCAGTGATATACATTGTAATACAGATGTGTGTGACCTGTTATCCAGAATGCTCGGGACCTTGGGTTTTCTGGATAAGGGATCGTTATATAATTTGGATCTTCATACCTTAAGGGTTGGGGCAGACGGGCAGATTCGGGGAGATTTAGTCGCCTGGCAACTAATCGCCTCTTCTGGACAATCTCCCCGAACTGCCTTCCGTCTGCTTGAATGAAGAATCGCCTGCGTTAATGCACTCGGGGCGCTTCGATTTCTGAAGTCGCCCGAAAGTTCCTCATGAGGCAATTTTTATCGTAGCCAGGCAGTTCGGGAAGATTAGTAACCCCAAAGAAGAGGAGATTTGTTGCCGGGCAACTAATCTCCCCGAATCCGAGTGTCTGCCCTTTACTGAAAAACAGTACAAAAATAAATAATGGAAAGTAATTGAAAAAAGTCTTTAATTCTGGGGAACAATCTGAAAACAACTGAACTGAAAAAAGTGTTTGGAAGGCGAACAACCCCTTTAAGTCTACTAGAAAATCATGTAAACGTGAAATAAACCCAATAGGTTTTGGTTTTGCTTCCAATAAGGATTAATTATAGCTTAGTTGGGATCAAGTACAAGCTATGGTTTATTATCACACAGAAAAAGGATAATGGATTATTTTGTTAAACTGTAGTCCAGCGCTTTCTGGATAATGGGTTTCCTGATAACAAATCCCAAACCTGTACAAAGAAAGGTTCCTATAATATAGTCTGTGAGTGATGATGTGTACATGCTGTGTGTGTGTGTTCAAACCTATACAATACATATATGACCACATTACCAGCTATACAGTGGCTTGTGATGCCCAGCAGACAAATATGATGTGCAGTTCCCCAATAAAAGGGTAAAACAAACAAGCTCACCAAGTCTGCAGCAGTAAAATGGCAGCACATACGTTTCTAAGGGCTGGGCATGCGTCCAAATGAAAACCTTTAGAGAGGTGCATGATGGGCAGCTGCATTTGGGTGAGAATAAGGAAAAGGGAGACTGTTTTCTAAGTGAAAGAGGGAGATCTTTTCTTACCTGCCCAGGAACCTGCTACCTGCGGATGAACAGATGGCTGGAAGGTTGGCTGCATGTCTAGCAGGTCATTGGAGAGCTTGGTACTACTGAGGAAAGAAAAGACAAGCACTGCTTTATCTGCTCTACAGACACGTCCCATTATACCCGGCCCGTATACTCAACCAGCACAAAACACAACAAACATCTGGAGCATATTTGCTTTATACCAATAACTGTAAACTAAAAGTCTCCATTCAGGCCTTAGTTCAATTCATGATAGAATTTCTCTCTTTTTTTTTTTAAGTGCTCTAAAACATTAACTTTTCTAGAAATGTCAAAAATGAGTTTTTGAATGGCAGACTAAGCAAAAAGTACAGGTAGGGGGTCTGTTATCTGGAAACCGGTTATCCAGAAAGCTCCTAACTATGTAAAGTCTCCCATAGACTTGCATTTTAATCAATTCAAATTTTTTTAAATAATTCCCTTTTTCTGTGTAATAATAAAACAGTCGCCTTGTACTTGATCCCAACTAAGATATAATTAATCCTTATTGGAACAAAACCAGCCTATTGGGTTTATTTAATGTTTATATGATTTTCTAGTAGACTTAGGGGGCAGATTTACTAAGGGTCGAAGTTAATTCGAAGTGAATATTCAAATTCAAAAACTTCGAATTTCGAAGTAATTTTTGGGTACTTCGACCATCGAATAGGCCAAATTCGACTTTCGATTCGAAGTGAAAATGCTTCGACTATTCGACCATTCGATAATCTGTAAGTACTGTCTCTTTAAAAAATGTCGACTTCGCCACATTAAACCTGTCAAATTGCTATGTTAGCCTATGGGGACCTCCTAGAACCTATAGCCAGTATTTGGCTAAGTTTTGAGAAGTCAAGGGATTTTTTAGTAAAATCGTACGATCGTAGTACGATCTTAAAAATCCTCCGACTTCGAATGTCGGACTATCCTATTCCATGGTCGAATTTCGAAGTTTTTTTCACTTTGAAATTCGACCCTTGATAAATCTGCCCCTTAATGTATGAAGATACAAATTACAGAAAGATCTGTTATCCGGAAAGCCCCAGGTCCCGAGCATTCTGAATAATAGGTCCCATACCCGTACTTGATCCCAACTAAGATATAATTAATCCTTATTGGTGGCAAAACCAGCCTATTGGGTTTATTTAATGTTTACATGATTTTCTGGTAGAATTAAGGTATGAAGATCCAAATTACAGAAAGATCAGTTATCTGGAAAACCCCAGGTCCCGATAACAGCATCTGGATAACAGGTCCCATACTGTTTATCAATTTTTTGAAATTTGTGTGTGATTATTGGTCCTTTAAAAAATACTCATTGAAATGAAGTAGGCCGAAATCCAAATCTGATTCCAAATTCGACTGAAAAGAATTGAAAATAAAATACCTGTTTAAAGAAGAAGGGGTGGCAAACATATCAATAGCTGCTGTGGTATTTATACTGCCGGCTGTAGAGGAGACCGGGGAGGAGGCCGTCGTGGAGGTGCCGTTAGGTTTCTTTGAAAGCTCTTTGAGACGTCGTTCCTGGGAACACAAAAAAGGAAACGTGAAAACAAATCTTCCATTGCTACAGTCAGCAGCACGGCTGAACTTCACACTGTACTCCAGATAATACAATACAAAAATTGGGGCTTAAAAAAAAAAATACTGATCCTGAAAGGCAAAATGCAATAGAGCCAAAGGGGCACATGCCAAGGCACATAGTCTTACCTTTAAAGTTTTTAAACGTGTCTGTTCTTCCTCCAGTGCAGCTTGCTTTTCCCTTTCATCCACCCTGGTGAGCGACAGGCTTGTGGTTGCAAGTGATGACACTGCATTTGAAAGAGTTGTTGCCCTGTATTAAATATATGTGAACAAAATTACCCCATGATGGCGGTGAACTCTACGGTTACACAATGGCAGTTACACTTTACACAGACACAATGAATTCATGGCTATTTAAACAGCAGCAAATACTACTAGGAAAGAATGGTCTTGTTTGTAGTTAAACATCACTATTTCTTAAAAAGGCTAGTATTTAAATTGACTATCACAGTGGCACAGATTCTATCTGATCCCCATTGTAAGCAGCAGTCCTGTCCTGCTTTATGGCTGAGATTCTAGCTATCTGTATAACAGAACATTCTGTCCCAGTGGCTGCACAGATCCTATCTGATCCCCATTGTAAGCAGCAGTCCTGTCCTGCTTTATGGCAGCTGAGATTCTAGCTATCTGTATAACAGAACATTCTGTCCCAGTGGCTGCACAGATCCTATCTGATCCCCATTGTAAGCAGCAGTCCTGTCCTGCTTTATGGCAGCTGAGATTCTAGCAATCTGTATAACAGAACATTCTGTCCCAGTCTCTGCACAGATCCTATCTGATCCCCATTGTAAGCAGCAGTCCTGTCCTGCTTTATGGCAGCTGAGATTCTAGCTATCTGTATAACAGAGCATTCTGTCCCAGTGGCTGCACAGATCCTATCTGATCCCCATTGTAAGCAGCAGTCCTGTCCTGCTTTATGGCAGCTGAGATTCTAGCTATCTGTATAACAGAGCATTCTGTCCCAGTGGCTGCACAGATCCTATCTGATCCCCATTGTAAGCAGCAGTCCTGTCCTGCTTTATGGCAGCTGAGATTCTAGCTATCTGTATAACAGAACATTCTGTCCCAGTGGCTGCACAGATCCTATCTGATCCCCATTGTAAGCAGCAGTCCTGTCCTGCTTTATGGCAGCGGAGATTCTAGCTATCTGTATAACAGAGCATTCTGTCCCAGTGGCTGCACAGATATTATCTGATCCCCATTGTAAGCAGCAGTCCTGTCCTGCTTTATGGCAGCTGAGATTCTAGCTATCTGTATAACAGAACATTCTGTCCCAGTGGCTGCACAGATCCTATCTGATCCCCATTGTTAGCAGCAGTCCTGTCCTGCTTTATGGCAGCTGAGATTCTAGCTATCTGTATAACAGAGCATTCTGTCCCAGTGGCTGCACAGATCCTATCTGATCCCCATTGTAAGCAGCAGTCCTGTCCTGCTTTATGGCAGCTGAGATTCTAGCTATCTGTATAACAGAGCATTCTGTCCCAGTGGCTGCACAGATCCTATCTGATCCCCATTGTAAGCAGCAGTCCTGTCCTGCTTTATGGCAGCTGAGATTCTAGCTATCTGTATAACATAACATTCTGTCCCAGTGGCTGCACAGATCCTATCTGATCCCCATTGTAAGCAGCAGTCCTGTCCTGCTTTATGGCAGCGGAGATTCTAGCTATCTGTATAACAGAGCATTCTGTCCCAGTGGCTGCACAGATATTATCTGATCCCCATTGTAAGCAGCAGTCCTGTCCTGCTTTATGGCAGCTGAGATTCTAGCTATCTGTATAACAGAACATTCTGTCCCAGTGGCTGCACAGATCCTATCTGATCCCCATTGTAAGCAGCAGTCCTGTCCTGCTTTATGGCAGCTGAGATTCTAGCTATCTGTATAACAGAACATTCTGTCCCAGTGGCTGCACAGATCCTATCTGATCCCCATTGTAAGCAGCAGTCCTGTCCTGCTTTATGGCAGCTGAGATTCTAGCTATCTGTATAACAGAACATTCTGTCCCAGTGGCTGCACAGATCCTATCTGATCCCCATTGTAAGCAGCAGTCCTGTCCTGCTTTATGGCAGCGGAGATTCTAGCTATCTGTATAACAGAGCATTCTGTCCCAGTGGCTGCACAGATATTATCTGATCCCCATTGTAAGCAGCAGTCCTGTCCTGCTTTATGGCAGCTGAGATTCTAGCTATCTGTATAACAGAACATTCTGTCCCAGTGGCTGCACAGATCCTATCTGATCCCCATTGTAAGCAGCAGTCCTCTCCTGCTTTATGGCAGCTGAGATTCTAGCTATCTGTATAACAGAACATTCTGTCCCAGTGGCTGCACAGATCCTATCTGATCCCCATTGTAAGCAGCAGTCCTGTCCTGCTTTATGGCAGCTGAGATTCTAGCTATCTGTATAACAGAACATTCTGTCCCAGTGCCTGCACAGATCCTATCTGATCCCCAATCAGGAAGGACGTGCGTGTGAGGAGCTCCTGAGTTACAGAGCTTACCCCAGGCCCAGCAAGGGTCTGGGGGTGCAGTTTACACTTTTTTTTGGACTTTCTTATTAACCTACAACTTGGAAATGGAGAGAAGGATGTCATCTCGTGTTAAAAGTGGAACAAAGACTTTAGGTGTTGGGGAAAAAAGTCCCAAAAGAAACCATAAAGAAAGTCTTTTGCAAAAGCAAGAAAACTTCATGTGAAGTGGTGTGTAATGAAGCAAACAGTGAAGAAATGATGGAAGTAACACAGTCAGCAGAAGTGTCTGATCAAAAAGCCAATATGGAGGATTTGCCTGGTGCAAGCTCCCCCTGTGAAATGCCCATGGAGAAAGCAGTGGATTCCAGCAGCCCCCAAAGTGTGTCAGAAGTGAGCAGATGTGGTGCAAGTACCCTTTTGGAGTGTTCCCTCAGTAACGCAGAGGTGGGCGACAGTGAAGTATCTGAGGCCCAGGCAGAAGGAGGGAGCTCCGGTGCTAGTGCTGAGGAAAAGGACAAGATGGCGTCCGCAAGCAGCAGCAGTGAGGCTTCAGGTGAGACTCTGAGAACTGCAGCTCCAGCACATTGTCACACCAACAACACTGAGACAAACACTGTGGAGGAAGTGACTAGCAGGGAGGCAAGCGTGAAGGATAGTCCTGCTAAACATATGGCAAGGCTTGAGGCGTTGTGTGGCCAGCTTGCTGTGGCAGTGGCAGAGGGGGCGCTGGATGGCACAGAGGAGACCAGGACTGGGGCACGGGTGAGTGGAGCACTGGCTAATGACTCTTCTAATGTGACTAGTAGTGGACACACTGTTAATACCTCACACATCATTGAATCACTCAGAGCTATGGAACTGTTAAGTAATAGGAGAAATACTTTGGAAAAAACCATTGAGAGGGAACTTTCAAATGTTAAATCTGCTAAGGGACATTTCAGAGCTCAAGGCATCAGGAAACTGGCAGAAATGAATAAAGAACTGGAGGAGGTGGTGGAAAATATGGAGGCTTTGTTATTAGTGATTAAACCATGGGAGGAGGTGTATAAAAACAAGGAACGGTTTAAACAAATGTCCAGTGGAGGGAAAAAGACCTTTGAATCCTCTTATTTGGATTTTGTGCTGAATGAAGGTGGGGGGGAATCAGATGATAATGGTGCAAATAATTTGTCTGAAACAAACGAAAAGGAAAGGAATGAAAATGTTTTGTTTAACAACAAGGAATGTGCAGTCTCTGAAGGGAATGTAAATGAGGTGGAGGGGGAGGGGGAGACACAAGCTGCTGAGAATGAAGCAACTAGTGCTTTACCTGAGGAAAAAACACAACAATTTGCTCAAAATGGAGTTGATCCTGAACAAGGTAAACAGGATAGTAGGTCTTTCTGGGAGAAAAGGAAATTTTTTGAATTTCCCTCAGGAAAATCATGGGGGGATTTGGCAGAGGAGGAAGAGGAATTGAGAAGGATTGGTGAAGAGAAAAAAAGGGATGAAGGGAACAAAAAGGAGGTAAAAAAGAGAGTCAAGGAAAGGTCAATTAAAAAGAATGTGGTACCCCCCAGCAGTGGTTTGGGCAAAAGAAAGAAAGATTCTGTATTAGAATCTGAGGGTCCATCAAATGTGGAAAAAGGAATTGTGGAGGAGCAAGGGAAGAAAAGGAAAGGAAGGATAGATAGTGAGGAAGAGTGGGAGTCCATTGATGAGGAGGATCTCCTGGTGGAGGGGGAGTCGTTGGGTGGCATGGGGAAACCCCAGTATAAAAGACATGCCGAACACAATCCTGTGCGAACAACTAACTCTCCAAGATGCCTGAACAAATAATTAAATTTAGTACTATAAATGTGTGTAGTATTAAAAATGTTAAAAAAAGACGGGAAGTGTTTAGTAACTTGGAGAAAGAAGAAAATGACATTTATTTTTTGCAAGAAACAAGACTAACAAATAAGATAGAGATTTTTAATGCAAAAAGGGACTGGCAGTTGGGTCCATCAATTTGGTCCATAGCAGAGGAAACAGCAGGGGGGGTGGGAATTCTTTTTAAGGGATTCTCAGACATTAAGGTAAAGAGATTTTTAGAGCTTAAAGTGGGTAGATGTATTTTACTAGATGTAAATATAAAAGGAGAAAGTTACAGACTTATAAATATTTATGCCCCTCATGCAGTGATAGAAAGAAAAGATCTGTTAGAAGAAATAAAACAATACTTGTGTGTTTCTTGCCAAGTCATTTGGGCTGGTGATTTTAACCAGACCTTAAATCCAGGAGATAGAACTGGGAGATATAACAAATATGAAGGTGCTTTCTTGTTAGGTATAATTAAGCAGGCGGGTTATATTGATGTGGCTACTTGGGGAGGGAGGAAAGCAACACATACATACTTTTGCTCCAATAGAAGTAGTCGTATTGATATGATATTTGTAAAGGAAGGGGAGGTCTTCTCTGATGTGAAGTAATCATCAGTAGATTTCTCAGATCATTTAATGTTATCCTTTACAGTGGGAACATCAGATCTTCCCAAGAGAGGCAAAGGACTGTGGAGGCTGGGAATTGGGTCTCTTAAAGAAGCAGCAGAGGATGGCTCTTTTAAGGTGTTTTTTGAAGCCTTGTGGTCAAAATTCTTTTTCTTTGATTCTGTGGTACACTGGTGGGAGGAAGCAAAAAAAGAAATCCGAACTTTCTTCACAAAACTATCTGTTAAACGGGAGGGTTTAAGATCAAAAACATACCAGTCTCTGAGGAAGAAGTTGGAAACCTTAATTTCGGCCGGGGTGGTGGGGGAAAAAATTGCCCGGTTGAAATATCTGATTAGGCAGCATCAGTACAGTCGCAAGGACTCTATGATTCTGGAGAGAGATTTTGGGGCAAAAAACTCCCCTGATCCTTTTCAGAATTGTAGAGAGACCTTTAAGAAAAAGCAGGTGACTGGCCTTATTGACTCCGAGGGAGTTATACAAAAATCCAGGGAGGGTATCCTCGGGGTTGTAAGGTCGTACTATGCTGATCTGTTCAGAAGTAAAACTTTGGAGAGGGAAAGGACTGAAAACTTTTTAAAGGCGACCCCAGGACCTGATACAGTAAATTTGGACGTTTCCCCATTGACAGCAAATATTGAGGAGGAAGAGGTGGCGGGTGCGATTGATAAAATGCACAACAAAAAAGCTCCAGGGCCTGATGGGCTAACAGCAGAGTTTTATAAGACCTTTAAATCGCTGTTAGTCCCAGTGTTAGTTAAGATCTTTAATGAATGTTTGGAGGGGGGTATGCCTGAGTCAATGAGGTGTTCTTCTTTAATTTTGCTGTCAAAGGGGAAGGATGATGAGAAGGTTGAGAACTGGAGGCCGATTGCCCTTCTCAATTCTGACAGAAAGATTCTGGCGAGGATTCTTTTTTCACGTTTGATTTTGTTTTCTGGCACTTTATTATCGTCCTGTCAGTTCTGCACGGTGAAGGGGCGGAGCATCTTTGGGGCCCTCCTTACTTTAAGGGAAGCCTTGGAGTCATGCAAAGCTCATGGTTGGGGCAAATACCTGTTGTCTTTGGATCAAACGAAAGCTTTTGATAAGGTTAACCATGACTATCTATGGGCTGTTTTGTCTAAATACGGCATCCCAGGCAAATTCATTAGTTGGTTAAGGATTTTGTATGAAGGGGCAAAAAGCTTCCCACTGATTAATGGCTGGCAAGGTGAAACCTTTGATGTTGGGGCCGGGGTGCGGCAGGGCTGCCCTCTGAGTCCTCTTCTCTATGTATTTGCTCTGGATCCCTTCCCGAGGATGCTGGAGGAGAAGGGCATGGAGGGGGTCTGTGTGCCCGGCGGGCAGCCACTCAGGTTTGTAGCCTACGCGGATGATGTGTCAGTGGTCATTTCTAAGCAGGCGGAGGTTGAGGTGATCACCGATTGCATCAGAAGCTACTCAAGGGCCTCTGGATCCTCAGTTAATCATGAAAAGTCGGAAGCTTTTTGGACTCTAGGAGGGGAACCGGATTTCCAGGCCGGAAATTTCCCAGTGGCCCCAGAGCAGGTTAAAATCTTGGGAGTAAAATTTGGAAGGGATGATAATAGCAGATTAAATTGGGAAGAGAAAGTGGATGCTGGTTTGGCAAAAGTTCAGCGTTGGAGATCTTGGAAGCTGACCTATAGAGAAAGGGTTAATCTGATCAAGACCTTTTTGATCCCATTGTTTCTTTTTGTTGCTTATGTGTTTCCCTTGCCAGAATCTCTCTATGCTCGGGTTTACAGTTTGTTTTTCCAGATGCTCTGGGGGAGTAGGCTAAACCCGGTAAAAAGAGGGGTAACATTCCTACAGAAGAAAGAGAGAGGTCTAGGGATGGTCTGTCCAATTGCCTTCTTTGGCACCATTTTTCTTAAATTCAATTTTGGGAATCTGGGTCAAAGGACGTGTTCTCTGTGGGAAAACTGTGTCAGATCCTGGGTTTCGCCTTTTATCAGAGACTGGGTGGAGGGCGGTAGAGTGAAGGGGGTCCGGATCAGGGGGGGAGGTTTTCCGCAACATATTGCGTTAGGTTTAAAATTGTTGAAAAAGTGGGGTTTAGGTTTCAATGATATTGAAAACTTATCAAGAAAACAGTTGTATGAACAAGTGCTAAGCTCCTTTTTTGTTGTCTCTTTGAGTCCAAAAGATTGCCCTGTAAAAGTCATGGGGGAATGCATTAAGTTTTTGAATGGAAAAAGACTCCCAGAAAAAATGTTTGATAACGCATGGTTGGCCCTACAGGGGAAGTTATTTGTAAGGGGAAATTTAAGTTATCTAAGTGCAGTAAATAGTTTATGCCCCTGGGACTGTGGAAAAGAAGAAACAGTAGATCACTTTTTATTAGAATGTTCAGTCTCAAAAGCCCTTTATGATCAAGTTTTAACAACTTTGGGAATCAATAATTTCTGTAGAAACACTTACGGGGAAAGAGCCTATGGAATTGTAATTAATAACCATCCTCTGGATAAAGAGACCCTCTTTGTTATTTTCTCAGTTGTTCGATATTTCTTATGGATGAGGAGATGTGGTAAAACTTTTGGGAGAGAAGAAGGATCTATAGATTTGACAACCAAAAAGATTTTGAAAGAATTATACCTGATAAAATTGAAAGAAATAAATATCAATAAAGAAAACAATAAATTGTGGAGGGGGATAGATTTTTCTTGGGAAAAAACTATGGATTTTTGAATATGTATCTGTTGTATGTTTTGATTTGTTTGTTATGACATTTTGATTTTGTTTATTGTTATTGTTCATATTTTTTAATAAAAATCCCTATCTGATCCCCATTGTAAGCAGCAGTCCTGTCCTGCTTTATGGCAGCTGAGATTCTAGCTATCTGTATAACAGAACATTCTGTCCCAGTGGCTGCACAGATCCTATCTGATCCCCATTGTAAGCAGCAGTCCTGTCCTGCTTTATGGCAGCGGAGATTCTAGCTATCTGTATAACAGAGCATTCTGTCCCAGTGGCTGCACAGATATTATCTGATCCCCATTGTAAGCAGCAGTCCTGTCCGGCTTTATGGCAGCTGAGATTCTAGCTATCTGTATAACAGAACATTCTGTCCCAGTGGCTGCACAGATCCTATCTGATCCCCATTGTAAGCAGCAGTCCTGTCCTGCTTTATGGCAGCTGAGATTTTAGCTATCTGTATAACAGAACATTCTGTCCCAGTGGCTGCACAGATCTTATCTGATCCCCATTGTAAGCAGCAGTCCTGTCCTGCTTTATGGCAGCTGAGATTCTAGCTATCTGTATAACAGAACATTCTGTCCCAGTGGCTGCACAGATCCTATCTGATCCCCATTGTAAGCAGCAGTCCTGTCCTGCTTTATTCTATTTATATTAATAATATTATATCATATCACACATAGAAATACTATGTAAGAAAAAAGGAGAAGAGGCTCTGGCTGATTAAAGCTTACAATTAAAATGAGCAGTGGTAATTGTAGTTGAATGTAATGTAAAGGTGAAACTTCAGTCAATGGGAGGTGTCAGTCCAGCAGAGAATACTCCCAAGGTGCGGTTAGCCTAAAGCAGAGACATTAACCACTGGAATCCTTTAAAACAGCTGTAAATTCCTGGAGTAAATCTGTAATCAGTCATGCCAGGTAAAAGTACCTCCTACCCTGAAATAAAACCATTAGCCAAGAACACTGCCCAGCATTCCTCTGTTTGCAAATAATCAGCCATGGAAGAGCTCCAGAAACTAAAATCAATTAGAATTCATGCATATTTCATAGAATTCTTTGTCTGAGAAAATCACCACCCCCTAATGAATAAGCTTTCCTTGGCAAAAATTACAGAGTGTGTTTGAAGCCAAGCGAGAAGGAGATACGTGGCTTCCTATCAATATCCCTTATGTAACATCCATCTCGGATTGATGGATTTTTTTTCTGCTGCAGATGAATATTTTATCAGGGAATATAGGGAAGAAGCGAAGTTTTGAATGGATACTGTAAAGAAGACATGGGCAGATACGGCCTATTCCTGCAGTAGATTCTAATGTGAAAGGCTTTAAAGGAGAAGGAAAGCTACTGAAGCAGTTTATTGCCAATAGATTAGCCACAATAGTACAAGCTATAACACTATATTTATTCTGCAGAATGCTTTACCATACCTGAGTAAACTGCTCTAGAAGGTCTCTTTTTCTTTAGGGTAGCAGCTGCCATATTAGCTTAGTGTGACATCACTTCCTGCCTGAGTCTCTCCCTGCTCATTCATAGCTCAGATTACAGGAGGGAGGGGAGGAGGAGAGGGAGAAAGGAGCAAACTGAGCATGCTCAAGCCCTAGCCCTGGAGGTTTAAGCTGAAAACAGTTAGTCTGATACAGAAGCCCATGAGTACACAATAGAAGGAAAGAAATGTGCTGTTTCTTTTGACAGAGGACTCAGAGCAGCATTACTTTGAGGGGAGTTACTGGTGTATTTATATAGACCTTTATTTTAGCTCACTTAAAGGGCTCGTCATTGGAAAACATGTTTTTTTCAAAACGCATCAGCTAATAGTGCTACTCCAGCAGAATTCTGCACTGAAATCCATTTCTCAAAAGAGCAAACAGATTTTTTTTATAGGTACAAAATGTCAATTTTTTCTTCCGCTAAACTTTTATCTTTCTTTTGTGTAGAAAAATAAAGAGGTGCTCAAATGTTAGCTCTGCTGCAATTAAAGAGCTTTTATCACATATCCACAAAAATAGTAACAAATGGCACACTCACTTCAATGCTTCTGCTTCAATTCAAATCGTGTTCTTTTTATTTCGGTGAGATCAATAAGCAAACGTTTCGGGGTCAAGCCCCTTCATCAAGTGCTACTTACAAACAGTGTGATTGAAAACATTTATAGGGTAAGGTCTTGTATGACCACACCCCTTCGTGATTAAATAACATTGGTTACACCTTTGATGTCCATTAACATTGTGCTTGTGTATTCTTTGTTATATTTTCCACCATCAAAAGGATACAAAGTGCCTCTGCAATAAATAAATCCATAAATAGTGTAAAAAACTTCATACCGCAATCCTTCTTGTAGTGTACATTATATCGATATTTCTCTAGACTGTGGGATAAAATTTATAATATAAAATAAAACTTTCATATTATAAAAACATAAAATCACGTATTCTTAGTTACAATCAAAGGCTGGACATATATGATATATTGATATATGTCCAGCCTTTGATTGTAACTAAGAATACGTGATTTTATGTTTTTATAATATGAAAGTTTTATTTTATATTATAAATTTTATCCCACAGTCTAGAGAAATATCGATATAATGTACACTACAAGAAGGATTGCGGTATGAAGTTTTTTACACTATTTATGGATTTATTTATTGCAGAGGCACTTTGTATCCTTTTGATGGTGGAAAATGTAACAAAGAATACACAAGCACAATGTTAATGGACATCAAAGGTGTAACCAATGTTATTTAATCACGAAGGGGTGTGGTCATACAAGACCTTACCCTATAAATGTTTTCAATCACACTGTTTGTAAGTAGCACTTGATGAAGGGGTTTGCTTATTGATCTCACCGAAATAAAAAGAACACGATTTGAATTGAAGCAGAAGCATTGAAGTGAGTGTGCCATTTGTTACTATTTTTGTAGATTTTTTTTATATTCAATTTTTAAATCTGACATGGGGCTAGACATTTTGTTAATTTCCCAGCTGCCCCTGGTCATGTGACTTGTGCCTGCACTTTAGGAGAGAAATGCTTTCTGGCAGGCTGCTGTTTTTCCTTCTCAATGTAACTGAATGTGTCTCAGTGGGACCTGGGTTTTTACTATTGAGTGTTGTTCTTAGATCTACCAGGCAGCTGTTATCTTGTGTTAGGGAGCTGTTATCTGGTTACCTGGTTACATTGTTCTTTTGTTTGGCTGCTGGGGGGGGGAAGGGAGGGGGGTGATATCACTCCAACTTGCAGTACAGCAGTAAAGAGTGATTGAAGTTTATTAGAGCACAAGTCACATGATTTGGGGCAGCTGGGAAATTGACAATATGTCTAGCCCCATGTCAGATTTCAAAATTGAATATAAAAAAATCTGTTTGCTCTTTTGAGAAATGGATTTCAGTGCAGAATTCTGCTGGAGTAGCACTATTAACTGATGTGTTTTGAAAAAAACATTTTTTCCGATGACAGGATCCCTTTAAGGTATCAAGATCCAAATTACAGAACGATCCATTATCGGGAAAACCCCAAGTCCTGATTATTCTGGATAACAGGTCCCATACCTGTACACTGTTCCTTCTGCTTTCCCAATGAAAGCAACAATAAATTCCCTGAGGGATATGATAGGGAACATGAGGGAAGGGGGGACTGTGTTTGCCGTCAGCTAGAATTCTGGGAGCGGTTAGTGTAGCTGTGACACTCAGTATCGTATAGAAGATAGACATACCTGCTTGCTGCTGTTGAGTCTTTGATTTTCTTTCCTTCCAGTGAGGCTAAATGTTGTTCCAAAGCATCAAGTAGACTGCTTGGAGCCTGCAAGTCAGAGATTTATTTATAGTAAACGCACAATCACCCTTTTTCCGCTAGAAAACAAAATATCACATACTGCAAATCAAATATATCCTGCAAGTAGCACAGCTTTCTACTGAACCCTTCCTGAAAACTCCTTATAGTTGCCCAAAGCAGTACAAGGCATAAACAGATGGATCTAGATCTACTTTTTCTTCAAATCAATAAAAATAGTATGGCAGCTCATTAATAACATGTAAATAGAATGTTTTAGGCCCAAATTAAATATTCCTGTGGTTTGACTGTTTCATTGTCAGCCTAGTGTGGGATAATACATGTGCAACTCCCCAAAGAATGAGCAATAACCATGAAACTTGAGTCTACAGCAGCCACTGCTGTTAAATAATGATGTTCCAGTCTTGGCCCCTGTACCCAGTATATAGTGTCAACTCATTGGCCGGCTGAGGATCGGTCAGGAATCTGTAGGGAAGGTTTTTAAAGGAGAAGGAAAGGCTACAATTAAGTAAGCTTTATCATAAAGGTCTATATAAATACACCAGTAACCCCTCAAAGTAATGTTGCTCTGACTCCTCTGTCAAAAGAAACATCACATTTCTTTCCTTCTATTGTGTACTCATGGGCTTCTGTATCAGACTAACTGTTTTCAGCTTAAACCTCCAGGGCTTGGGCTTGGGCATGCTCAGTTTGCTCCTCTCTCCCTTCTCTGCTGTAATCTGAGCCCAGAGCAATGAGTGAGCAGGGAGAGACTCAGGCAGGAAGTGATGTCACACCAAGCTAATATGGCAGCTGCTATCCTTAACAAACAGAGAGCTTCTAGAGCTGTTTACTCATGCATGGTAAAGCATTCTGCAGAATAAATAGTGTAATAGCTTGCACTATTGTTGGTTATCTATTGGCAATAAACTTCTTTGGTAGCTTTCCTTCTCCTTTAACAAATCTTGTTGTTCCTCTCTTGATGGTTCTGCATAGGCCCCAACAATGATCATCAGCCTAATTATGGCCCAACACACATTTGCATATGAAGAATTTTGGATTCCGACAAATACAAAACAGTGGCAAGAGAAAAACATAATCGCATAACAGATGGTAACCTATGATAAAAACAATGCACTGAACAGGAACCAACAACGTTGCGTAACCCCCCCCACACACACACACAAAAACAGGAACTACTAAAGTACATATTAGTTTAATACTTGTTCCCCGAACCTGCTGATATTCAGCATCCCATTATCATTTACATTCAATCAAGTTAAGAACATTTATATATGGATCAATGTACAATTCTTAATGAAATATAAGGATATTACATGTCACCAAGGAACTCTATTACTATATAAAGTTATACAGGGAACTCTGAGTATCACTCATGTATTATAAGGGATAATGTACCCCCTACTGTAAATGACAAGGATATTAGAAGTCACTGAGGGGTTGTTCTGTGACCATATAAAGACACAAGGCTGCAGGCTGAGTTATACAGGGAACTCTGAGTATCACTCATGTATTATAAGGGATAATGTACCCCCTACTGTAAATGATAAGGATATTAGAAGTCACTGAGGGGTTGTTCTGTGACCATATAAAGGCACAAGGCTGCAGGCTGAGTTATACAGGGAACTCTGAGTATCACTCATGTATTATAAGGGATAATGTACCCCCTACTGTAAATGATAAGGATATTAGAAGTCACTGAGGGGTTGTTCTGTGACCATATAAAGGCACAAGGCTGCAGGCTGTGTTATACAGGGAACTCTGAGTATCACTCATGTATTATAAGGGATAATGTACCTCCTACTGTAAATAATAAGGATATTAGAAGTCACTTAGGGGTTCTGTGACCAGAGGTACAAGGTCGCAGGCTGAGTTATACATCAGGGGAGTTCCCAGATTAACATATTCATATTTTACAATATGGGGTACTGTTTAGGTGCCTTTAAGTGTTCATCAAGCAGCCGGTGTGTCAGTGCTTAGTAGTGAAAAATAAGTTTGCATTCTGCTTGTCACCTTTCCTGTGAGTATTGCTCTGACAGCAGAATCAGTAACAAATATGTGTGCATATCATTAACAGTGCTTGTAACATCACAACATGCCGTTTATAAGTATATGATTTATCTTATAGTTCACTAGACAATGCACATAGTGAGGATTATAGATGTGTCTGAGCGGATTTGCCCTCCATACTATATACTTGTGAAGTTTCGTAACGACTGGAGGAAGCAAATAGATCCCAGTCTATTAGTTCCTGCCAAAAGCTAAACATTGGGGATTAGAGCTTTCTGTTCAGGAGCTGAGGGAAAATACACATGCCTGTTAAATATCTGAAATTCCTTCAAAATACATTCTGCTCTTAATTTGCATTTAATGGCAAAAAAAACTTGAGTTAAAGGGATATTGACCGGATAATTCTGGTGTGTTATAACCAGGACCATATAAATTATTATACACATAAGCATTTTTATTTAATCTGGGTTCAATTAATTGAGAGCTGTGAAGATGTGGAATTGTCTCCCTGAATCAGTGGTACAGGCTGATACATTAGATAGGTATAAGGAAGGGTCGGATGCTTTATTCACCAGTAGCTCCTCCCAGCAGACAGGAGGGAGCCAATGAGATTAGAGGAGGGAAAGGGGTGTTACAGGGAGAGCTGGGAAGTGAATCAGTGGTACAGGCTGATACATTAGATAGGTATAAGGAAGGGTCTGATGCTTTATTCACCAGTATCTCCTCCCAGCAGACAGGAGGGAGCCAATGAGATTAGAGGAGGGAAAGGGGTGTTACAGGGAGAGCTGGGAAGTGAATCAGGGGTACAGGCTGATACATTAGATAGGTACAAGGAAGGGTCGGATGCTTTATTCACCAGTAGCTCCTCCCAGCAGACAGGAGGGAGCCAATGAGATTAGAGGAGGGAAAGGGGTGTTACAGGGAGAGCTGGGAAGTGAATCAGGGGTACAGGCTGATACATTAGATAGGTATAAGAAGGGGTTGGATGGTGTTTAGCAAGTGAGGGAATACAGGGATATGGGAGAAGCTCATAGTACAAGTTGATCCAGGGACTGGTCCCATTACATCTTGGAGTCAGGAAGGAATTTTTCTCCCCCTGAGGCAAATTGGAGAGGCTTCAGATGGGACTTCTGGCTTCCTCTGGATCAACTGGCAGTTAGGCAGGTTAAAAAAGAGTTAAAGGAAAACTATACCCTCCAAACAATGTAGGTCTCTATAAAAAGATATTGCATAAAACAGCTCATATGTAAAACCCTGCTTCATGTAAATAAACCATTTTCATAATAATATACTTTTCTTGTAGTATGTGCCATTGGGTAATCATAAATAGAAAATTGCCATTTTAAAAAACAAGGGCCGCCCCCTGGGATCGTAGGATTCACTGTACTGTATGTTAGGTCATATGAGCCAATTAACAGACAGAGTTGTGTCTTTTGCTTCCACACTTCTTCCTGTTACAGTTAGAGCTGCAGTATTTCTGGTCAGGTGATCTCTGAGGCAGCACACAGACCATCACGAAATGGTGGCTCAAGGCAAGAGATGTAAAAGTGCAATATTTACTTAAATATATATTCCAGTTTGGTAAGATTCCAGTTTGGTAAGATTGTTTAATATGCCACTTAATATGATCTGTTGCTTAAAGTGGACCTGTCACCCAGACACAAAAATCTGTATAATAAAAGTCCTTTTCAAATTAAACATGAAATCCAATTTCTATTTTTTATTAAAGCATTCATAGCTGTTGTAAGCTCATTTAAAAATCTCAGCTGTCAATCAAATATTGTCGCCACTCCTCTATGCCATGGGCATAGAGGCGGGGCAGACAATTACTTTCACTTTCCATTCAGCACTTCTTAGATGTCACTGCTCTCCATATATTCCCCCGTTCTTTTTACCATTTAATTGTGTAGCCAGGACATGGGGATGGACATCAGGTCCCCCATTCTGGTGCACAAACAAGATTCTGAGATGATGGAAGGCTTGTCTTAATAACAGTGTCCACAAAATGGCTGCTGCCTGTTTGCTATAATTTTGAAATCGCAGACTGAAGGAAGCAAGATTCAAATAATTGATATAGTGTAATTAAAGTTCATTTTGCTTGACTAATGTGATAAAATAGGAATTTGAATAATTTTTTTGGGTGACGGGTCCCCTTTAAGTGTTCATTTTGGGGGTATAGTTTTCCTTTAACAGGTTGAACTTGATTGATGTGTCTTTTTTCAACCTAACTTACTATGTTACTATGTAATTCAATCAACATTCAGCCAGAAAAGATATCCAAGCTGTGTTCATGGGTGAAACCTCTCCACTTGCTCCACTATTAGCCGTCTGTGCAGCTGTAAAGCAGCCATTTGGGCAAAAAACTGGATGTTCTGTATGGGCTAGTGGCCCACTGGTGAGGAAGAATGTGATCCAGGAGCCAAAGGCATTCCTTTTCTTATCGATGAGAAAAAGGAGAGCACTCTAATGCAGATTAACTGCTTGTGATTTTCATTTACTGCAAACTGCTATACACGCATTCCTTTTCTTGGCTACACAGAGTGCATTATAGTAGCAAAGCACATTCAGACTTGCCATTAACAGATCTGACAAACACTTGAAAAACCATTTCCCCATGAACCTTTCTGGTTAGTCCTTTATCTTTCCACCTATCAGTCACTGCCAGTCTATGGCAGAAAGACAAGTAAGCAGAACAATGACATTTATGTGCTAGCATTGGGAATATACAGGTACTAGCGTGACAATAGTCAGCTCATGGGAAAATCCCAGCCCCTCTGTATATGGGTAGCAGTGCCAGTCTGAACAAGATCTCATTTCAGGCCCTGAATATACTGAACAATAAACCCCACGGGGGAGAGACACAGTCACAGACACAAGCTGAAACACTTAGAAATACAGGGATGGGATTAGTTATCCAGAAAGATCTGAATTCCGGAAAGGCCATCACCCATAGACTTCATTTTATCAAATTAATCGATATCTATTTCAATAATCCATCAATTCTCTTTTTCTCTGTATTAATAAAACAAAACCTTGTACTTGATACAAACGAAGATATACGCTTGTGTTCAGAATAATAGCAGTGCAATTTCACTGCCTGACGCGTTTCATCTTGCCACTTTCTCAAAGGCTTTGAGAAAGCCGTAAGATGAAATGCGTCAGGCTGTGGCATCACCCGTGGGCGCCTAAGGACTACCCGCTGCGGCAGAACGCTGGCGAATTAACAGCAGACCGCACTGTGAAAGGTCCAGACTATAGCACTACGGGGACTTTTATACGCTAATGCATTGTGGAAATGTGAGTGCAATTTGTTATATATATTTTATTATTAAAGAGGATTTTACACTATTTTAAGCGCATTCCTATAGAGCTATTGGAGCACTGGAGAGGAAAGAATGTGTATGAAATCCAACTTTTTATTTGAAGGCCTATAAAAATACTAAACGTTTGTGAGTACCCACCTAGGAATTCCCAAAACACTGTTTGGACTGTGCTTACACAATTTGGATAAAAGGGGATGGTAACAACCTTTAAGGTGAAGGAGTAAGAGCACTCCCCTTATAGAGTGTGTGACCACCCAAAATTGCACAGTCAAAGGTTAAAAATTATACAATATTAGTCAATCTGTCCCTTTTTGTCTACCCTCAAGCTGTCTCTGAGCGCTGGTCATTTATGTTTATATTGTCTGATTGTTACATCCGAGGGAAAGCGGATATTGGGTACCGGCAGAGGAAGTGGACCACAGGACCCTAGATCACTTTCATTTGTACTTGAAGAGCTCATGTTGCCTTATGCACAAGAGGAAATGCCCTTGAAATGGGGTTTCAACAAGACAACGACCCCAAACACACCAGTAACTTGGTTCCTCACCAACAAGACTGACGTTATGAAGGGGCCCAATCCCCATAATCCAACAGAAAAATTGTGGGGGTGACATGGGGTGTGAGGCAAAAGCAAAAAAAGCAGAAGAATTGTGGAACAGGTTGTTGGAAGTTGGTAGAGTCCATACAACACAGAAACACTGTTATACAACTCAATATTAGTTCAGTCATTCAAAGGAAAACAACAGTCAATGAGTTGGGAAAGAAGAATACAGGGACTGGTATTTTTTGGAACAGCCAAATATTCCTTTTATATTTACTTTCTGTAAAGAAATAACACAAATGTGATCCATTTTTCTTCATGTTTTCATTTGGAATAGAATGTGAAATATTCCCTATCTAATTGCATGGAAATAAAACCTATTATAAGGATTTTGAGCTTTATTCCCCTTTTTTAAACACACTGCTATTATTCTGAACACAACTGTAAATAATCCTAATTGGAAGCAAAACCAGCCTACATTATTTAATGTTTACATTTATACCCTCATACTGTACTGCAATAAAGTCAAACTAAATGTTGTGGATTTGTGGGAATGCACAACCTTCATAAAGAGACTGTGTCTTACCTGAGAAAGATCAGGTATGTCTCCTCGATCAATCCCAACTTGCTGAAATGAGAAAACACTAAATTAGTTCAAAATATAAGAGTGGCAAGACTTATAGGTGAGCAGCAATACTTTACTTTTAGAAATGATTTGCTCATTTAGAGAAGCAACTAGATTGCAAGCTATTTGGGCTAAGAAGTTCTGTTTAATGGCTACAATCTAACCCTTAGGGCTTTGTTTCTGGGCCACAGATGATGTTACACCACAGCTATAAGTATGCTTTAAGGGGCGGGGGCATTTGTTTTTAGATGAGGTCAGTAACCCCCCATCTGAAAGCTGAAAAGAGTCAGAAGAAGGTAAATAGTTAACAGTAAAAAATAAATGCAGACCAATTGGAAAGTTGCTAAGAATTGGCCATTTTATAGCATACTAAAAGCATTCTGAAGTTGGGTTTAGTAAAATTGCCCTAAGAGGGTTTTGTGCAGCACTTCAATTAGGGATGTGCCGAATCCGGAATCATTCCTGAAAGATTTGGCCGAATACTGAACCAAATGCAAATTAGGGACAGGAAGAGCTAATGGTGGCCATACATGGGCCGATAAAAGCTGCCAACAGACAGAGTCGGCAGCTTATTGTGCCATGTATGGGCCCTCCGACGGCTTCCCCGGTCAATATCTGGCCAAAAGTCGGGCAGATGTCGATTGAGGTCCCCCGATCCGCGCCGCCCATTTACCCTTCATTATGATCCGATCATTGGGCTAGGGCCCACGATCGGATCAGGCCGAGATCGCCCACCTCAAGGTGGGCTTTTGGGGGAGAGATCCGCTCGTTTTTATATACTGAACTTACTGCTCCAGCTTGTCAATAGCAGCAATGATCCAGGACTTCAAACTTGTCACAGGGGGTCACCATCTTGGAAAGTGTCTGTGACACTCACATGCTCAGTGGGCTCTGATTGGCTGTTGAGAAGCTAAGCTTAGGGCTCGTCACGAATTATCCAGCAGAAAATGAGCTTCCCTGGCTGTAATATAAGCTGATGCTACAGGTTTGCTGATTATTCAATTCTGATGCTAATTGCACTGGTTTCTGTGCTGCCATGTAGTAATTATGTGTATTAATTACTAATCAGCCTTATATTGTGACATTTCTATTCTATGTGTACTGTATATTGTGAGTGGGTCCCTAAGCTCAGTAAGTGACAGCAGCACAGAGCATGTGCAGTGAATCAGCAGAAAAGAAGATGGGGACCTACTGGGGCATCTTTGGAGACACAGATCTTTACTGCTAAAGGGCTGTGGTTGCCTTGGGCTGGTACAGAAGCACAAAACATCATGTACAACATTTCTAGCTACTTCTTTAGTTAAGCTTGTACAGGTATTCTACTGAATTTACCTCTGCTACTTTCAAGAACTCTGAAATTCGGGTCATCCGTGTGAGGAATTTCTTGTAGATATCGAGGCCTTCTTTACATTGATTTTTCTTCATGTCAAAATATTTTTCTAAAAAAACAGAAAGAAGCCTTGTTATAGCAGCCTTTCCTCGCGCCTCCTTCATTAATAATCTTGCTAACAATCCTGTCTTATAAAGAGCAATGGCAATCACAATACAAAGTCTACTTGTACTTACTCTTTCAAAAACAATTGCAGCAAACATTACATACATTTGAGGTTTCCCTACACAGGCAGTCCCCGGGTTACGTAGGAGATGGGGTCTGTAGGTTTGTTCTTAAGTTGGATTTGTATGTAAGTTGAAACATATACATTTACTTATTAAATTTAGACAGATGTTTGTATTAACATAGTAGGGATGCACCGAATCCAAGATTCGGGCTTTTTAAGCAGGATTCGTATTTGGACGAATCCTTCTGCCCAGCCGAACCCAATCTGAATCCTAATTTGCATATGCAAATTAGGGATGGGGAGGGAAATCACATGACTTTTTGTCACAAAACAAGGGAGTAAAAATGTTTTCCCCTTCCAAACCCTAATTTGCATATGCAAATTAGGATTCGGAATTCAGCCAAATCTTTCGTGAAGGATTCGGGGGTTCGGCCGAATCCAAAATAGTGGATTCGGTGCATCCCTATAACAAAGTGTTTCTTTATACCGTATATACTCGAGTATAAGCCGAGGTACCTAAATTTACCTAAGAAAACTGGGAAAATTTATTGACTCGAGTATAAGCCTAGGGATGAGAAATGCATTCTAGGACATGGCCAATATTATCTTGCCCTATTAGAAAACTGAGGGAGATTTAGGCTCACCAGTAGTGAATAAGCTTCATGAAAAATAAGACAATTATACATTAGCAGAAGAAAACACCTCAGAATGTTGCCCTTCTAGCAGTGCTGGGATAAATATGTTGCCGATGCCACTGTACTGAGCTGAAGTAGATTTTAACAAAGCAGGTTTTCTGGAGCTGCTGCATGTGCCCCCCACGCCTATAAACTCAGACCCCTAATTCGTAAGACTGGGCACACACTTCAACCAACAGCAATAAAGCGCAGAGCAGCTACAGTGCTCTCATCCACAAACAACACACAGCATCATGTGATGCAGCAAGGGGATCGGATAGATACACATATATAGGATTACTTTTCAGTAGAAAAACAAAACACAACATACTCAGAGTGGAAACAACATCCTGAACAAAAGCACTGAAGTTTTGTCCCCTCTACAGTATGTATAGATAGGCCCGTAGAAGTTAGGGTGACGCCAGGCGGGGGTGATGTAAGGCCACGGTCTATAGCCTCAGAATCACGCTCCAAACACATTGAAGACACATCCGAGGTTAAAAGGGGGATTAAGGAAAAAGAACCGGAATTCATAAGGCAGGTTCTACTAGAAATACCTACCTCCACTGCTTGGCGTTTATTCGGAGGCTTGTGACCCGGCAAAATTTCACCGCTCACGCCGACGCAGCGTCGCTCACGCCAATAATTGTGTGCGCAGAGCAGTCTGCACTCTGGCCAAACCATTAAAAATGGATGGGGGTGTACTGGCCCAATCGCCGCGGCCTAAGAAGACTGGCCTGCCCCACCCCTTCCTCAACAGTTTTTAATATACGGTAATGCCATCAGCCAGTCATGCTTTTTTTTTTTTTGTTTTGCGCTGTGCCGCCCCCTGGATCTTGCTGACTCGAGTATAAGCCGAGGTAAACTTTTTCAGCACGTTTTGGTTGCTGAAAAACTCGGCTTATACTCGAGTATATACGGTACCTTTTTGTGCTCTGCAGTAGACAACACACACCAGAGGGGATTGGGGCACGTGGTTTATTAAAGTTAAATACTAATAAAAGTCAAGCAAACAAACCATAGTATGTTACTGTAACAGCCCCGGTTACACGTGTCATGTGTAAGTTGTATGTAAGTCGGGTGTATGTAACGTGAGGACTCCCTGTACTCACCTAACAAATTAATGATCCCTTCATTGTATGCAGCAAACAGACGTATGGCATCTTTGAAGAGGAGCATAAAGGCAGCATTAATGACCCCGTTTGTCAGCTCGTTGGCATTAACCTAGAGATAAAGAACAAGAAATGCATGAAGACACAATGTATCTGTATCCTACTCAACAGTGATTAATAGGCAGGCAACATACAGATTCCTCACAGCCATCTGTCAGTACCTACAGCTCTCTCCTGCTATCACATAAACCAAATTAAATCTGGGTTTAAATGTTGGGCTAAAGCAGTGATCCCCAACCAGTAGCTCGTGAGTAACATGTTGCTCTCCAACCCCTTCGATGTTGCTCCCAGTTTCCTCAAAGCAGGTGCCTAGTTTGGAATACCAGGCTTGGAGGCAGGTTTTGGTTGTATAAAAACCAGGTGCACTGCTATATAGAGTCTCCTGTAGGCTGCCAGTCCACATAGGGGCCACCAAATAGCCAATCACAGCCCTTATTTGGCACCCCAGGAATTTTTTACGTGCCTGCGTTGCTCTCCAATTCTTTTTATTTTTGAATGTGGTTTACGGGTAAAAAAGGTAGGGGACCCCTGGGCTAAAGTAACAACTTTTATAGAACAAACCCTTGAGTTGCCAAATGTGCGTTCCCCAGAAGTATGTCTCTTGGGACTGGTGGAAAATATAGTGCCTGACAAGTATCGGCGCACTCTCCTGCATCTCCTCTACTTTTAGGTAGGAAAACAATCATCCTTTCATGGAAGCTGCCATCTGCACCTACTCTAAAAAGATGGAAATCGCTGATAAAGGAGGCTCTCCCCCTCTATAAGTTGACATACATGAGCAGAGGCTGCCCAGACAAATTTGAAAAGTTTGGGGCCCATGGGCTGACACTCTAGACTCAGCCACACCGCAGAATAACACGTAAACCAACATTAAGGGGGTTGTTCATCATCCAAACACTTTTTTCAGTTCAGTTGTTTTCAGATTGTTCCCCAAAAATAAAGATTTTTTTCAATTACTTTCCATTATTTTTCTTTTACTGTTTTTCCCAAAATCTAAGTTTAAAGTTCCTGCCTCTGGTGTTTAGAGACTGCACCTGAATTACTGAGCTGTCAGACTCAAACTGTTAAAATTTTACAACAATTAGTTGATCCATTTCTCAGCAGCATCTCTGGAGTATTAGTAACTATTGTAGCAAGTCTAACAGCTGCCTGTCATGAAACCCAGAGATTCTGCTCAGCAGGGACAAAGATAAGAAATGGATCAATTTAGAACCGTTTACAGGGTCGGCGACCCCCCCCTCACAGAGCTGCTTTAGAAGGTGAAAAATGACACTTTACACTTCAATATTTGAAAAACTATGACTAATTATGAAGGGCATTCTCCACGGCCTAACCCCCTTTTTTTCCCTCCCCTCTTCATTTGTATTATGTTTATTGTAAAAATAAATAAAAATAACATTTGGATTTCCATTAAAACACCGGACTTGCCGAGAAAATGTATAAAGGATAGAACTGATGCTTGTATTAGTAATTAATGATTTATTGAATACATATGATGATGTTCAAACAAATAAATAAAACTTTAAAATAAAAAAAATTAAATCTGAGTTACTTTTTACATCAACTACCCATTAAAGGACAATTATAGGAAGCTTTGCTGCCCATGGGAAATCTGTGCTCCCTGAGGGAACTTAAGCACCGGAAATACAGGAACGGTTTGTGGTAAAACACTCACAAAGTAACCACAGGAAAATGCTTGTAATTTACTTGGCACAGATTTCATACCCAACCCTGTGTGGCACAAATGAAGTTAACTGTTCAGGGACAGCACTAGGGGTGGTACGGTGACACAGAATAGGGGCGCAACATGGAGAAACATCAGTACCTAGAAACAACCAAAAAAAGAGCTAAACCTGGGCTGGAAGTTTGTTTCCAAAAAAAGTGTAAAATTAAATTAAAAATAAAAAAAGAATAATTTGCAAACAAGTTATACTGCAAATGCAGGTATGGGACCTGTTATCCGGAATGCTCAGGATCTGGGTTTTTTGGATCTCAATAGCTTCAATAGCATCAACTAAAAATCATTTAAACATCAAATAAACTCAACAGAATTGTGCTGCTGTCAGTTACTGTGTTTATGGGCCAAGGCATATGATAATTAATATCCAGTTTGGGATCCATTATCTGGAAACCCGTTATCCACAAAGCTCAGAATTACGGAAAGGCCGTCTCCCATAGACTCCATTTTATCCAAATAATTCAAATGTTTAAAAAATGATTTCTTTTTTCTGTGTAATAATAAAACAGTAACTTGTACTTGATCCCAACTTAGATATAATTAATCCTTATTGGAAGCAAAACCAGCCTATTGGCTTTATTTAATGTTTATAGGATTTTCTAGTAGACTTAAAGGAGAATTAAACCCTAAAGATAAAAAAACCCTACACTACATAGACCCCCCCCCCTAAATGTTACCCTGGACAATTGCCCCTAACGTTTTAAGGTGGCCATACACGGGCCGATAAAAGCTGATGACAGACCGTGTCAGCAGCTTATTGGCCCGTGTATGGGGCCCCCCGACGGGCTTCACCGATCGAGATCTGGGCGAAAGTCGGGCAGATCTCGATCGGATGGGACGAAAAATACCGTCGGATCGCGGCCGCATCTGTTCGTTGATGCGGTCACGCGATCCGACCCCCGTTTCCCATGCGTTAGGATCCGATCATTGGGCCCTAGGGCCCACGATCGGATCAGCCCGATATTGCCCACCTCAAGGTGGGCATATCGGGGAGAGATCCGCTCGTTTGGCGACATCGCCAAACGAGCGGATCTCTCAGTGTATGGCCACCTTTACTTACCCCTCGGTGCAGATTCAGGCATCGGAGTTCACGGGCACCATCTTTAGATGGATATCGATCAGGGGAGCCCGTCGGATGGCCCCACACACGGTACAATAAGCTGCTGACGAGATCTGTCTGCGGCTTTTATAGGACCTTGTATGGGGGCCTTAGTCCCTCTGCTGTTCTCACTCTATACAACTTCGCTAGGAAAACTTCAGTATCAACTTTATGCTGATGACACCCAACTCTACTTGTCTACTCCTGAGCTCTCTTCTGCTGTCCTTTGCCAAGTTACAGACTGTCTACCTGCCGTCTCCTCCTGGATGTCTCAGCGCCACCTGGAACTGAATCTTTCTAAAACAGAACTCGTATTTCCACCAAAATCTTCCACAGTCCCTCAGATCTCACTCACAGTTAACATCACCTTTCATTCAACCACACAGACATACTTGCCTAGGAATCATCTTAGACTCTCATCTGTCTCTTTTGCCACACATCCAAACACTTGCAAAATCTTGTTGTATACAGCTGTGCAACATTGCCCGAATATAACCACATCTCAGTTCAGACACAAACAAAACACTTATCCAGTTTCTTATCTTCCGGCTTGACTACTGCAACCTACTCCTCGCAGGTATTCCAACAAGTCACCTTTCACAACTCCAATCTGTTCTAAACGCGGCTGCTAGACTCATCCATCACTCCCACTGCTCAACATCAGCTGCTCCCATATGTATCTCCCTTCACTGGCTCCCAATCTCTAGAATCACATTCAGACTACTCACACTTACATTAAAAGGCCCTTAACAATGAAGCCTCTCCCTATATTTCATCTTTAATCCCCAAATACGGTCCATCATGCAACCTTCACCTCTTCTCCTCTCATCACTTCTGCACATTCACGTCTATAAGGCTAGGGGCACACGGCGCGATTTCGCCGCGATTCTGCGCTGGGCGAGTTGTCGCTGCGTTTTTTTAAGCCGAAATAGCTTTGCTAACTTTGGCGCTGGCGTCAATGCAAATCGCGGCGAAATCGCTGCGCTAATTCACACGCGGCGATTCTTTTTCTACTGTCGCCCGGAAACGCCCAGCGAGGCAACTTCGGACGACAATAGAAAACGAATCGCCGCGTGTGAATTAGCGCAGCGATTTCGCCGCGATTTGCATTGACGCCAGCGCCAAAGTTAGCAAAGCTATTTCGGCTTAAACGCAGCGACAACTCGCTTAGCGCAGAATCGCGGCGAAATCGCGCCGTGTGCCCCTACCCCAAGACTTCTCTAGGGCCTCTGCTTTGCTCTACAACTCTGCCTCCAGCTGTCAGACTTTCTCCTTCTTTCCAAACACTCCCTAAAGACCCACCTGTTTAGAGAAGCTTATTTAATGTATCTTAATTACTCGGTCATAACTGAATCATAAGTCACAAATTTATTTCTAAAATCCTTAGGTCTCAATTGTACCCTAACCCTATACTTTGTTAACTATTGCAAGCATGGCCGTATAATCCTATTGTACTCAGTAAACCCTTGTTTGTTGTTTACGGATTGTTCCCTGTTTGTTATAAACTAATGTAAAGCACTGCGTAACTTGTTGGTGTTATATAAACAAATGATGATGATTTGGAATAATTTGCCACCTTCTTCAGGCACTTTCCAGCTTTCAAACGTGGAGTCACTAACCCCCAACACGAGGCTACAATTATTTTGTTATTGCTACTTTTAATGTCCTTTCTATTCGGTCCCTCTGCAATTCATCTTCTAGTCTCTCATTCACACTATTGCAATTTGGACCCTAGCAACCAGATAGCTGCTCAAGTTCCAAAATCAAACATTAAACAAGTACAGTAGAAATCTCATTTACTTTTTTTGCAAGGTCCATACAGGCAGAAGGTGTCTGTTTGGACACTGTCCCCTGGGAAATGTAAAATCTGGTTCTACTGCATATCAGAAACCACAAAAAAAATTAAAAATAAAGACCAGTTGCAACTTATTGCAGAATATCATTGTTTACATAATTCTAAAAGTTAAAAGGTGAACACCATCTTTAAAACAGCAGAAATGTAAATTAGATGGTTTCCTTTTTAGAAGCCACAAGACTAGTAGCTTTTCTTTCTTTATTTTTCTTTTTAATGGAGACTTTTTTCATCTCTGCACTGTAAATACATCAATAAGACCATCAATCTATGGGACAGAGCAGAACAGCTTACGATCTAAAGGTTTTTGCAAAAGAAAAAACCCAAAAAAGTGAGAGAGGAAATAGGTATATTAAACAAGGCACCTGGAAAGTAATTAAAGGTCTATATAAATACACCAGTAAACCCTGAAAGTAATGCTGCTCTGAGTCCTCTGTCAAAAGAAACAGCACATTTCTTTCCTTCTATTGTGTACTCATGGGCTTCTGTATCAGACTTCCTGTTTTCAGCTTAAACCTCCAGGGCTAGGGCTTGAGCATGCTCAGTTTGCTCCTCTCCCCCTCCCCTTCCTGCTGTAATCTGTCCAGAGCTATGAGTGAGCAGGGAGAGACTCAGGTAGGAAGTGGTCACACCAAGCTAATATGGCAGCTGCTATCTTAAACAAATAGACAGTGTCTAGAGTGGTTTATTCAGGTATGGTAAAGTATTCTGCAGAATAAATATGGTATTAGTGGTAGTCCAGCAACATTTGGGGTTAAGAAACAGGATGTTCTATAAAAGGTTTGTATGCATAATAAACACGGCAAGGGAACAGCATTAGACAGTGGAATAAATATCAGGTCCCAAAGGAGACTGAGCAGATGCATGAAGGACCCTGGGACCTTGAGAAGAGAGTACACCTTACAGATAAGACTACAACAAAGCATGGCAAGTTTCCACTATACAAATGTTCTCAAAATGTGTTCTTTTTTCTGCTGCTGAGCCACAGTAACACAGAAGGTCGTAACATGTCTTAATTTTTTAGTATATTGTATACTAATATTCTGACACAAACTGGTCTTCATTTTTTGTGGTCTTTGGATTATCTAGGTTTTTTGTTCAGCAGCTCTAAAGTTTTGAATTTCAGCTGCTAACTGGTTGCTAGTTCCAAGTTACCCTAGCAACTTAAATAGTAGTTTGAATGAGAGACTGGGATATGTATAGTAGGGGTCTGAGTAATAAAAAGTAACAATTACAATACAGTTGTAGCATCACTGAGCAATATGTTTATGGCTGTTGGAGTCAGTGAACCCTATTTGAGAGCTGGAAAGAGGCAGAAAAGGAAGACAATTCAGAAATTATAAACAATAAAAAACAACCAATTGAAAGGTTGCCAAGAACAGGCAATTCAATAAGATACTTAAAGGTGAATAAGCTATATGCTTACATTGAAATCAAGTAGTGCATCCATTTGGTTCTGTATAATGGGCATTGTCTTTAGTAGCTTTTCTGTATTCATTGTCCGCATCACTCCATCAGCCCTAGAGAGGAAAACAACATGGGGTTGGCGAAGGAAGCCCAAAAATATATACGTTTGGATGCCAACAGATTACTTTAGGCAATGGGGTTGCTGGAGACATCACCGTTGATGTGCATTTTTTTTTTTTAAACTCTAATAAATTTGAATGTACTCAGAACTCAGATGGGAGGTTATTTAAGAAAAAACTCGAAAGTCTAAAACTCGAACGAGTATTTCCGACCCAAAAACTGGAACCCAATTAGAATCAAATTCAACTAAACTAGAATCTAGTTTTGGAAGGCTATTAACATCTTCAAATGGGTCCCTGGACCTCTACCACGGACTTCTACACGAACTCGTCAGGTTTTAGGTGGCGAATTTGAATTGTTCCCAGGGTCCAAATATAATCAATTTCGATGAATCATTCCCAACTTTAATTTCTGAGTTTTGACCAAAAATCCAGTTCGAAAATTCGAATTTACAATTTGACCCTTAATAAATCTGCCGCTTAATTACTTAACTAATTTCATTCTTCTTAAAGGGGAATTCAACCTCTTATACAGAGAAGCGCAGAGAAGTTCGCAGTCGCCATCCTGCAGATCTTCGTGTAGTCTTCGTGTCTCATCGCCGATTTCCGCATGCGCAGTTGAAGCAGATTTGAAGGGACCCAAAGACTACATGAAGATCCGGAAGATGGCGACCGGGAACTTCTCTGCATTTAAGGGTGAGAATTTTTAAAAGGGTTTTTTTTTTTTACACTAAAGCACATCACGGGGACGGAGAGGCCAGGAACCTATACCCCCCAAACAATGTAGGTCTCTATAAAAAGATATCACATAAAACTGCTCATTTGCAGTTGTAAATAAACCATTTTCATAATAATATACTTTTCTAGTAGTATGTGCCATTGGGTAATCAAATAGAAAATTGCCATTTGAAAAAATAAGGACCGCCCCCTGGGATCGTATGATTCACGGTGCACACAAACATACCAACAAACCATACTTTTTAGGTCACATGAGCCAATTAACAGACAGAGTTGTGTCTTTTGCTTCAACACTTCTTCCTGTTACAGTTAGAGCTGCAGTATTTCTGGTCAATTGATCTCTGAGGCAACACACAGACCATCACAAAATGGTGGTTCAAGGCAAGAGATGTAAAAGGGCAATATTTACTTAAATATATATTCCAGTTTGGTAAGATTCTTTAATATACCACTTAATATGATGTAAACTATTTGTTGCTTAAGTATTCATTTTGGGGGTATAGTTTTCCTTTAAGGGGGGGCTTATGGTAGAGGGGGTGAGTTCTCCTTTAAAGGAAAACTATACCCCCCAAACAATGTAGGTCTCTATAAAAAGATATCACATAAAACAGCTCATATGTAAAACCCTGCTTCATGTAAATAAACCATTTTCATAATAATATACTTTTCTAGTAGTCTGTGCCATTGGGTAATCATAAATAGAAAATTGCCATTTTAAAAAATAAGGGCCATCCCCTGGGATCGTACAGTTCACACAAACAAACCATACAGGTTAGGTCACAAGAGCCAATTAACAGACAGAGTTCTGTCTTTAGCTTCCATACTTCTTCCTGTTACAGTTAGAGCTGCAGTATTTCTGGTCAGGTGATCTCTGAGGCTGCACAAAGACCATCACTAAATGGTGGCTCAAAGCAAGAGATGTAAAAGGGCAATAATTACGTAAAGGAGAAGTAAACCTTTAAAATAAGTGAATGTAAAATTGATGAGGGGGCTATTATAAGCACTTTTGTACATTCATTATTTTTTTTATTTCAAGATATTAAGGGATATATGTAGTTACTAGGAATGAATTTTGTTACAACAGCGCCACCTGCTGGTCAGTTTCCCACCAGTCTGACCAGCAAGTAGTCAAGGAAGTTGTCAGGAGAAAGAAAGAGGCTGATGTTCTTCTGCTTAGGAATAAAATTAGAAACCTTTCTCACATATTTCCTAAGCAGAAGAACATCAGCCTCTTTCTTTCTCCTGACAACTTCCTTGACTACTTGATGGTCAGACTGGTGGGAATCGGACCATCAGGTGGCGCTGTTGTAACACAATTCATTCATATTAACGGTACAAAAATTCTTAGAATAGCTCCCTCATCAATTTCACATTCACTTAACTTAAAGCTTTACTTATCCTTTAAGTATATATACCAGTTTGGTAAGATTCATTAATATGCCATAATTTGATATAAACTATCTGATGCTGAAGTATTCATTTAAGGGGTATAGTTCTCCTTTCACTTGAGTATAATGCCTGGAAGCTTTGGGGGGGCTTTTGGTGGGGGGAGGGGGAAGTAATAGAAAATAATAAAAATTCTTACCCTCTCTTTACTTTGGTGAAGTCAAAAGCAACTTGTCTGTAGGAAACTGCCTTTTCATTCAGGTACCGACTGTAGCGTCTAATAAATGTAGACATGTCGTATCCTAGAGAGAGAATTCTGGTATTTATGGTATTGCTGCAGAAGCCACACACACACACGTCCAAATTAAACAATTTTTTTTGGTCTAGAACTGGTAGTTGCATCATGTGATCACATGCAGTTATCCGGCAACACATTTAGAGGCAAATTTATTAACACTAGGGACAAACATCACCGGTGATGTTGCCTGTAGCAACCAAGCAGATCTCTGCTTTTGTTTTCTAAGTTGTAAAAGATCACATCGAATTGCTGATTGGTTGCTACGGACATCTCCAGTGACGCTTGTCTTCAATGTTAATAAATACACCCCTCTGACTTGCTTTGTAAAGGGAAAAATGCTCACTGCTTTAAAGGAGCAGTAACATCAAAAAAACTATTTAAAAAAAATTTGTTAGTATACCATGAAAAAAAACACCAAGACTGATTAAACTTTAAAATCTATTAAGAAATAACTTACCAAAACTCCTCTTCAGAAAAGGCGACACGGCGAAGTGCCATCGTGCGGCACTCGATTTCTCCTCCCTGGTTATCTCTTATAAGGAAGGCAGGGAGGAGAAATCGAGCACCGCACGATGGATTGCCAGATCACTTTTTCTGAAGAGGAGCGCAAGCGGAGTTTCGGTAAGTTATTTCTTATAATAAAGGCTTTGCGATTTTAAAGTTTAATAGGTCTTGGTGGGTTTTTTCGTGGTATGCTAGCGAATTTTTTTTAAAATTTTTTTTGATGTTACTGGTCCTTTAAAGGCATGATACATATGCCATTTTACTTCCAGTTACCTGTAGCAGGGATCAAACCGCTACTAACAGCACTTTATAATAAGTCATTATTAGACATATGTGGGGGGGGGATTCACAAAAGTGGGGAGAGCCCATTTTTTGAGTAAAAGTGGTGGTAAACTGGAGTAAAATACTTTCTCCATATTCACAAACAGAAATCCGCCTAAATTCCGACTCAGCCGACACTTTTCATATTTTGGTGAAAGAAAGACAGTGTACAGACACAAACGACATAAAAATGGTGCAAAAACGACATTTTAAATGACATTTTCTCCCTACATTTTAAAAATGGAGTAAAGTTCAGTGTTAAGGTGGTCATAGATGTAACAATTACGATCTTGTTGAATGCTGTATTTTGTATACTAAACATAAACATGAACTTACTGCAACTGAAGCCTTATCAAACAAATGATTTATGCTTTTAAAGTTGGCCGCAGGGGGCTGTCATCTTGAAACTTTGCTAAACATCTTTGCAAGACCAAGACTGTACACATGCTCAGTGAGGTATGGGTGGCTGCTTAGGGATCATCATAAATTATCAAAACCGCACAAGTCAAATATCTGCCATAAAGCTGATGAAGCAAGACTGATTAATAATCAGAATATAGAGACTGTACTGGGTCTGTGGATACAAATCTCTACACGGTCACCGGCTGCTCTACAGGGAAACGAACAAAGCTGATTGAGTTCTGGGAAGCCGTTAGAAAATATGATCGTTTCCCTGCAGAGCAGTTAGGGACTGTCTGGAGTTTCCTAACCTCAGCAGACAGAGCAAGTAAAATGAAGGGAGAATTTCACTGCATACAAGCATACAGGTTTTTTAATTAAAGTATATTGGAGATAGATTTATAATAATGGGATTTTATTTTTTTGCCTTTACATCCCCTTTAAACAAAAATGCAATTTTATGCAATTTGATACGTAAAAGGTTTTAAAGGGGTGGTTGACCTTTAAGTTAACTTTTAGTATTTTATAGAATGGCCAATTCTAAGAAACTTTTCAAATGGTCTTCATGGAGCTCACCTCCCGGATCTCCAGTCTTCTTCTGTAAGTAAGAGCCATATTTGAGCCTGGTGCAGTCTTCCAGTTCGTAGCAACTGCGCATGCCCTATTAGTGCGGTAAATTGCCAAAGGGAAGGAAGAGGACCGGAAGAAATACGAAGAGCCCATGAGCTCCATAGCACTTACTCTGCACTGATAGGTGAGCAAGCTCTTAGGGGCAATTTCAGGGGTAACTAACTATGGGGGGGAGCAGGGAGAGGGAACTACCTAGGGTAGTAAGTAGGTGCTTTTCTTATTGGGGGGTTTAGTTCTCCTTTAAAGGAGAACTAAACCCTTAAAATTAATGCAGCTAAAAATGGCATATTTTATATAGTGAACTTATTGCACGAGGCTAAAGTTTGAGCTTGTCAATAGCAGCAATGATCCAGGACTTCAAACTTGTCACAGGGGGTCACCATCTTGGAAAGTGTCTGTGACACTCACATGCTCAGTGGGCTCTGATTGGCTGTTGAGAAGCTAAGCTTAGGGCTCGTCACTAATTATCCAGCAGAAAATGAGCTTCCCCTGTAATATAAGCTGATGCTACAGGTTTGCTGATTATTCAATTCTGATGCTAATTGCACTGGTTTCTGTGCTGCCATGTAGTAATTATGTGTATTAATTACTAATCAGCCTTATATTGTGACATTTCTATTCTATGTGTACTGTATATTGTGAGTGGGTCCCTAAGCTCAGTAAGTGACAGCAGCACAGAGCATGTGCAGTGAATCAGCAGAAAAGAAGATGGGGAGCTACTGGGGCATCTTTGGAGACACAGATCTTTTCTGCTAAAGGGCTGTGGTTGCCTTGGGCTGGTACAGAACCACAAATCATAATGTACAACATTTCCAGCTACTTCTTTAGTTAGGCTTTAGTTCTCCTTTAAGGATTTAAAATCCTGCCCAATTTATAACTGCAATAGAACAGTGTACTAAGAGAAAATAGCAAATCAATATGACAATGGCAACACCACAGAACTGCAAATAATGTCGAGTAGAAAGTAAAACCCATTAACACCCCTGTAGCTGAATTTATTCTGCTAATTAAACAACCATTCAAAAAGGCAAATGAAAAGGCTCACTTCATGCCTGCTGCTCGATACAAAAACACTGACTCGGTAGCCCAGTACGGTATAATATAGACTGTGCTCTTGCCTAAATATAGCCATACGGGGGGCCCCAACCTCATAACAAAAAAAAAAAAATGAAAAAGATGAATGAAGGATCTAATCTTCTGTGGATAGAATACAGAGCACTAGAAAGGACAGGTGGATTCCAGAGAAATACATCTCAATCCCATACCCAGGGGATTGCTCATATTATAAACAGGCTCTGAGTGTGGATCAATTCAAAATTGACTTTATTCTATAAATATCGCACTTACTGAAAAACAGATTAAGATAACTTTAAAAATAAAACACTTGCTAAAAGAGATTGTTGTGTTCCTCTTCAGGTTTTCTGATCACGAGGCTCCTGTTATTTTCCCTTTTCTTTATTTTATCCCTGTCTAATCAACCATTGTCTCTCAGATTGGCTACAAGCTTCACGATCGCTTAAAGGAGGCCCCAGACGCACCGATACTATTGTACGAAGCAAATTTTCGCACGATATTCAGTGCTTGTATGGTGGGAGACAAGCCGACCGATACTAGTAGAAGACTTCGGTCAGCTCGTTGAGCCGGCTGGCTTGAAAATTTTGATCACGCGACTTTAAAGGGGAAGTAAAGTCTAACATAGAATAAGGCAAGTAATATTTTGTATACTAAACATAAACATGAACTCACTGCACCACAAGCCTAATCAAACAAATGATTTATGCTTTCAAAGTTGGTCACAGGGGGTCACCATCTTGTAACTGTTATACATCTTTGCAAGACCAAGACTGTGCACATGCTCAGTGTGGTCTGGGCTGCTTAGGGATTGTCATAAATGATCAAAACAGCACAAGTCAAATAATATCTGCCAGAAGCCAATACAGCAAGACTGATTAATAATCAGAATATACAGACTGCACTGGGTCCTGTGTTGTCATGTAATCTAATGTGGATTTTATAGTTTTTGTATTGTTTAATACAAACTTTCTCCAACTCTGCAGAACCAGTGGCTGCAGCAAAATAATCCTCTACATAGAATCCCAGTTTATCTGTTTAAATCTGGCTCCATGATCTTTGTCCCTGCAGCTGGAAACAGTAAAGGGGATGTAAAGGCGAAAATAAAATCCAATACAAATCTCTACACAGTCGCCAACTGCTCTACAGGGAAACAAACAAAGCTGCTTCAGTTCTGCATGGCTGGGAAGTAAGGCGGGGGCTGCCCCTGCTGTTCATAAGTATGATTGTTTCCCTGCAGAGCAGTTAGGGACCGTCTGATAATTCCTATCCACAGCAGTTAATGAAGGGAGAATTTCACTGCATACAGTCAGGTTTCTTATAAAAACAGTACACATTTTTTAATTAAAGTATATTGGAGATAGCTTTCTTTTTCATTAAAGAAAGTAAAAATTGGATTTTATTTCATTGCCCATTGTTAGTGTTGAATCAACAGATACAGGTAGAATTCTATTGTTTCTCCCTGTACATCTAACCATTCAGCTCTACACGCGTGTATTGAAATGAAGGATCTTTCCTGTAAACATTTTTACCAGGAATGATTGGAATTGTTAGGTCTATGGCCAACACAGCCCTCCTATTGTGTTATAACTCTATAAAGATGCTGAAATGGGATGTGGCATAGCATGACAAGTCAAGTAGGCTCTATATGGCTCACTATATAACAGGGACACTGCTCTTTGTAGCCTGTACCAAGAAATGTCATAATACTACGCCAGCAGGGGTACTCCTCTGTACCAACCACAAGTTAACAGAAAATGTAAGGATTTATAAGTCCTTTCTCTGCCCACTCTGACATTTCTCCCTGCTGGAGCCAAGGTAAAAAAAGTCTTTGTATATTGGCAGTTCCACCTCGTAAACTACAGCATTTCAGTCCAATTCATTATTGCGGCCTTATAATAAATAAAACCCCACTAATCACCCTTAATGTAAATGACTTAGTGCCTTTTATTACATATGTGTCTGTGGAGACTCTTCTGTCCTTACTTTTACATTTCTTTTTGTTAAAGGGGAACTATTGCGAAAATGAAAATTTAATATAAGCTTCAGCATACTGAAATAAGAAACTTTCTAAATACAATCAAACATTCTGCATGGTTTCTGAAATAATCAAGTTTATCTTCACTATTCCTCTCTCGGCATCTGTTTCTCTTCATTCTGTCTTCATGCAGCAGTTGGGTGTCAGATATTCACTGACAGTTAGATCCAATATATCTTATAGGGGGGCTTCCTTTCCTAGCAGATGAATTAGAGCTCACTCAAATAACTGATTCCAGTACAAACAAAATCTAACAAATTAACAGCCTTTTGCACAAATCCTGCATGTAGAGAGACATGATGTCTGGGGATTTTAATAGAGTGAGCTCTAATACATCTTCTAGGCATATAAGACATATTGGATGTAACTGTCAATGAATATCTGACACCCAATTGCTGCATGAAGAGAGAATGAAGAGAAAAAGATGCTGAGAGAGGAATAGTGAAGATAAACTTGAGAATTTCAGACACAATGCAGAATATTTAATCAATTGTATTTAGAAAGCTTCTTATTTCAGTATGAGGAAGTGTATATTAAATTTTCATTTTCACCGTAGTTCCCCTTTAATGTTCTCAAGGCAATGGCACAGAGTGTGATTTTGTGTACTTTTAAATAGTTTTTAGCATTTGAAACAGGCAGGAACACCCAAAACGGCCCTCGTTGAATGTCATATGAGAGCACTGGAACAAGCGCTGTCAGACAATTCTAATAGAGGGCATAAAGACATTATAAAGACAATATATGGGACACAGTAAAAACCTTTCCATTTTCTTTTCTCAATGCAACCCATAAAAAAACAAAGGCACTAAATGTAAGGAGAATCTTACCTTGTAGCCCACTTTTGTCCAGGAAATTGCTTAAATTGAACAATGTATTTCTTGATGCAAGATACTGGATAAACCGCTATAGGAAAAGGAAAGACAATTGTTAGAAGAATTTGCACAGTTCTTTCCAACACTATCCAGTGGCAAATAAATAAAAGGGCACTAAATCCCCTTGCTTTTCATGAGTTCAATATTGCTGTGGGAGGCAGAGGGTAAGATGCTGCCTGTGCACCCAGCTCAATGGGTGGGACTCCATGGACTCCTGGTTACCGTATATACACGAGTATAAGCCGAGTTTTTCAGCCCCCAAAATATGCTGAAAAACTCTACCTCGGCTTATACTCGGGTCAAGTGCAAAAACGGTCGCCGGCGTCCGAGAATAGTCGCCGGCGTCCGAGAATAGTCGCCGGCGTCCGAGAATAGTCTCCAAGAATATTCGCCGGCGTCCAAGAATGGTCGCCGGCATCCAAAAACGAGACGCTGGCACCTCCAATGGGAGCAGAAACCCTCAAATCTTACCCTCAAATCTTACCAGAAGCTGCTGCATTTCTCACCCTAGGCTTATACTCGAGTCAATAAGCTTTCCCAGTTTTTGGAGGTAAAATTAGGTACCTCGGCTTATACTCGGGACGGCTTATACTCGAGTATATACGGTAATAATATAGAACAGTGTTATCCAAATTCTGTGGTACAGAGGGCCAAAATTTTACTGGCCTATGTGGAGGAGGGCCGATAATGGAAGTCAGTGTTGGCCACTCCCCCTTTTAAACCACACCCATTGTAAACCACACCCATATTACCACAAGAACTTTTAAAGATCGTATCAACATTAACGGTGGTAGCACACCAAAAAACCAAATGGTTGGTGCTCACTGCAGGGAAATCCCTCATCACGATGTGAAAAATTGAAGTCATGATAAAAACACACCCTTAAATCCATATGCCTCATCCTCCCCTGTGGATAATACAACAACCCCCCAACAAATGATTAAACACCTTAGGGGCCCTTAACAACAATTTCCAAATGCTAACAAACCCCTAACAGGCTTACATCCCACAGGTAGGGTAGGGCAAGCAGAGAATGGCACACACAGGGAGGCAGGGCCGGGCCAAGGTATTTTTGCACCCTAGGCAAGGGCTTCAATCAGTGCCCCCCCCACCCAGTCCTGCATTACCATTTCCCACCTTACCAGTCATATAGCCCCCCTGTACCTGTGCCAGCACCTATCATATTGCCTCCATTTGTACCTATACCAATGGAAGTCAATACCTCAGATTGCCCCCAAGCCCCAATCTGTACCTGTGGCAGCATAAGACAAAACATCCATCATATTGTTACCCCCAATCTGTACCTATGCCAGCGGCAACCAAAAGAATCCATCATATTGCCCCAATTTGCATCTGTTCCAGCAGTAGCCAATAATCCATGATATTGCCTTCAAACATGTGTGTACCTGAGCCAGCAGCCACCATATTGCCCCATGTACCTGAGCCAGCAGCAGCCAATCCCTTATATTGCCCCAAATCTGTACCTGTGCCAGCATCAGCCAAAAAATACACACTATTGCCTCCATATATGTACTTGTGCCAGCAGCAGCCAAATATCCATCATATCATCTGTTTACCTGTGCAAGTAGCAGCCAAGATATTGCCCACAAATATGTACCTGTGCCAGCAGCTGCCAAAGGGGAGCTGGGGAATGATTCTGTCTGGAACAGGGGGTTTATAAAGTTGAAAAACTATTAAAGGCCAAGCAAATCAGGGTTTAAAAAAGAAAGAAAGGAAATTCCCCTTAAAAGTGTGCCCCCCCCCCCCATGATTGCGCTCTAGGTGGGCGCCTACTCTGCCTGCCCCTAGTTCCAGCCCTGCAGGGAGGGAAGGCAGAAAGGAGCAGGAGACAAGGAAAGCTCTCAGTCTAATATGTACAACATACAGTGACACAGTGCTGGTGCCCCATTAGCATTTTGTATAAAGTGTGAACAGGTGAACAATGTGTCAGTTTCAGTCTGGGTCTCAGGTAGAACAGTACAGGCTTTAGGGGAGTGAACAATAGAGGTGTCACAAGTATGAACAATACAGGGGGATCACAGGTGTGAACAGGGGATTAGAGTCTGAATTTTAGGTTTAAACAATGCAGGGGCCAGTTTATCTCTACAGTGATAGCTTTTAAATCTTACATATGGTAAACAGACAGCATCTGGGGGGCCAAAGAAGGGGGGGTCATGCGTCCCGCGGGCCGCCAGTTGGACAGCCCTGATATAGAATATTAAAGGAGAAGGAAAGGTTAAAATTAAGTAAACCTCAAAGTAATGCTGCTCTGAGTCCTCTGTCAAAAGAAACAGCACATTTCTTTCCTTCTATTGTGTACTCATGGGCTTCTGTATCAGACTTCCTGTTTTCAGCTTAAACCTCCAGGGCTAGGGCTTGAGCATGCTCAGTTTGTTCCTCTCTCCCTCCCCTTCCTGCTGTAATCTGAGCTATGAGTGAGCAGGGAGAGACTCAGGCAGGAAGTGATGTCACAGCAAGCTAATACTGCAGCCGCTATCCTAACCAGAGAGATTCTAGAGCTGTTTACTCAGGTATGGTAAAGCATTCTACAAAATAAATATAGTGTTAAAGCTTGCATTAATGCAGCTAATCTATTTGCAACAAAATGCCTGTAGTTTTCCTTCTAGTTTAAAGGGGGTTTTCACCTTAAAATGAACAGTTAGTATGATATAGACAGGGATATTCTGAGACCATTTGCAATTGGTTTTAATTTTTTATTATTTGTGGTTTTTGAGTTATTTAGCTTTTTATTCAGCAGCTCTCCAGTTTGCAATTTCAGCCATCTGGTAACTAGGGTTCTAATTCCCATAGCAACCATGTATTGATTTGAATAAGAGACTGGAATATCAATAGGAGAGGCCTGAATAGAAAGATGAGGAATAAAAAGTAGCAATAACAATACATTTGTTGCCTTACAGAGAATTTGTTTTCTTAGATGGGGTCAGTGACCCCCATTTGAAAGCTGGAAAGAGTCAGAAAAAGAAGGCAAATGATTCATACACTAAAAAAAAAGAAAAAATGAAGACCATTTGAAAAGTTGGTTAGAATCAGCCATTCTATAATATACTAGAGGTTAAATTAAAGAACCACCTCTTTAATGCAGCTGAAACTAAACATCAACCAAGCTGACAATAAGCTACAACTCCCTGCATCACTGGACAAGCAATGCAATAAGCTTCATTCGATCACCAGCAACTTGTCATGCAAAATAAATGGCTCTTATTATGATAAAGGGGTAAGTCAAACAAACGGCCTTCAACCAGCCTTCCAGACATTTGCCATGCCGAAGTATAGTAAAGTCAGAGCGGAGTTCATCCATTTTGCCATTAGTGGTGGCATGGTTACTGTGTAGCAGGGACACTATCTCAGCCAGGGTGTTACTCTCCAGCAGGGTAGAGGCAGTGCTGTGTGCTATGTCCCCAGGCCCTAGCAAGTCTGCCTGCTGCATGTTTGCCCCCTCCCCCAACTCCAGTGAAACATGGGGTTCCTGCATGACTGCGTCAGCCACCTCCAGGACAGGGGGATTAACTGTGGCCCTGCTGCCCCTATCACCAGGCTCACACACAAAGCGCTCCAATTTATGCGCAGCCTGAGCGCCTATGGCACGAGTGCGCTGCTCACCTTGCAGCTGCTGCTGTGCGGCGTCTACAGAGCGCCTGCAGTCGCCATCTTGGATTTTTGCCTCAGCCTGTGCGCGCCTCGTTTTTGGCGTGTGATTGCGGTTTCTGCCCATTCCAACTGTACCGATCGGTGTGGGGTAGACAGCGGAGCAGCAGGGGAGGTTGCAGGTATGTTACCCAGCCCTCAGGATGCACTTTTAATGGGCTGACAGTGGGGTCCGGTACAGAGCTCCGTGTAGCACTTCTTTCCTGCTCTACATGTGGCCCCGCCCCCCTTCCAGACATTTGCAGTATGTGATGAACTATAATGAACTACAACTACCAGCATCCTGCCTTGACTTATATAGTTAGAAATGTTATACCGTAACAAATGTACCTATACTAGTATCACCTTTTGAATCGGTTTCTATACAATATGTACTCTTTGAGGTTAAACGGGGTCCCTTTGTCGATGAAACTACAACTCCCAATTTTCCCTAGTAAACAAGACTATGGCATGCATAGACAAGACTACAACCATCAGCACTCTCCTCGCAACAAAAATGCTGAACTGGAGTTTGTGAGCTTCTGTAAATATTATTTTCCGAGCCCAGATACCACATTGTCTCTAGCTGGCTAAAAACGTAAATACAACCGATATTTGTAATGTAACAGAGGGAGGGTCTATACAGGTATGGACACCCGTTATCTGGACACCCGTTATCTAGAAAATACAACCGATATTTGTAATGTAACAGAGGGAGGGTCTATACAGGTATGGACACCCGTTATCTAGAAAATACAACCGATATGTAACAGAGGGAGTATCCGGACACCCGTTCACCGGACACCTGTTCACCGGACACCCGTTATCCGGACAGCTCCGAATTACGGAATGGCAATCTCCCATAGACTCCATTTTATCCGAATCCAGATTTTTAAAAAATAGTTTTCTTTTTTCCGTGTAATAATAAAACAGTAACTTGTACTTAATCCAAACTTTAATATAATTAATTCTTATTGGAAGCAAAACCAGCCTATTGGGTTTATTTAATATTTCCATGATTTTCTAGTAGACTTTAAAGGTATGAAGATCCAAGTTACAGAAAGATCCATAATCCACAGGTCCAGAGCATTCTGGATAACAGGTCCCATACCTGTAAAACATAAATAAGCTTTGCAGCTTCACCTTTACAAAAACGTCACTAGAAACATAGTAAAAATAAAATCTATTAAAATATTAGTGTGACATTATCAACCAGGAGCTATTAAGAGCTCAGATTAAAGTGTACAGTGGTGATGGCTCCCATCCAACATTCTGATTGCAGCCACTGGTGAGATTCCAAGCCGGCAGCCTACAGAAATATTCCCTTACTGGAAATGTGCGGAGACTGTTACCAGTAACCACGTATAAACAGAAACATCCCACAGCATTTAGTAAATAGGAGGCTGCACTGATAACACAATACAGAGCTTTAAAAGGGCGGTTCACCTTCAAGTTCACTTTTAGTATGTTATAGAATGGCCAATTCTAAGCAACTTTTCAATTGGCCTTCTTCATTTTAATGGTCTTTTAATTGTTTGCCTTTTTCTTCTGACTCTTTCCAGCTTTCAAATGGGGGTCACTGACCCATCTAAAAACAAATGCTCTGTAAGACTTTATTGTTAAACTTTATTGTTACTTTTTATTACTCACCTTTCTATTCAGGCCTCTCCTATTCATATTCCAGTCTTTTATTGAAATCAATGCATGATTCCTGGAGTAATTTGGACCCTAGCAACCAGATTGCTGAGCTTGCAAACCAGAGAGCTGCTGAATAAAAAGCTAAATAACTCAAAAACGACAAATAATAAAAAAGTGAAAGCCTATTGCAAATTGCTTCAAAATATCCCTCTCTACATCATACAAACAGTTAATTTAAAGGTGAACAACCCCTTTAACACTCACATATACATGACTCAGCATGGAATGGGGGGCTGATGGGGTGATAGCGCATTTAATTATGAACAAAGTTACGGCTACTGTTCCTACCAAGAGACGAAAGAATGGAGGGAGAGATTCGTTTCTAGGGAAGTAAATTCCCTTTGCAACAGAGGAGGCTGCTTATTGCCCCATTAAAGGAGAAGTAAAGACTAGAAATGTTAGAAGTAAGAAGTAGGTAAAAATGTTGTACATGATGTTTTGTGCTTATGTACCAGCCCAAGGCAACCACAGCCCTTTAGCAGTAAAGATCTGTGTCTCCAAAGATGCCCCAGTAGCTCCCCATCTTCTTTTCTGCTGATTCACTGCACATGCTCTGTGCTGCTGTCACTTACTGAGCTTAGGGAGCCACTCACAATATACAGTACACATAGAATAGAAATGTCACAATATAAGGCTGATTAGTAATTAATACACATAATTACTACATGGCAGCACAGAAACCAGTGCAATTAGCATCAGAATTGAATAATCAGCAAACCTGTAGCATCAGCTTATATTACAGCCAGGGAAGCTCATTTTCTGCTGGATAATTAGTGACGAGCCCTAAGCTTAGCTTCTCAACAGCCAATCAGAGCCCACTGAGCATGTGAGTGTCACAGACACTTTCCAAGATGGTGACCCCCTGTGACAAGTTTGAAGTCCTGGATCATTGCTGCTATTGACAAGCTCAAACTTTAGCCTCGTGCAATAAGTTAACTATATAAAATATGATATTTTTATCCCCTTTGAGGAAGATTCTGCCTGCCAGGGAAGAAACCATCTCTCTAGATAAACAACCTTCACCATAGCACCAGTTGAGAAATTACAATTCAATGCATGCAGACAAGATTATAACTCCTCTGAAAAGTCCCTTCTACTGGCAATATAAAATGCAGGAACGCATTGCTTGGTTTATAAATTCAGTAAGGCTGTGCCTAACAATATTCCCTTCAGAGGGTGTGGGGCATAGAACCACCTTAAAATAAGCTAGAAGTGGGAATGCACTACAGGTATGGTACCTATTATCCAAACCTGGGGTTTTCTAGATAAGGTATCTCTCTAAAAAATGTATATACATTACACCCAATAGGACTGTTGTGTACAATAAAGATTAATTACATCTTAGTTGGGATCAAGTACAAGCGACTGTTTTATTATTACAGAAAAAAAAGGAAATCATTTTAAAGAATTGAATTATTTGACTAAAATGGAGTCTATGGGACATGGCCTTGTCGTAATTCAGAAATGGCTGCATAACTGGTTTCCAGGTAACAGATCCCATACCTGTGCCAAAACCAGCCCTTAAAGGGATACGGTCATGGGAAAACTTTTTTTTTTTTTCCCCAAAACAGATCAGTTAATAGTGCTGCTCCAGCAGAATTCTGCACTGAAATCCGTTTTTCAATAGAGCAAATATATTTTTTTATATTTAATTTTGAAATCTGACATGGGGCTAGACATGTCAGTTTCCCAGCTGCCCCCAGTCATGTGACTTGTGCTCTGATAAACTTCAATCACTCTTTACTGCAAGTTGGAGTAATATCACCCCCTCCCTCTCCCCCCAGCAGCCAAACAAAAGAACAATGGGAAGGTAACCAGATAACAGCTCCCTCCTAGCACCTTCCTAACACAAGATAACAGCTGCCTGGTAGATGTAAGAACAGCACTCAATAGTAAAATCCAGGTTCCACTGTGACACATTCAGTTACATTGAGTAGGAGAAACAACAGCCTGCCAGAAAGCAGTTCCATCCTAAAGTGCTGGCTCTTTCTGAAATCACATGACCAGGAAAAATGACCTGAGATGCACCTACACACCAATATTACAACTAAATACACTTGCTGGTTCAGGAATGACATTTTATATTGTAGAGTGAATTATTTGCAGTGTAAACAGTGTCATTTAGAAATAAAAACAACATCATAAAAATCATGACACAATCCCTATAACATTACCCTTTTATGAATTACATCTTAAAGGAGAAGGAAAGGCAAAATTCATGAGCTCTCTTCCTCTGATGTACTCATAAAGATGTCCTGAATCGCTATAGTTGTAGCTCACCTAAGCAAATCCAATCGCATAAATTCCATCTTCATGTTTTGCTCTCATTCGCATTCATGCGGCAGCCATCTTGCTTAGGTATTGGGTGCTTCCTTTGCCTCTCAATCCGTATTGCGCATACGCGGAAAAATAAATCCCTCACACCCTGGTGACGTCACCTAAGTTCAACGCTATAATATACGCAGAGCGCTGCTGCTTCTACTAGACACCAGGGAGACAACTTTAAAAACATTCTGTAAGTTATGAGTCTACCAGTCTTATTGTAGAAATATGCTTATGTTTTGCCTTTCGTTCTCCTTTAAAGCGATACTGACACTAAAAATTAGTTTTAAAATATGAATGTACATTAGAAGTTACTTATACTGTAGGTCATGCTGAGAGGTTTGTTTTGTTAGTAATTGTTGGTTGAAGTTCCTAAACCGGACTGTTTTGCCAAACTGACTGTCCCATCTCAGCCTGTTAAAGTTTCTAATGCTAATGGCTCGTGCTGCACAAATATGGCAGCCCCCTCATAGGCGATCACAGGGAGTCAGATAGGTAATGTAAAAGCATTGGGCAATTAGTTTATGGCAAAATTATATAAAGAACGCAAAGTCAATTTTATAGTAGATGTAAAAAAAAAAAAAGTAAAATTTTTGGTGTCCGCATCTCTAAGTAACAAAAAAGTCAGAGCCAGCACAGACACAGCAGCCTATCCTGCAGAGATTGTATTTAGTAATTCTATGGAACCCTGGACCAGAGCAGTGCTAGTCCGTCTCCCATCACTGCATACCATTTATTTTCTTTAGTTACAAAAGTCAATCCAGATGCCCACGTCTGAATGACTCGCTGTGAGTCTGCAAGACAAAGTCTCTCTGTTACCCTGCAGGTGTTCTTTAAATGCTGCATAAATAAATACATTGATATTACTATTTATTAGGAAAAAAGTGATGTCTACAAAGCAGCTTGTGAGTAGAATGTAAAAGAGACTGAAAAAAGGCCTGCCTGTCAGCCTTGTCTTTAGCACAATACATTCCTCTGTCCTGAAAACTGGGATAGCAGGTATAGTAAGGGGAGATTGTGCCTATAGTAACAGTGGGATAATAGTCTCTGGGAAGGGAGTGTGACTGTGGGATAGCAGGTATAGTAGGGAGAGATGGTGCCTATAGTAACAGTGGATAATAGTCTCTGGGAAGGGAGTGTGACTGTGGGATAGCAGGTATAGTAGGGAGAGATGGTGTCTATAGTAACAGTGGATAATAGTCTCTGGGAAGGGAGTGTGACTGTGGGATAGCAGGTATAGTAGGGAGAGATGGTGCCTATAGTAACAGTGGATAATAGTCTCTGGGAAGGGAGTGTGACTGTGGGATAGCAGGTATAGTAGGGAGAGATGGTGTATAGTAACAGTGGATAATAGTCTCTGGGAAGGGAGTGTGACTGTGGGATAGCAGGTATAGTAGGGAGAGATGGTGTCTATAGTAACAGTGGATAATAGTCTCTGGGAAGGGAGTGTGACTGTGGGATAGCAGGTATAGTAGGGAGAGATGGTGCCTATAGTAACAGTGGGATAATAGTCTCTGGGAAGGGAGTGTGACTGTGGGATAGCAGGTATAGTAGGGAGAGATGGTGCCTATAGTAACAGTGGGATAATAGTCTCTGGGAAGGGAGTGTGACTGTGGGATAGCAGGTATAGTAGGGAGAGATGGTGTCTATAGTAACAGTGGATAATAGTCTCTGGGAAGGGAGTGTGACTGTGGGATAGCAGGTATAGTAGGGAGAGATGGTGCCTATAGTAACAGTGGGATAATAGTCTCTGGGAAGGGAGTGTGACTGTGGGATAGCAGGTATAGTAGGGAGAGATGGTGTCTATAGTAACAGTGGATAATAGTCTCTGGGAAGGGAGTGTGACTGTGGGATAGCAGGTATAGTAGGGAGAGATGGTGCCTATAGTAACAGTGGATAATAGTCTCTGGGAAGGGAGTGTGACTGTGGGATAGCAGGTATAGTAGGGAGAGATGGTGCCTATAGTAACAGTGGATAATAGTCTCTGGGAAGGGAGTGTGACTGTGGGATAGCAGGTATAGTAAGGGGAGATTGTGCCTATAGTAACAGTGGATAATAGTCTCTGGGAAGGGAGTGTGACTGAGGGATAGCAGGTATAGTAGGGAGAGAGAGTGTCTATAGTAACAGTGGATAATAGTCTCTGGGAAGGGAGTGTGACTGTGGGATAGCAGGTATAGTAGGGAGAGATGGTGTCTATAGTAACAGTGGATAATAGTCTCTGGGAAGGGAGTGTGACTGTAGGATAGCAGGTATAGTAGGGAGAGATGGTGCCTATAGTAACAGTGGATAATAGTCTCTGGGAAGGGAGTGTGACTGTGGGATAGCAGGTATAGTAGGGAGAGATGGTGTCTATAGTAACAGTGGATAATAGTCTCTGGGAAGGGAGTGTGACTGTGGGATAGCAGGTATAGTAGGGAGAGATGGATGACAAGTCGCCTGTATGCTACAACAGATATAAAGGAACCTATATCTGACAGCAATCCCTTTAAATAAATAAATGTTCAACACCACTGATTGACATGGGGCAGCATCTGTCCCAAACAATGAAAGCAGTGTCCCCCCTGCAGGTGTTCAAACTTGTGCGGTCTAGTAGAGCCACAGCGATGAGCGAGACACTGGGTCTCATTTATCAACATTGGGCAAATTTGCACCTGGGCAATAACCTATAGCAGCCAATCGGTGATTAGCTTTTATTCAGCCAGCTGCAGGTAGAACAATGACAGTAAAAATCTGATTGGTTGCCATGGGTTGCTGCCCAGCTGCAAATATGCCCTGTGTTGATAAATGAGCCCTGTGTTGATAAATGAGCCCTGTTGTGCACACGCACAGCTAACACTCATCACACAGAGCCTTTTTCATCCATTTAACCATTTCCCTGCCTCACTTTGTAACGGCCTGATTTAAACCTGGGAACAAAGGTTCCATATTGTTGTTACCTTTCTTGCCAACGATATAGAATCTACTTTGCTTTGAGGGAAAGGGATATGGTATCATTTAGCACAAGATGCTTATTTAAGTTTATTTATTGTAATTTCCATTTTTATTGTTGTCATTATATGTTTTGTAGAATCAGACGCTGCATATTTCAAGTAATTCAATTTTGGACTGTGGTGGTCAATCTATGCCTTGTGCATTTAGCAGCGTAAAGGTAAGGCGACAAAAAAGCTCCGTAAGACCAGCCTTATATTTCTAATGCATGTGCCTAGGCACAGACGAGCAGGCGCTGCACACAGAATAAAACAAATACTTGAGGCTGAAAAATTAGGGTAAAGCACACATTTAAGATATGTAATTTCAGTTTAGCCTTGTGCTTTACGAATTCTGTCTATACAAAGGGGCTTAAAGGAACAGTAACACAAAAAAATAAGTGTTTTAAAGGAATTACCATATCGTGCCTTATTGCCCTGCACTGGTACAACTGGTGTGTTTGCTTCAGAAACTCTACTATTACTTATATGAACAAGCTGCTGTGTTTTATATAAACTATAGTAGTACTTATCTGTTATCTACTGTGTATCCTGTGCTTGAATGGCTGCCCCCATGGCTACACAGCAGCTTGTTTATATAAACTATAGTAGTACTTATCTGTTATCTACTGTGTATCCTGTGCTTGAATGGCTGCCCCCATGGCTACACAGCGGCTTGTTTATATAAACTATAGTAGTACTTATCTGTTATCTACTGTGTATCCTGTGCTTGAATGGCTGCCCCCATGGCTACACAGCAGCTTGTTTATATAAACTATAGTAGTAATTATCTGTTATCTACTGTGTATCCTCTGCTTGAATGACTGCCCCCATGGCTACTATATAAACTATAGTAGAGTTTCTAAAGCAAACACTATTGGCTACTATCGTTGGCTATTGTTTATTTCTTTCCTTCTAAGCTGGCACAAATTCACCTAGCGCTGAATCTCTACATTTTGTTTGTTATTAAATTGCTACAGCAAACAAATCAACTTGCAGTGGTGTGTGAAACGTGTGTGACTTGGCTCCAAACCTAAGGGGCAAAGGACATGCAAGAAAGGGAACATATCGCTATAAATATACTTGTAAATAAAATTTAATTTCGTAGCATATTGCTTTATCTGCCCTAGGAATTCGGCCTAATGCTTTCAAGCTGTTCATAACGGCTGATCTTGTGTTTTATATTTTTAAGTACAAACAGAATCTTCTATTAGACAGTGGAGGGACTGGTGGCCAGACACTGCCTGGAATAGCATGGCACAGAGAGAACGAGAGAGAGAGAGAGAGAGAACGAGAGAGAGAGAGAACGAGAGAGAGAGAACGAGAGAGAGCGAGAGAGAGCGCGAGAGAGAGCGAGAGCGCGCGAGAGAGCGCGAGAGAGAGCGCGAAGCCAATCTGTATGACAACTTCCTTTGTTTATGCCAACCTGACTGCTGTTTGGTCTACGTTAAATGACAACCAATTATATACTTCAAAGCCATCACTGCTCCTGCTATAAACAGTGTTGTCCTCACTGGTGTAGGGATTTGGAGCATAAAAACTCAATGAGGCCCCTTTATTTATACTCCAGTTCTCCAGCTCTTGTTAAAGGAGAAGGTAAGTTTTGCCATATTAGCTAGGTGTGACATCACTTCCTGCCTGAGTCTCTCCCTGCTCACTCAGGGAATTGAGGAGGGAGGGAGAGAGGAGCAAACTGAGCATGCTCAAGCCCTAGCCCTGGAGGTTTAAGCTGAAAACAGGAAGTCTGATACAGAAGCCCATGAGTACACAATAGAAGGAAAGAAATGTGGTGTTTCTTTTGACAGAGGACTCAAAGCAGCATTACTTTGAGGGTTAACTGGTGTATTTATATAGACCTTTCTGATAAAGCTTACTTAAAGGAAAACTATACCCCCCAAAATGAACACTTAAGCAACATATAGTTTACATCATATTAAGTGACATACTGTATTAAAGTAAAGTAAATCTTGTCCTTTTACATCTCTTCCCTTGAACCCACATGTTGTGACGGTCTGTGTGCTGCCCCAGAGAGCAGCTGACCAGAAATACTGCAGCTCTAACTGTAACAGGAAGAAGTGTTGAAGCGAAAGACACAACTCTGTCTGTTAATTGGCTCATGTGACCTAACAAGTATGGTTTGTTGGTATGTTTGTGTGCACAGTGAATCGTACGATCCCAGGGGGCGGTCCTTATTTTTTTAAAATGGCAATTTTCTATTTATGATTACCCAATGGCACATACTACTAGAAAAGTATATTATTATGAAAATGGTTTATTTACATGAAGCAGTTTTACATATGAGCTGTTTAATGCAATATCTTTTTATAGAGACCTACATTGTTTGGGGGGGTATAGTTTTCCTTTAATTTTATCCTTTCCGTCTCCTTTAAACTAGAAGTTACATAATCTTGCCTTACCATACAAACACAATCCCACAGTCGCAGCCCTTCCAAGGAAAGATCACTCTGTGGGATACAATGGTGTCCCCAACTCCTCAAAACCAAGTGCATTTTTAAAGAGCAAAGCATACTGACCTCATTTCCATACACCATCAGATGGTGGGTTGTTATAAGGGACTTGAAGACCACCACCCAACTACTGTTGGTTGTTCTTTCAAATAACGTGTCCGCCAGCTGTGGGATGTTTACATTCATCTCGTTGGTGCACTGAATTAAATCTGAAAAACATTTCCCAAAAGCAAACATGTTACTCTCCTCCTCTTAAAGCGGATACATATGCATCTTTTTATATAAATCAGAATAATGTTAAAGCGGTTGCACTCCTTTGAGTTAAACGTTTAGTATGATGTAGAGATTGATATTCTGAGACAATTTAAAATTGGGTTTTCATTTTTCATTATTTGTGGTTTTTAAGTTATTTAACTTTTTATTTAGCAGCTCTCCAGTTTGCAATAACAGCAATCTGGTTGCTAGGAAATGACTCTAGCAACCATGCAATGAATTGAATGAGAATATGGAATATTAATAGGGGAGGGTTTGAATAGAAAGATGAGTAATAAAAAGTAACAATACCAATAAATTTGAAGCCTCACAGAGAGTTTTTAGACGGAGTCAGTGACCCCCATTTGAAAGCTGGACAGAAGAAAGCAAATAATTAATAAATAAATAATGAAGACCAATTGAAAAGTTGCTTATAATTGGCCATTCTATAAGATACTAAAAGTTAACTTAAAGGGGTGGTTCACCTTTAAGTTAACTTTTATTATGTTTTAGAATGGCCAATTCTAAGCAACTTTTCAATTGGTTTTCATTATTTATTTTTAATAGTTGTATAGTTATTTGCCTTTTTCTTCTGACTCTTTGCAGCTTTCAAATGGCCGTCGCTGACTCCCTTCAATAAATCAAATGCTCTGTAAGGCTATACATGTATTGTTAGTTACTTTTTTTATCACTGATCCTTCTATTCAGACTCTCTCCTATTCATATTCTAGTCTCTTATTCAAATCAATGCATGGTTGATAGGGGAATGTGGACCCTAGTAACCAGATTGCTTAAGCTGCAAATTGAAGAGCTGCTGAATAAAAAGCTAAATAACTTAAAAACCTTCAATAATAAAAACTTAAAACTAATTGCAAATTGTCTCAGAATATCACTCACTATATGATACTAAAAGTTATCTCAAAGATGAACAAAGGAGAACTAAACCCTTGTCCATATATACCAACTGCAGCCAGCAGTGAATGTATTGGCTGCCACCATAAGCCGTGGCTATAAAAAAAATTTATGTCCGACACTGACGAGGCCAAAGCAGTGAGTGAGAAGATCACGTAGAGCAGCTAATGGGTCTCCCTAATATTATACAACGAGGGGCCCGAGAACAACTGGATCAGCCCAATTTGGGAAGAGATCAGCTCTTTGAACCTGTCAAAGGAGTGAGCCTACACAAATAAGTGACTGGTCGCAATAACTTCAATATGAAGAGCGAGAGCATCTTTACAATATGATTAAGAGAGAACAATAGTTCCCCTTTAAAACATCCTCGATGAAAGAGAAGTTTCCTGTTTATTAGATTCAGTCTGCGGTTGAGTCTAAACTGCTGAAAGCTCCATGTTTACAGACAAACTGTACCTACAGCAGCGCAACACTGTCATCTGGCAATTGCAGCGGCTCATCCAGGCAATGGGAGAGGGACCGGGAACGACTATACTGGGCAGTATCACTTGTACATGAGGGCTGGACATAACCCAGTATTAAATGAGACATTGTCACAAACATGACAATTATAAGGCAAGACAGGCTGATTCAGGGCTTTTTCACGCATAACCTAAGACTCCTCTGCACCTATTCACTCTAGTACATGAACCTATCCTATACAGTTTCACAGTTTATCACTGTCTTACAAACTTAGAGGGGCTGTTCCTGCTGAATTGTGCTTAGTATAGGGGAATACCTATGCTGCCATAGTTTTATGGGACCTCTCTGTACAGACTATGAGCAAACTTAGGGGACTGTTCCTGCTGAATTGTGCTTAGTACAGGGGAATACCTATGTTGCATAGTTTTATGGGATCTCTCTATACAGACTATGAGCAAACTTAGGGACTGTTCCTGCTGAATTGTGCTTAGTATAGGGGAATACCTATGCTGCCATAGTTTTATGGGATCTCTCTGTACAGACTATGAGCAAACTTAGGGACTGTTCCTGCTGAATTGTGCTTAGTACAGGAGATACCTATGCTGCCATAGCTTTATGAGATCTCTCTGTACAGACTATGAGCAAACTTAGGGGGCTGTTCCTGCTGAATTGTGCTTAGTACAGGGAATACCTATGCTGCCATAGTTTTATGGGATCTCTCTGTACAGACTATGAGCAAACTTAGGGACTGTTCCTGCTGAATTGTGCTTAGTACAGGGAATACCTATGCTGCCATAGCTTTATGAGATCTCTCTGTACAGACTATGAGCAAACTTAGGGGACTGTTCCTGCTGAATTGTGCTTAGTACAGGGAATACCTATGCTGCCATAGTTTTATGGGATCTCTCTGTACAGACTATGAGCAAAGTTAGGGACTGTTCCTGCTGAATTGTGCTTAGTACAGAGGAATACCTATGCTGCCATAGTTTTATGGGATCTCTCTGTACAGACTATGAGCAAACTTAGGGGCTGTTCCTGCTGTATTGTGCTTAGTACAGGGAATACCTATGCTGCCATAGTTGTATGGGATCTCTCTGTACAGACTATGAGTAAACTTAGGGACTGCTCCTGCTGAATTGTGCTTAGTACAGGGGATACCTATGCTGCCATAGTTTTAATGTATAGGTCTGTAAACATTAGTTGTGGATGGCCACATCTATCGAAGAATTAGTTTCCTGTCCCTGGGAAACAAGGCCAGAGCCAACATCTTTTATTAAAAAAAAATGGTGCTTAAGATTAATCAATTAGGGAGATCACGGCCCATGTGTGGATTCAAATCACACAATATCTGACAAATTATTCAGCAGGCCACTCATTTAGCTCAAATAATTAAATACCTGCCAAAGTGTGGACAACTAAAGTCTATCCTTATCCCAAAATATTTGTTATAGAAAGTTGAGTGTAGCCATGAAGAACTAGTGTTCAGACCAAGCACCGCAGTGTGAACCTAACTATTTGCCTAGTTAATTCTTTTGAAGAAAACAAATGTTTTATTTACTCAATATATATATGTATATATGCAACGCTACACAGATAGAGAACAACAAATATTGGAACCAACTGCAGCACTTTCTAAAACATTTACTGTCAGTATTATAATCCTCGTGGGTGTATAATATTTAACTGTTGCTCAAACAAGATGACCCCAACCATTGAACGTCTTTTAAGCCACAAATTATCAGGAAAAGAATTCCAGCAAAGCATAAGATTAAGTAAATGGACTAATAAATGCTGTAGTTTCTCCTCATTAAAGGTATACTGTGAATTTTTTAGTGGGGAGAAGTCATTTACTAGTACTCTTATGACTGCTTTTACGGTTTTACTGGTCAACAACAGCGGCCGTGTCTTGCTTTATGGTAGGAATGTTATACACTCAGGATCAGAGACAGTGCTGCGCAAAGCAGGATTAGTTCCCCTTTAACTTGCACCACTACGACTTTAAGAAACACTGGCTGTGAAATAGATATAAATGCTTGGCAGACAGAATAAACAGAATCACAATGTTTGCTACAGTCACTAAACTTGCCAACTGGAAAGAAACCAGACAAACGATTTTAAATGTACTTATTTTTAAGTTTATTCTCCTTCCCATTCATCTCCCAGCCTCATCACAACTGACTGTGCTAAACTAACTCACAGCAATGTATTTGCATAGCAGCAACATTTTTAGGGGTGGTTCACCTTTAAGTTAAAGGGATACTGTCATGGAAAAATATGTCTAGCCCCATGTCAGATTTCAACAGATAAAAAAATCTGTTTGCTCTTCTAAGAACTGGATTTCAGTGCAGAATTCTGCTGGAGCAGCACTATTAACTGATATGTTCTGAAAAAAACATGTTTTTCCTTGAGAGTATCCCTTTAACGTTTAGTATATTATAGAATGGCCATTCCTAAGCAACTTTTCAGTTGGTCTTCATTATTTATTTTTTTCTTTTTTTAATTGTTTGCCTTTAAAACGGGGGGTCACTGACCCCATCTAAAAAAATAAAAGCTCTGTAGGGCTATAAATGTATTATTGCTAATTTTATTACTCATCATTCTATCCAAGCCTCTCCTATTCATATTCCAGTCTCTTATTCATGTCAATGCACGGTAGCTAGGGGAATTTGGACCTAGCAACCACACTGCAAACTGGGGAGCTGCTGAATAAAAAGCCAAATAACTAAAAAACCACAAATAAAAAATGTCAAATCGTCTCAGATGCAACTCTACAAAAGACAAAGTTAACTCAAAGATGGACAACCCCTTTAATACTTACTACTTATACAGGTATGGGACCTATTATCCAGAATCCTTGGGACCTGGGGTTGTCCAGATAAGGGATCTTTCTGTAATTTGGATCTTCATACCTTAAAGGGGTTGTTCGCCTTTGAGATAACTTTTAGTATTATGTTGAGAGTGATATTCTGAGACAATTTGCTGTTGTATTTCAGTTTTTATTATTAAAGGTTTTTGGGATAGATTTTTATTCAGCAGCTTTTCAATTTGCATATCTGGTAACTAGGGTCCAAACTACCCTAGCAGCCATGCATTGATTTGAATAAGAGACTGGAATATGAACAGGAGAAGCCTGAATAGAAAGATGAGGAATAAAAAGTAACAATAAAAATACATTTGTAGCCTTACAGAGCATGTTTTTTAGAAGGGAGTCAGCGACCCATTGGAAAGATGCAAAGAGTCAGAAGAAAAAGGCAAATAACTACAAAAAATAATAAAAACCAATTGAAAAGTTGCTTAGAATTGGCAGTTCTAACACATAATAAAAGTTACCTTAAAGATGAACCATCCCTTTAAGGCTACTAGAAAATGTATGAAAACATGAAATAAACCCAATAGGCTGGTTTTGCTTCCAATAAGGATTCATTATATCTTAGTTGGGATCAAGTACAAGATACTGTTTTATTATTACAGGGAAAAAGGAAATCATTTTAAAAATCTGGATTATTTGAATATAAGAGTCTATGGGAGGCAGCATTTCCATAATTTGGAGCTTTCTGGATGACAGATCCTATACCTGCACTCAAAACACAAATATAAACCAAATGCAAACTGCCATAAAGAAAGCCAACTACAAACCAAATTTTAAGGTGAACTTGCCCTTTAATAAGACAAAAGTCTTTAGCAGCGAATGTGCCATCCACTCCCAGAGGCTCTAATAAGCAACAAAAATACACGGCATTTACATAAGGGATCAGCTTTCCCCCAACTCAGCATCCTATTCAATCGTATGAGTACACATGGACACCTGGCACCTGCGTAGCCTCATGAAAATGACCGGTCAACAAAAATTGTGTGTGATTCTGTAGAAATTTGCATTTCTCAACCTGGTTTGCACTGAATCAGCAGGAAAACGGGTCTATTCAGCCTGAGCCAAAATAGAGATTGTGTGGAGTGTATTTAATAAAGAGCAGATTATTATTATCGGAGGCTAGTACTGGCCATATGCACAAAGCTGCTTCTTGTATCAGTCACCCTACAACGCTGAGCTCATAGGGCAGCCCTCTCCCTTGCTCTTGCCACACAGCTAGTCACCCGGCTAATGAAAACATTACAGATATGGACCTGGCTCCCCAATGAAACCAGAATGAAATCAGCTCTGCTAGCAAGTGAATCGCTGTGTACTCTATGGAAAAGGGACTCTTTTCTTTGGCTCTATATACATTAATAATATAAACAATACAGCAGGATTGTCAGTCAGTAACAAGAAACATACACCATTGCACTTTTAAAACATTCCCCTTTAAACAAAACATGGTCGGGCTCATTTATAAACACTGGGCACATTTGCACGTGGGCAGTAACCCATAGTAACCAATCAGTAGCTAGCTTTTCTAAAGGTGGCCATAGAAGTAGAGATCCGCTCGTTTGGCAATGTCGCCAAATGAGCGGATCTCTTCCCGATATGCCCACATTGAAGTGGGCGATATCGGGCTGATCCGATCGTGGGCCCTAAGGCCCAACGTTCAGATCATAATGCATCCAATACGGGCAGTCAGATCGCGGGACCGCATACACACACACATCTGACGGGATTTTTTAACCTGCCCGATCAAGATCTGCCCCACTTTCAGCCAGCTATCGATCGGGGAAACCCGTCAGATGGCCCCACATACGAGCCAATAAGCCGTCGGCAGCTTTTAAAGGAGAAGGAAAGCTACTAAAGCAGTTAATTGCCAATAGATTAGCCACAATAGTGCATAGCTAACACTAATTTATTCTGCAGAATGCTTTACCATACCAGAGTAAACAGCTCTAGAAGTTCTCTGTTTGTTTAGGATAGCAGCCGCCATATTAGCTTGGCGTGACATCACTTCCTGCCTGAGTCTCTCCCTGCTCACTCATAGCTCTGGGCTCAGATTACAGCATGAAGGGGAGGAGGGAAGGGGAGAGGAGCAAACTGAGCATGCTCAAGCCATAGCCCTGAAGGTTTAAGCTGAAAACAGGAAGTCTGATACAGAAGCCCATGAGTACACAATAGAAGGAAAGAAATGTGCTGTTTCTTTTGACAGAGGACTCAGAGCAGCATTACTTTGAGGGTTAACTGGTGTATTTATATAGACCTTTCTGATAAAGCTTACTTCGTTTTAACCTTTCCTTCTCCTTTAAGTCTCCTGCAGGTTGAGCAATGAAAGCAAGCCTCTGCTTGGATGCCATGATTTACTGCCCAGGTGCAAATTTGCCCATTATTCATTATTGAGCCCCAAAGTGTTTCTGTAGTCACAGAAGCAGCAGCTTTCACACATTTACTCAAAGCATAAAAGTAAGGCAGAAGCTAAAAAGGCAACTAAATTGCTCTGTGGGTAGCTAAATGTAGAATGAACTGAGCATGAGAACTAAAGGGGGCACAGAAAGATGGGCCCCAGAATAGCACATTTCAGCTAGGCCCTATACAACATCACTGCCCAGCCAATCCCCAGCTTTTCCAATGACTCGCAAGCTTATTGGGGCTCATTTACCAACACTGTGCACATTTGCACCTGGGCAGTAACCCAAAGCCACCAACCATATTTTTGGTGGGGGACGCCCCAATACTTACCCTTTCGCCTCTCAATTATCTGCATATGTCCCCTGTGTATATTAGTACCTCTGGAGAGTCATGTTTCGAGAACTATAACTCACACATTAAGACTTTGGTTGGCTAAATTCCGGATTGGAGAGAAGGCTCATGTAGAGAGAACTATAATTAAGGGAAAATCGTTTAGTTTTTAACCATCAATTAGTTTTCACTATAAGTGATTATTTTTATGAATGTATATTGATTGATTGGGGTTCTGGCTGCCCAGGTTTTTATCTTGATTGAGAATTTTTAAGGGGACGCCCCAATACTTACCCTTTATTACATAACTTGTTTTTTTTTAATAACACCTTTTAAATTATTTATTTTATTTATTGGTATCCTCAAAAGGACCTTGGGGATTAAAGGTGTATTAAAGACGGTGTATTAAAGAGAAAGAATATCTTCCCTTTAAAGGAGACGTATAGGATAAATGAAAACCCCCTAATTTTGTGGGCAATTATAAGTAATATATGGTGTTGCTTTTACATGGTGCTAAACATTGATATTATCTTTTAAAAAGGGCCCCTTTATTGGAGCTCCCTATAGATGTTCTCTGGTGCCTGTCTGTGTTTCAAATGAGGGGTGGGTCTGTCCTAACATCCCTGCCAGAAGCACAGTAGGAGGAGGACAGCCAATCACAGCTCTGCAGTCAAACAAGCACAGACAGGCTTCAGTTCCCTGTCAGGTCCTGCTAGCTGCTGATTGGTTCCTGTCCTACAGTGCAGTGAGCTGAGTGCACAGCCTGGGAATTCAGGGAGCAGGAAGTGGAACAGAAGGGAGGGATATTAAGGTTTTTGCAGAAATATTCAATAAATCAGCCTGAAACACTACTTTTTTTTAAGCACAATTCTTCTATATCTAAATGAGGATAATGCACTGGTACATTCTTATTTTTTACTCAAAATGTCTCCTTTAACGTCGCATTACTTCATATAACTTCCTTGACTACTCGGTGGTCAGACTGGTGGGAAACTGACCAGAAGGTGGCGCTGTTGTAACACAATTCATTCATATTAACACTACATGTATCCTTTAATATCTTTACAAAATAAAATAAATACAACAAAATAAATAAAAAATGTACATTGCAAAATTTCTTAGAACAGCCCCCTCATCAATTTTACATTCACTTAGTTCAAAGGTTTACTTATCCTTTAAAGAACAGCACCCGTTTCTGTTTATTTTTTTATTTATTTTCCTGTCTATAGAGAATGTTGCAGCTGGAGCAATCTATCATATATATTAAACCCAACCCCTTGTATCTATGAATCAGATGTTCTGTGCACTATAAGCAAATCTCATTATACTGTACTTTACTTTCCAATACAAATAAACAGAATGTTGGATACTTTTAATATTTTTGTCTCTAGAGAGGGAGGGAAGAGACTAGCACTGAACAAAACACTTTGAACTTAATGGCAAGAATTATCAACGCCAATGTGTCAGGTTCACATACTGAGAGCAGATGTTTGGGCTCTAACACCAAGCGTTAGTGCTGAGCTTGCCCATGTGCCAGACATTTGGCAGTGAAATGACATTATTATTACTGAAATCAATGGGCAAAGCATTATTTACACAGTAAACAAAGACAGATACGGGAGGCAATGTAAGTGATCATTAAAAGCTGGATGTACCATTCATGGGCACCCAAATTAACGGTTTCCCTTCGGATGAACCTACAAACTTATTTCTGAGCGAAAATGCCACATGAAGATCACTCAATATTAGTTGTAGTTGCGAGTTTATTTTCAGTCGATACACTGTGCCAAATCTTATTCCATCTTCAGCGGAAGAGATCAATGCCAACATTCCCCACATTAGATCTTCTAAACATCTGCTTTGGAGAAACTCAGGAAAAACACACACTGCTATGGCGAATACACACACACATCCCAATCCCTATTGCAATTAGGGATGCACCGAATCCAGGATTCGGTTCGGGATTCGGCCTTTTTCAGCAGGATTCGGCGGAATCCTTCTGCCTGGCCGAACCGAATCCTATTTTGCATATGCAGATTAGGGGGCGGGGAGGGAAATCATGTGGCTTTTTGACAGAAAACAAGGAAGTAAAAAATGTTTACCCTTTCCTACCCCCAATTTGCATATACAAATTAGGGTTCAGATTCGGTTTGGTATTCGGCCGAATCTTTCACGAAGGATTCAGGGATTCGGCCGAATCCAAAATAGAGCCACACATAGGAACAAAAAGGTGGTGTTCATATAGTATAGCATAAAAGCACAGAAATCCCATTTTCCCACAATCTCTCTCCATTGCCAAATTGAGGACTACATGAAAGTGCCTGCGTTGCATGTCAGACGATTTTTGTCTGAAATTTTGATGCACTGCTGCACCTTGCAGACAAGAGTAAGAACATATTATAATTATGAAGATATATGGGCAACAACAGTTACCTGACACAACTCATGATGGAGGGCCCAAGTACACCAAAATGAGTGCCACAATGACTACAATCTGTACTTAACAGTCAAAGACTCATTTGACTTTAGTATAAAAATGCCATAGGAGCAGCATCTGCCTCACTAGCGGGATCTTACCCAAGGCCGACTCAGGGCACATCACAGTTCTGATCTTCAACCGTCGGCACATTAAAGTAGGGATGCACCGAATCCACTATTTTGGATTCGGCCGAACCCCCTAATCCTTTGTGAAAGATTTGGCCGAATACCGAACCCTAATTTGCATATGCAAATTAGGGGTGGGAAAGGGTAAACATTTTTTACTTCCTTGTTTTCTGACGAAAAGTCACATGATTTCCCTCCCCGCCCCTAATTTGCATATGCAAATTAGGGTTCGGATTCAGTTCGACCAGGCAGAAGGATTCGGCCGAATCCTGCTGAAAAAGGCCGAATCCTGGCCGAATCCCGGATTCGGTGCATCCCTACATTAATGGGATTCTGTCATGATTTGTATGATGTAGTTTTTATTTGTATGTATGTATAACTATTTGTAAAGCGCTATTAGGAGATGCAGCGCTGTACAGTGCATAAAAGTACAATATATAAATAAAAGCATACATGGGGGAGACAAATCACATAATATAGTGAATAAAGTACCCCCTCTTGTAAAATATAAGGATATTATAAGTTACCGAGGAGTTTCATGACCATATAAAAGTACGAGGCCGAAGGCCGAGTGTTTTTATACAGGTCATGGAACTCCGAGGTAACTTCTAATATCCTCATATTTTACAACTGGGGGTACTTTATTAATTATAATACACAAATTTTAGTGAGTCATGTGATAGAAATTACATCACTACTCACCGTTTATAACTGATGACATCACTACTCACCGTTTATAAGGATATAATTTACAAGATATTCATGGCTTTTGTGTATTATAAATAAATACAGAATCATAGGACAAAGCTATGAGACATAGTGGGAAGGAGGTCCCTGCCCCGTAGAGCTTACAGTCTAAGTCAGGCATAGTTAATAGGAACAGGACTAGGCTAATGTTCTAGTGCTCCAAAAGGTAGGCTCTTAGTTTTTTCTTGAAGAGATTAAGAGAGGATTCCTTACAGAGGAATTCAGGGATGGAATTCAGGAGCAGCAAGATAGAAGGGTTTCTAAATGACACTGTTTACACTGCAAATAATTCACTGTACAATATAAAATGTCACTCCTGAAGCAGCAAGTGTATTTAGTTGTAATATTGGTGGCTAGGTGCATCTCAGGTCATTTTGCCTGGTCATGTGATTTCAGAAAGAGCCAGCACTTTAGGATGGAACTGCTTTCTGACAGGCTATTGTTTCTCCTACTCAATGTAACTGAATGTGTCTCAGTGGGACCTGGATTTTACTATTGAGTGTTATTCTTAGATCTACCAGGCAGCTGTTATCTTGTGTCAAGGCCCCCATACACGGGCCAATAAAAGCTGTCGGCATCTTATTGGCCCGTGTAGGGCCCTCCAACGGGCTTTCCCAATTGATATCTGGCCGAAAGTCGGGCAGATGACAATCGGGCAGGGTAAAAAATCCCGTCGGTTGACGCCCACATCTATTCGTTGATGCGGTCCCGCGATCTGTTGACTCATACGGCCTCCATTCTGATCAGATCATTGGGCCCTAGGGCCCACGACTGGATCAGCCCGATATCTCAATGTGGTCGTATCAGGGAAAGATTCGCTCGTTTGGCGTCATCGCCAAACAAACGAATCTCCCTGTGTATGGCCAACTTTAGGGAGCTGCTATCTGGTTACCTTCCCATTGTTCTGTTGTTAGGCTGCTGGGGGGGGGTGATATCACTCTAACAGTAAAGAGAGACTGAAGTTTATCACAGCACAAGTCATATGACTGAGGACACCTGGGAAACTGCCACGATGTCTAGCCCCATGTCATATTTCAAAATTAAATATAAAAAAAAATCTGTTTGCACTTTTGAGAACTGATTTCAGTGCAGAATTCTGCTGGAGCAGCACTATTAACTGATGCGTTTTGAAAAATAAACATTTTTTCCCATGACAGTATCCAGTAAGATATCTGTAATAAAATCACAGCTAACACTAAAGTATAAGGGTAGCAAGTGTATCACTGCATTAGTGTCAGCTGATAATGCTGATCAGGTTTGATTCTGTGGGAAACTTATGTTCATGAATATTCTGCAGGTATAAGTACAAATAATAGAGGCAGAGTGCAGCGACGTGGCACACGGGTGGCACTGGGGTCCTGGGGTGCAGTCCAGTCAGTGCACTACCTGCAAGAATGTAACAATGTATGTTCTCCCCTTCTCTTCATGGGTTTCCTCCAACACAGCAAGAACTTAAAGGCAGGTTCATTGGTGCCTAATAAAACAAATGTTTTAATGTGAATGTAATAGAGAGCTTAGATTGTAAGCTCCAATAGGGATGATCTCTGTGATGATGGATATGTGCAAAGCCATGTCATTCCCACCCAATGGAACATAGAGGAATAACTGATTACTTTTTCTATGTCAAAAGAGGAAACATTAGATCCAGCAGAAGTTTCCATCCATTAGTCAACTGTATGACCCCCATAATCTAACCTGATTACAGTCATCTACAAAATGCTGGCTTCATAGCTGGGCCTACCTCCACAACACAAGAGGCACCTACATACAATGCAAAGATGTCTTTATATGCAGGTCATACCTTTATACCTTAAGTGTACTAAAAAAAGCATGTAAACATTAAGGGGCACATTTACTTGAGTGAAGGAATAGAATAAAAAATACTTCGAATTTCGAAGTATTTTTTTGGCTACTTCGACCTTCAACTACGACTTTGAATCAAACGATTCGACCATTTGATAGTCGTACTGTCTCTTTAAAAAAAACTTCGACCACCTACTTCGCCACCTAAAACCTACCGAGCACCAATGTTAGCCTATGGGGAAGGTCCCCATAGGCTTTCCTACCAATTTGGGATTGAAGGAAAATCGTTTGATTGATGGATTCGAAGGATTTTATCGTTTGATCGATTTTTCCTTCGATCGTTCGATCATACTAAATGCGGTAAATCCTTTGACTTCGATATTCGAAGTCGAAGGATTTTACTTCGCCGGTCGAATAACGAGGGTTCATGAACCCTCGATATTCAACCAATAGTAAATGTGCCCCTAAATAAACCCAATAGTCTGGTTTTGCTTCCAATAAGGATTAATTATATCTTAATTGGAATCAAGTACAAGCTACTGCTTTATTATTAGAGATGCACCTAATCCCCTTTTTTTGGATTCGGCTGAATCCCAGAATCCTTCACAAAAGATTCCGCTGAATACCGAACCAAATCCTTATTCCCATATACAAATTAGGAGAAGGAAAGGAGAAACTGGGGGTAATTTTAACTTTTTTGTTTTCTGACGAAAAGTCATGTGATTTACCTTGCCGACCCTAATTTGTATATGAAAATTAGGATTAGGTTCGGCAAGGCACAAGGAATCGGCCGAATCCTGGATTCGGTGCATCCCTATTTATTATTGCAGAGAAAAAGTAAATCCGTAAAAAAATTTTTAGATAAAATGAAGTCTATGAAAGATGGGCTATCCATAATTCAGAGTTTTCCGGATAACAGATCCCACACCTGTAAATTCTAATGTTTGTGTCTCTGGTGTTTTAGCCTGACAGCTCAGTGATCCGGGTGCAGGTTCTGAATTGTTACAATTTGCTCCATTAGTCAATACATTTCCCACAACTATTGAATCAATTCTAACAGCTGCCTGTAATGAAACTCGGAATGGGGGGAGGTCGCCGACTCTTTAACTGTTCTAAATTGACAATTTAGATGATCCATTTCTTATGTTTGTCCTGCTGAGTAGAATCCCTGAGTTTCATTACAGGCAGCTGTTAAGACTTGATATAATAGTTACCAATATTCCCCAGATACTGCTGAGAAATGGATCAACTAATGGAGCAAATTGTAACCCTTCAGAATCTGCACCTGAATTACTGATCTGAACTGAAACACTAGAGACAAGGAATACTAAGGGGCATATTTAACAAAAGTCGAGCAATGAGTTTTTTTTACTTCTAATTAACTCGAAAGACATTGAAAACTCGAGCTAATTTAACCAACCCAAAAACTCTTCGAATTCGTCAGAACTTGTATAGTTTTGTTCTCCAAGAAACTCTAATGTCAGGAAGGCTTTTAAGGGGCTGGTTCACCTTTAAGTTAACTTTTAGTATGCTATAGAAAGGCTAATTCGAAGCAGCTTTGTAATTGGTCTTTATTATTTTTTTATAGTTTTTGAATTATTTGCCTTCTTCTCACTCTTTCCAGTTTTTAAATGGGGGTCACTGACCCATCTAAAAACAAATGCTTTGTAAGGCTACAAATGTATTGTTATTGCTACTTTTTACCCTTCTGTTCAGGTCTCTCCTATTCATATTCAGTCTCTTATTCAAATAAATGCATGGTAGCTAGGGGAATTTGGACCCCAGCAACCAGACTGCTGAGATTGCAAACTAGAGAGCTTCAGAATAAGAAGCTAAATAACTTGAAAACCACAAGCTATAAAAAATAATTGCAAATTATCACTCTCAACATCATACTAACAGTTAATTTAAAGGTGAACAACCCCTTTAACATCTTCAAATGGGTCAGTGGACCTCTGCCATTGACTTCTACATGAACTCGGCAGGTTTTAGGTGGTGTACTATCAAATTTGAGTTGTTCCCAGGGTCGAGGTATGAGAAATCTCGAATTCAAATTCGAGTTTGGATTATTCCCAACCCGAATTTGTGAGTTTTGACCAAAAATTCAACTTGAAAATTCGAATTTACCATTCGAACATTAATAAATCTGCCCCTAAACTTCAATTTTGAAAAAACGATAAGATATTAAAAATGGAAAGCAATTGAAAAAATGTTTATTTCTGGGGAAACCAAAACCTGGAATAAAAGTTTGCAGTTACTCTGCTGGAATTTTTCCTTTTTTTTTGTTTTTTTGATTTACTGGCACAGTGGAGTTGTAAGCACAGAGAAATGTATATGGAAGTCGAAAATACAGCCGTATCCAATTGTATAACCACCGAAAATCTTTTATTTTTATTTCTGAAGAACAATCTGAAAACAACTCAACTGGGAAAAAACAAAGTGTTTGGAAGGTGAACAACCTCTTCAAATTTAAATTTTCCAAAATCAGGCACAAAAATAGAAAGTAATTGAAAAAAAGTCTGTATTTCTGGTTAACTAGCTGAAAACAATTGAACTAAAAATAAAAGTTTGCAAAGGCGAATAACCCCTTTAAAGGAGAACTAAAGCCTAACTAAAAAAGTAGTTTAAAAATGTTGTACATTGTGTTTCGGGTCTCTGTAGGCAACCATAGCCCTTCAGCAGGGAAGATCTGTGTCTCCAAAGATGCCCCAGTAGCTCCCCATCTTCTTTTCTGCTGATTCACTGCACATGCACTGGGCTGCTGTCACTTAATGAGCTTAAGGACCCACTCACAATATACAGTACACATAGAATAGAAATGTCACAATATAAGGCTGATTAGTAATTAATACACATAATTACTACATGGCAGCACAGAAACCAGTGCAATTGGCATCAGAATTTAATAATCAGCAAACCTGTAGCATCAGCTTATATTACAGCCAGGGAAGCTCATTTTCTGCTGGATAATTAGTGACGAGCCCTAAGCTTAGCTTCTCAACAGCCAATCAGAGCCCACTGAGCATGTGAGTGTCACAGACACTTTCCAAGATGGTGACCCCCTGTGACAAGTTTGAAGTCCTGGATCATTGCTGCTATTGACAAGCTGAAACTTTAGCCTCGTGCAATAAGTTCACTATATAAAATATGGTATTTTTAGCCACATTCATTTTTAGGGTTTAGTTCTCCTTTAAAAAGTCAATAGCACCTGAGGCTATTTCTGCTTTAAGGGTTAATAAAGCAACAACTAAACCAAAGAGGGAGGAACCAGAGAATGAGCCGTTACACTTGGATCAGATTTTGAATCTACAAAGTTGTGAGTTAGAAGCCGGCCCTCGGGCTAGAGGAACAATAGGGATATAGATGCCATTGTCTGTATGAGCTCACAAACAAACCACAGTAGTTGTCAATGACTACAGGGCAACAACACGGAAACAACAAATGTTTTATTTCCTGAACGGGAGAATATTATCCCAGACACATTATCGATTCATCTGTAACGAGCCGGTAGAACTATTAAATACAAATTAGCCAAAAGCCACCAAATAGGATTACATGACTGAATGAACAGGTTTAAAGAGGGATTTCACTACACAAGTGATCAAGTATTAACTTTATTTGGTGTAAAAATCTGTCTTTCTGTTCTAGAATATGAACCACTCACTGGTTGCTAGGGACTCTAACTCTAGTAACCTGAAAGCGTAAGGAGTGTGAAGCTGAGTTCCTTTAAATCACTTTCACATCATCATATATTTACTTAGTCAGTTGGAGAGCAACATGTTGCTTGCGAGCCACTGGTTGGGGATCACTGATGTAGAAGGTGTAATTCTGAGACAATTTGCAATTAGTCTATTTTTTATTATCTCCATGTTTTTTTTTTTTCTTATTTCACATTTTGAGATTTCAGCAGCTATCTGGTTGCTAGGGTGCTAATTAGCTTAGCAACTGGGATGTGGTTTGACCGAGAGACTGGTATTTGAATAGGCAAGGACCTGAACAGAAAGATAATTAAAAAGTAACTTTAACAATAAAACTGTAGCCTCACAAATCATTCTTTTCACTGCTGGGGTCAATGACCCCCCACCTGAAATCTGCAAAGAGTCAAGAGTAGGTGGCAAATACAACTAGGAATGCACCGTATCTACTATTTGGGATTCGGCCGAATCCCTGAATCCTTGGTGAAAGTTTCAGCCGAATACTGAACTGAATGCTAATTTGCATATGCAAATTAGGGGCAGGAAAGGAAAACGTAGGGGGGAAAAATCTTGTGACGAAAAGCCACGTGATTTCCCTATCCGTCATTAATTTACATATGCAAATTAGGATTTGGATTCGGTTTGGCCAGGCACAAGGATTCGGCCGAATCTGAATCCTGCTGAAAAAGGGCGAATTCCGAACCGAATCCTAGATTCCATGCATCCCTAAACACAAAATAAAAAATGAAGACCAAATAAAAAGTTGCTTAGAATCGACATTGTATAATATACTAAAAGTTAACTTAAAGGTGAATCACCCCTTTAAGGGTGGTCTAAAAAAGGCTTGTTATAGCTTAAAATTGCACATTTATTGGAGCAACCCCCCACCTAAATGCATTCAAAATTCATTGCGCCAGTGTTTTAGTGAATCCAGTCATGAAGAATCCAGTCAGCTGGCAGCTAAACATAAATAAAGTAAAACTTCCATAAATTCTATTGTGCAATATATAGTGGTGGGACCAGAAAATTGCTGTAAAATGAGGGAAACATATAACCAGGGTATGTTAAATTGAGATTTTACTGTATATATGTGCAATATGAGCTTTACTAAAACTACACGATGGCAGAATAGTTAATAGAGGCCCTGCCTGACAACTCTGGTCTGGGAGGATTAGGCAACGAAAGTGAAAAGAAATACAGGTTGTTCTGTTTGATCAAACAATAAAATCTGCTATGAATATGAGACATAGTATTGCCAAATAAATGTGCCTGGAACACAATACAGCCGACATACAGGAATGGAACTTATTATCCACAATGCTCCAGACCTGGGGTTTTCCAGATAAGGGATCTTTCTGTAATTTTGATCTCCTTACCATTTAAGCATTAAATAAAGCCATTAGTGTTGTTTTGTTTCCAATAAGGATTAATTATATCTTAGCTGTGTTCAAGTACAAGCGACTGTTTTATTATTACACAGAAAAAGGAAATCATTTTTAAAAATGTGAATTGTTTGATTAAGAAAAAGGAGTATATGGGAGATGGTTATTCCGTAATTCAAGCTGTCTGGATAACAGGTTTCCGGATAAAGGATCCCATACGTGTATTATAAAAAGTCCTCTGATATATTGATCAACATCACTAGCCCCAATAATAATTTGCCCCAGGATAATAGTATTTCTTTTCTACAGTGTTGAAGATATTCTACGATAACCGGTTATCCAGTAAATGCGATGAGTAGGCCCATCACCATATCTGTTTGTATAAAAAGATCCTGTATATAGGATTCAAGAGATAAGCCCGTGAAGCTGAAGACTAGACTTAATCAGAATAGTCAGCTCTATGGGAGAGTGAGCACTTTACAGCTGCCTTGGACTAAGTGCAAGCTCTACTGTCATAAGAGGACATTCCTTTTCTAAAGCCATTGGGTCAGAGCCAATCAGATCAGAGTGATCTCTCCTTACAGCATCTAATAATGACAGAGAATAACACGGAAATGCCGCTGGGTCCCTGCCCATGGACACTGGTATAGGGGCCCAAGTAGCTTTTTACAATTATTGTTTCTATTTTCTTTCGTTGTCTTTCTCCTGCTGGTAAAAGGCAGCAAGGCAAGGCGCATGGCCGGATACAGACAGATCTAGCAATATCACAGGTACGAGAGAGGCGTAAAGCGTGTGCTGCATTGTTACTGGTACAGTGGCCTAGAAGGGGATCTGTGGATGTCACCTAGGGGCCACACATCTCATTAATCCAACACTGATCCCCCAACTGAAACAAGGGAGAATTCTGGAATTCTAAGACTGGTCAACTATAACTCCAGTACAAGAGGTTGATGCCCATCATTGTTGTTGATAATATATTGTTGATAATCCGATCATTGGGCCCCATGACCCACAATCAGATCATCCCAATATCACCCGTTTCTTTCACAAATAACAGCCAAAACACTTCTCTATGCCCTTATCTTATCCCGTTTAAGCTGGCCATAGATGTGCAGATTTACCTTCACATTGGACAAACATCTCCATCTCCAGACCTGCCACTAACCATTCCGACCAAATAAAGTAGTAAAAAAACAGATCAGACAATGCTCTGCCCCAGACAGCAATCGTACGAAAGTTATGTCCGACAAAAGCTAGTGACAGTCTCGCACTGATATCATCAGTTAGTTTATTGCACACAAAATGTTTCGGGCCAAGAGCCCTTTATCAAGTGGCCCGAAACATGTTGTGTGCAATAAAGAGCAGCTAGCAGCAAGTTCTGCCTCTTCGTTAGCTTTCTCTCAGTTCTCTAACTAATTGGTTCATTTCCTACACCTGGAGCGGGGGGGCCCTACGGAGATCGAGAGCACAGCTGCCAAATCCCCAGTCATCCCAATACATTGTCCAGAACTGATATCATCAGATCGGCAATACATGCAGAGATATTATTGGTAGCCAACAGAAATTTTCTAACCCGATCAACTGAATGACCGATCGACATCTCCGGGCTCCACACGGCCCGAAAATCGGCTGGATCGAGATTTGCACGATCAAATCTTTGCGTCTTGACTATTGCAATCTCCTCCTAACCAATCTTCCTGACTCCTATCTCTCTCCCCTCCAAACAAACTTAAAGGACCAGTAACATAAAATTTTTTTTTAAAAAATTAGTTCCTTTGTAATGAAAAAAAACCAATACAGTTTTAACTTTTAAATCGCAAAGCTTTTAATAAGAAATGACTTACCGATTCTCTGCATGCGCTCCTCTTCAGAAAGGGCGACAGGGGCATCGATCCATCGTGCGGCGCTCGATTTCTCCTCCCTGGCTATCACCTATAGAAGGCAGGGAGGAGAAATCGAGCGCCGCGCAATGGATTGTCACCCTGCCACCGTTTCTGAAGAGGAGCGCATGCAGAGAATCGCTAAGTCATTTCTTATTAAAAGCTTTGTGACTGGTCCTTTAAACTCTGCTACAAGGATCTTGCTGCTCTCTCCTAAAAGGGAACCTGTTCAACACCAACTTAAAATCATTAGCGTGGCTACCAGTTAAGCAAAGAATAGCATATAAAATCCTTCTGCTAACATTAAAAGCCCTTCACTCCTCTGCGCCTCACTACATTTCTTCTCTTGTCTCACTGAACATTCCTGGTCGTCTTCTCCGCTCCTCTCAGAGCCACCTTCTCTTCACACCATCCACATCCACTGCCACCTCTTGTCTCCAACCTTCTATCTTGCTGCGATCCCATCCCGGAAGTCCTCCGTAAGGAATCCTCTCTTAATAACTTCAAGAAAAAACTAAGAGTCTACCTTTTGGAGCACTAGAACATTAGTCTAATCCTCTGCCTATTGACAATGCCTTACCTTGTGCACTTTTTCATCTCCAAACTGTGCCTGTAGGTTAGCCACCTACCCACTTAGACTGTAAGCTCTATTGGACAGGGACCTCCTTCCCACTGTCTCTTACCACATAGCACTTAAAATCTTTGTCCTGATATGATTTCTGTGTATATTTATTATATGATTTGTCTTCCCCATGTATACTTTTGATATATTGTACTTTTATGCACTGTACATCGCTGCAGCTCAACGCTTTACAAATAAAGTTATTCAAACAGACATGCGCATATCTTGCCCAGATACAGCCATCTCCAGTGGGTGATATTGGGATGATCTGATTGTGGGTCCTAGGGCCCAATGATCAGATCACAATGAAGGGAATGCAGGAGGACAGTGTGAGGCCGCATCAACAAATCAATACGGTCCTAGATCCAACAGGATTTCTTGAAGGAGAAGGAAAGTCGTTTCACACTTGGGGGTGCCAAATGTTAGGCACCCCAAGTGAATGTATTTACTTACCTGAAACCCCAGGCCGGTGCTCCTATCAGCAGAAAACTGCACTGGCCTGGGGTTGTTTTAGTGAGCACCACAAAGTGATCCTCTTCTGTCTTCTTCTTTCTTCTCATGGCTGCGCATTAAAGTGAAAAGCCGAACTTTAACTAAAGAGTCGCTATTTCATTCAACTGCGCATGCGTCTGCCCCTGGAATTTTGAAGAAAGAAGAAGACTTAGAGGATCGTTCCGTGGTTCTCACTGGTATAACCCCTGGCGGTGCAGTTTTCTGCTGATTGGAGCACCAGCCCGGGGGTTTCAGGTAAGTCAGTACAATAACTTGAGGGTGCCTAACATTTGGCACCCCAAGTGGTAAACGACTTTCCTTCTCCTTTAACCTGCTGATGGTCACCTGGTCACTTTTCTGACAGATATCGGTTGGGGAGCCTAAAGGAAGGGCCCCCCTAAATAACCTAAGGACTTGGTCCGTCGGCAGCTTTCAGTTTAGCAGCATCGTCCCTGATTTAACGCAGCTGCTGCTGGGTCTCCATCCTGATGACAACTACTCTCAACATTCCTCCACACAGCAGGGAGTGGGAGTAGCCGGTGGGCAGCCAGAGTCACATGTTAAATGCCCCTTTCTAAAACTTTGCCATGGAGGGGAGGGGGGTATCAGCAACTGCAGAACTACAAACTAATCATTCATAGCTGATCTATAAAGCCACTTACTGGAACTACAATTCCCAGCATTCCACAAGAAAGCAGAGGGTGGGAAGGGTAATTGTCCAGCAGATAGAACAGCAACTACAGGTCCCAGCATGGGCCAAACCAATGCCTGAGGATCACAGGTTGATCAGCTCCAGCCAGCAACTCCCAGCATTCCCAAACACAGAGCAGCAGCCAGAGGTTAGTCAAACCATACTCCAGGTCTGCAGCTGTGCAACTACAACTCCCAGGAGCTCCAAGGGGCTGATGGGAAGAGCGTGAGGAGGGCCAGATACTCACAGTCCAGGTGTTTCTTCTTGGGGCCCATAACCTCGTGGGTAGTGGCCTTACACACGGTCTTGGAGACGGCCGAGCCGGTCATACTGTGCTGCGCCGCGGTGATGCGGTCGGTGATGCTCTGGCCGGACATGTTCCCTGTCACTGGGAGGAGCAGCCGGTGCGCTGAGGAGAAGGCGGATTCCGGAGTGACGATGCCTCCAGCGCTGCACACGTGACCATGGAGGAGGAGGGCGCTGAAGGGGGACACGCGAGGTCTCAGGCCCCGCCGCTGAGTGGGGGGTGGGTCTCCTGGTCCCTTTAACAACCCACTCCCACCCTGTAATCCGATACTGAGTGACCGCCGCGAGGCACTGGCTCCCAGACTAACGGGAAGCTGCAGGAAAATGGCGGAGCGACTTCACTTCAGAGCGGCGCTGGACCCGGCAGCATCACGTGACAGTGCAGGGGGAGGGCGGGCTTTGCGGAGAGGTTTTCGCTGATAGGCGTGGATGTCTGAGAGGGGCGTGGTTTCGAAATGGGCTGTTTGTGGGCGGGAATTTCGAAGTCATGTGGTCGTCAGGCTGGGCAGCCGCTCAGTTCTGTTCGTTGCGTTTATTTACATCTCCGTAATGTGTGCGGCGTTATCATCCCGTCTAAATCGTGATATTTCACTTATTTCATGATATTACTTGCACCCAATTAACTGCGGGTCTGAGCCTATGGGCAACATAACTAGATAGTTGCTGATTGTAGTGTGAAGGTGGCCATACACCGGCTGATAAAAGCTGCAGACAGACCGAGTCGGCAGCTTATTGGCCCGTGTATGGGGCCCCCCAAGGGGCTTCCCCGATCGAGATCTGGCCAAAAGTCGGCCAGATCTCGATCGGATGGGACGAAAAATCCCGTCGGATGACGGCCGCATCTGTTCGTTGATGCAGTCCCGCGATCCGACCGCCCGTTCCGATTTGTTAGGATCCGATCGTTGGGCCCTAGGGCCCACGATCGGATCAGCCCAATATTGTCCACCCCAAGGTGGGCATATCGGGGAGAGATCCGCTCATTTGGCGAAATCGCCAAACGAGCGGATCTCTCTGTGTATGGCCACCTTAAAGGAACAGTTCAGTGTGAAAATAAAAACTGTGTAAATAGATAGGCTGTGCAAAATAAAAAATGTTTCTAATATAGTTAGTTAGCCAAAAATGTATTGTATAAAGCTGGAGTGAACAGATCTCTAATAAAACAGCCAGAATCCAACTTCCTGCTTTTCAGCTCTCTAACTCTGAGTTAGTCAGTGACTATAAGGGGGGCCACATGGGACATAACTGTTCAGTGAGTTTGTAATTGATCCTCAGCATTCAGCTCAGATTCAAAAGCAACAGATATGACCCATGTGGCCCCCCTTCGAGTCTCTGATTGGTTACTGTCTGGTAACCAGGGTAACCAGTCAGTGTAAACCAAGAGAGATGAAAAGCAGGAAGTAGTGTTCTGACTGACATGTTACACATCAAATCACTCCAGCCTTTATACATTACATTTTTGGCTAACTAACTATATTAGAAACATTTTTTATTTTGCACAGCCTATCTATTTACCCAGTTTTTAATTTTACACTGTACAATTCCTTTAAAGCTGCCCCTAGACTCAGAGATCTGATTGGACTTTACCATCTCCTGACCTGCCACTAACCATTCAGATCAAAGTCTTACCATTCCCATCAAATAAAGTAGTAAAAGAACAGATCAGCCAATGTTCTGCCCCTGACAGCAATCGTACGATAGTTATGTCCGACAAAGCTGGTGACAGTCTCCCACTGAAAATCGTACTATCGGCAATACACGCAGAGATATTACCCGCAGCCGACAGAAATTTTCTAACCTGTCCGATCGACAGGTCCAAACGACCGATCTCCGCCGGACGAAATATGTCGGGACTCTCCACACACAGTCCGAAAATCGTACGAAACGGATCTTTGTGTCTATGGCCATCTTTAGGGTTGCCATCCGGCCGGTATTTTACCAGCCTAACCAGTAAAACATCTGCCAAGGCCGGGGCCAGTATTACAAATTTACCGGCAATGTAGCCCTAACAAAAGCCACAGCCTGCTCCCAGTCTTGTCAAAATTTACCTTTTTGCTGGCTTCTGGCCAATTGCACACCATGGCTCCGCCCCCTTTGACATCACAGCCCGCCCTTTTGTTCCCGCTCCCTCCACTGTGCGGTGGAAATTTTATTAAAAGGTGGCAACCAGTTTCGGACTGGGACACACCAAGGACCCACAAAAAAAACTTATACCAGGGGTCCACCAAAAAACTTTAGACTGAGGACCCACCCTCGGTACTATTTTCTCCCTATAGTCATTCAACCTTTATCCTCCTAGTCTCTTTTCTTTACATACTATAACCTATTGCTCCATCTATTTAGTCTCTTGTTCTCATAGAAATAAGGAATGGCCATGAAATAGGCCAACATTGAGCAGCATGAGGGGCATTGACACCGGGAGTTTTCCTGGTATCCCAGTGGGACAGTCCAACCCTAGTTGCCTCCTGTTCGGTTTTTCTAACACCTGTTTGGGTCTCCACTTTCTGTTCAGTTTTCAGCCTTGTGAAACCCAAACAATAATCTGCCAATATATGAAAACCAATTAAATACCAAGATACTCACCTTGACATGGCTTAGTTATTATCAAGTGCAGTTTATTTCGTGTTATTACAGAAACAGAAATAAGCAAAAATAAAAAATATTTTTTGTAAATGAGCATTGCTGTATTTCAGAGCTTTCTGGATAACTGATTTCTGTATAACAGATCCCATACCTGGTCTAACTCATCACGCAGAATAGATAGGGGTAGGGTTTCCAACAATGTAGGTTTCAACTGGACGTCTCAGTTTGTCAAAGGGCTGTCTGTTCAAAACTTTCTGTCCCATTTAAAACATTGTGAAAACTGGACAGAAGTCTGCCCCCCCCTTTGTTCAGATTTAGCCACCAGCAAAAGTGGCAACCCTATTCTAGCTATATATTTAACTATTCTGTCCCAGTGGCTGCACAGTTCCTATCTGATCCCCATTGTAAGCAGCAGTCCTGCCCTGCTTTATGGCAGCTGAGATTCTAGCTATCTGTATAACAGAACATTCTGTCCCAGTGGCTGCACAGATCCTATCTGATCCCCATTGTAAGCAGCAGTCCTGTCCTGCTTTATGGCAGTTGAGATTCTAGCTATCTGTATAACAGAGCATTCTGTCCCAGTGGCTGCACAGATCCTATCTGATCCCTATTGGAAGCAGCAGTCCTGTCCTGCTTTATGGCAGCTGAGATTCTAGCTATCTGTATAACAGAGCATTCTGTCCCAGTGGCTGCACAGATCCTATCTGATCCCCTTTGTAAGCAGCAGTCCTGCCCTGCTTTATCGCAGCTGAGATTCTAGCTATCTGTATAACAGAACATTCTGTCCCAGTGGCTGCACAGATCCTATCTGATCCCCATTGTAAGCAGCAGTCCTGTCCTGCTTTATGGCAGCTGAGATTCTAGCTATCTGTATAACAGAGCATTTTGTCCCAGTGGCTGCACAGATCCCATTTGATCCCCATTGGAGACAGCAGTCCTGCCCTGCTTTATGGCTGAATTTTTTTTTTCATAAGGGAGAATAGCAATAACAATAAATGTGTATGTCTTACAGAGCATTCATTTTTAAATAGGGTCAGTGACCACCTTTTAAAAACTGGAAAGTGTCAGAAGAAGGCAATTATTAAAAAAAACTTTTAAAAAAATAATGAAGACCAACTGAAAAGTTGCATTACTTAAGGAATGGTAACTAGGGGTGTGAGACGTCATCATTCCTCTTTCAGGTTCTTGAATTGGCACAGGCTGCCTAAAAAGGGCATTGGGTAACATGGGATATCAGAATGGCCAGACTTTACTGGCAGAAAGAGTCCCATGACAGCTGGCAGTTTCAACAAATGTGTGAATATGTTCCTCTAGTATGTCTGGCAGACAGTGACTCCTAACCAGGCTTGGATATTGTACTTATATCAAAGGCATTGATGCATGAATCAGAAGAAAGCTTTAGACACATCTGAATCATTCCCCATTTACTAACACATATAAAATTAACTCCCCCTGCACTTAGTGTTCTATGCAGTTGGATTAAACTGGTGGCAGTAAGGTAGTGCTGCTGCCTCTTTGCCTAATTATGTGACTCAAGTGTTCTGGACTTCCTAACCGACAGACCTCAGTCAGACAGGATTGGAAACATCATCTCGAGAACCACCAAACTGAGCACCGGAGCCCCTCAAGGCTGTGTGCTTAGTCCTCTACTGTTCACTCTGCATGACTGTGCAGCCACCACCACACAAATCACATTATAAAGTTCGCTAATGACACGACCGTGGTGGGTCTCGTCAGCAATAATGATGAGTCACCATACAGAGAGGAGGTGCAGCGGTTAACAGACTGGTGCAGAGCCAACAACCTGTCTCTCAATGTAGACAAAATAAAGGAGATGGTTGTTGACTTTAAGAAGACTAGGAGTGACCACCTGCCACTGTACATCGACGGCTCTAATGTGGAGATCGTCAAAAGCACCAAATTCCTTGGTGTCAACCTGGCGGAGAACCTCACCTGGTCCCACAACACTAGCTACTTAGCCAAGAAAGCCCAACAGCGCCTCTACATCATGCACAAGCTGAGGAAATCCCATCTCCCACCATCCATACTCACAACCTTCTACAGAGGGACTATCGAGAGGATCCTGAGCAGCTGTATCACTGTCTGGGCTGGAACTGCACTGTCATGGAGCGCAAGACCCTACAGAGGATAGTGAAGACAGCAGAGAAGATCATAGGTGTCTCTCTACCTTTCATCACAGACATTTACACCACTCACTGCATCCGTAAAGCCACCAGCATTGTGTCTGATCCAACACACCCCTCACACTCACTGTTCACACTCCTGCCATCTGGAAAAAGGTACAGAAGCATTAGGGCCCTCACTACCAGACTGTGTAACAGTTTCTTCCCCCAAGCCATAAGGCTCCTGAATACTCAGGGACCGGACAGATCTCTCTCACACTCACACTCCATCTGACCTTACTATATACCACAACGTTACACAAAGAAGCACTTTTTGTCTCTTGTCCGGTACATCTATGTTGTGTTGTGTAGCACCATGGTCCTAGAGGAACATTGTTTCGTTTCACTGTGTACTGTACAAACGTATATGGATGAAATGACAATAAACTTACTCTTGACACAAGGAGATCCCCCTTTGATCTCCATGAAGTCACATTGATATCACAAGCAAATCTATTTCCGTAAAGCCCGATGATGACAGTTTGTGGCTGCATCTGATCATATGGACATCACATGTCGTCACATAATGCGACAGTTGCATGCAATTCTACAGGGATGGGACATGATTTTGAAGGGCCCGTTGAGCAAAGCAATGCTTGAGGGATCCATATCTTCATCATATATTGGATAACATAATCTTATCCTTCAATCAAGGGCTCAGTGTAGCCCCTAAAGCTTTGAGCCCAGGGAAATTGCATTGTGAATAATTCTCCCCTTGAGTCTTTATGTCAATAAGATGCAACATATCAATGTGAATAGTGTCTCAACAAAACTAATCTGTGGATTTTTAAAAATCTGGTACATTTATCATTTCTTTTTTATATTAGTGCATAAAAGGCTTGCCTTCTGACTCTTTCAGGCTTTCAAATGGGGGTCACTGACCCCATCTAAAAAGAAATGCTACAAATGTATTGTTATTGCTACTTTTTATTAGTCATGTTTTTGTGCAGGCCTCTCCTATTCATATTCCAGTCTCTTATTCAAATCAATGCATGGTTGCTAGGGTAATCTGGACCGTAGCAACCAAATTGCAAACTGCTGAATAAAAAAGCTAAACAATTCAAAAACCTCAAATAATAAAAAAATGAAATTGCAAATTGTCTCAGAATATCACTCTCTACATCGTACTAAAAATTTATTTAAAGGGGAACCACCCTTTAAATGGGTAAATAAGCGGCAGACTTAATCTGGAGAGGCCAAATCAGCAGTTTATATTGGCCTCTGTGCGATCATGCCTTTAGGAACAACTCAACCTTGGTACCAACTGATTCTGATTTTAATTGTTTCCAGTAGGGAAAAAAAAAGGTGTTAGAATATGAAATAATAGGCTTTTCCTTCAATTTGCAAATGTTTAAGGGGTGGCTTGCCTGGCCTTCACTTTTTTCTTTTTTATAGTTTTTTAATGTTTTGCCTTTTTCTTCTGACTCTTTCTAGCTTTCAAATGGATGGGGGGGGGGGTCACTGACCCCATCTAAAAATCAAAGGTAACACATGTATTGTTACTGGCGTTTTCTATTACTTTTATTTCTATTCAGGCCTTTCCTATTCATATTCCAGTGTTTTTTTTTATTCAAATCAATGCATGGTTGCTAGGGGAATTAAGACCCTAGCAACCAGTGAAATTGCAAACCGAAGAGTTGGTGAATAAAAAGTGAAATAACTCAAAAACCACAAATAATAATATATAATAATTGCAAAATGTCTCAGAATATTCCTCTCTAGTCTACATCATAGTAATAGTTAATAGCTAATCTCACACACACACACAGAACATTTGCAGACAATTTAAGGCTTGGGCTCCCTTCCTAAAGGAACAGAAACTCGCTCCAATAAAGTCGAGTGCAGTCAGGAGTAATATAAAAGAATGACAAGGGTAAGGAATTACTCATATGGCTCTTCCTCTGCTTTTTAATTAGTGGCAATTGGAGGAAATCCTGGCACATTGTTCTTGGATGAGCTAAGGTTTATTTCATTATTATACACAGGAGGCATGAATAACGTACAATGTATAGGCATGAATGGGTCTCCATGATGCAATAATTATTAGTGGGTAATAGTGATGTCACTTTGGTCACATGGCATAGGAATAAATGGAACTCCTTGGTGAGCGCTAAGGCTGCTAAAGGAGGCCATAGATGTAACTATTAGGATCTTTCCTGGAAAAGATGCTTCCAGGAAAAATCGTTCCTTTCAATACACACGTGTAGAGCTGAATCATCAGATATATAGATACAAACTATAGAATTCTACCTGTATCTGATGATTCAGCACTAACAGTGGCTGATGTTTGGCTGCCTTCAAAGGTGCACAATCAAATGTTTTGTCAATATAATTATTTTGGATTCAGCCGCTGAACCCCTGAACCCTTCACGAAAGATTCAGCAGAATACCGATCCGAATCTTAATTTGCATAAGCAAATTAGGGGTGGGAAGGGGAAAACATTTTTTACTTCCTTGTTTTGTGACAAAATTTCCCTCCCTCCCCTAATTTGCATATGCAAATTCGAATTCAGTTCGGCCGGACAGAAGGATTCGACTGAATCCGAATCCTGCTGAAAAAGTCTGAATCCTGGCCGAATCTCGAACCAAATCCTGGATTCGGTGCATCCCTAATATAATTACAAATGACATTTACAAATAACGTTAAAGCCATCGACAATTTGTATATAGTTTATATTTGCAATTTGCTTTGTGTTGGGAGCCACACTATTTCCCTGTTTTACCGCAGGGGATATTCACACTCATTGAACTCCATTTGTAAGCAAATATGCGGAAGATTGCTTCGCCCATGGATTAGCAGATATTCAGGCCCAGACTGGCAATCTGTGGATTCTGCAAATGCCAGTGGTGCTGCTGTAAAATGCCATAGAAAGTCACTATTTATTGAGCTGGTGGGGGCAGTTTAGGCTTCATGTGTACTTGAAATGCCAGGGCCCATAGGCGTCCACAGATAGGGGCAAGTGGGGGCACTTGCCCCCCCCCCTGGACTTGTACTTTATAATAAAGGCTATTCCATTGCCATATGTATACATATATTATTTTTAGTTATCTTAACACATTTATTAAAATTACCAATAAGCTTATAAAAGACTTACACCTTATGGTCAGCTCCCCTTCAAATAATGGACCATCCCAATGCCTATTCCACTGCTCAGAGCAGCCGTCTGGATTTAGCTCCGCCCCTTACCTCTGTGAGACGCTTCCTGCTCCTCAACTGTGTGAGGAATAGAGAATCAGAGTAGAGAATCTTCTGATGAAGCTGCTTCTTTCCCAGGGCAGATGAGTGTGAATCTGTTGTGTTAAACGCAGGGGCAGATTTATCAAGGGTCGAAGTGAATTCGAGGGAATTAAAAAAAAATTTGAAATTCAAAGTAATTTTTTGGATACTTTGACCATCGAATAGGATACTACGACTTCGCATTCGAATCAAAGTAAAATAGTTAGAATATTCAACCATTCGATAATCTAAGTACTGTCTCTTTAAAAAAAAACCTCGATTTCAATACTTCGCCAAATTAAACCTGTCGAAGTGCTGTGTTAGCCTATGGGGACCTTCTAGAGCATTTTTCTACGTTTTTTGAAGTCGAGGTAAAAACGTACGATTGACGATAAAATCCTTTGATTTGAAAGATTTAATCGTTCATTCGAACGATTTTACTTCGACCGCAGAATACCCAAATTCGATGAAAAAACTTCGAATTCGAAGTATTTCAATTCGATGTTCGAATTTCGAAGTATTTTTTACTTCAAAACTCGACCCTTGATAAATCTGCTCCTTAGAGTGTGAATGCCAGTGTTTCTGTGTGTGTGTGTCAATGTCAGTGTATGTGCTTGTGTAAATGAAGTGTTAGTGTTAATGTGTATGAGGGAAACTGTGTGTAAGAAGGTGCGACAGATTGTGTGTGTGAGTTCTAGAGACTATAATGAGCTGGTGTATAGCTGTGTAACTACATTCTTTATTCAGTCTTACAGGTACAGCTTGTCTGTGGGTTTTGCCTATAACTATTCTCTTAGTGTATTTGTCACAAAGCACATTAACCTCTACAGTTCCTTGTATCCCTCTCCTATCCATGTCCTCACTCCAGTACCGTAACTAGAGGGGGCGGGCCTTGGTGCGTGACGCGCAGCCGGGCCCCCGTCCGCCTCCGTACGGCCCGAATTTCAGGGATATCAGTGACGCGCGATGCTGCCGGGGGGCCCTGGCCCGCTCGCACCCCCTGCCCCCCCAGTAGTTCCGCCACTGCCTCACTCTATTCACTCTTCTCTTTCCCTTCTAATTCTGCTGAGTTACCCCACACTCACTTCTCTGTCTCTAAAGGTGGCCATACACGGGCCGATAAAAGCTGCCGACAGACCGAGTCGGCAGCTTATTGGCCCGTGTATGGGGGCCCCCGACGGGCTTCCCCGATCGAGATCTGGCCGAAAGTCGGCCAGATCTCGATCGGATGGGGTTAAAAATCCCGTCGGATCGCGGCCGCATCTGTTCGTTGATGCGGTCCCGCGATCCGACCGCCGTTTGCGAACGTGAAGGATCCGATCGTTGGGCCCTAGGGCCCACGATCGGATCAGCCTGATATTGCCCACCTCAAGGTGGGCATATCGGAGGGAGATCCGCTCGTTTGGCGACATCGCCAAACGAGCGGATCTATCCGTGTATGGCCACCTTAACTCTCTGTCTCACTCTATTCACTCTCAATTAACTATGACTGCTCTCCTGAGCACTTTTGCAACTTACATACATCTACTTTTAGTGGTTTCTGAGTTTTAGGCTGCTAATACCAGTCTTTAGACTGTCAGCCTTTATAGTCCACTCACCCGAGGGTGGCTGTTCCCATACAAATGTGCAGCTAGAGATGGACTTATTCCCTTTGCAAGATAACTTATGCACATAATTTTAAGTGCAATGGGGTTGTATTTAGATTTAGCTTTTTTGCACTTTGCACCTTACCCTCTGCCTGATTTTATGCTGGAATTCCAAGGCGGCATTGTGGAGAACACACAGGGAGGGTGAAACTGCAGCCTAATGTTTGCCTACAAATAGTTGTTAACTGCTCAGATTTCAACCAGTTGCTGCAAATTGTGACATTGTGTTGCTACAAACATCAATAAGGTCAACACTCAAATGATACAAGCTTTAAAGGGGCGGTTCACCTTTAAGTTAACTTTTAGTATGTTACAGAATGGCGACTCTAAGCAACTTTTCAGTTGGTCTTCATTATTTATAGTTTTTTTAATTATTTGCCAACTTTCCAGCTTTAAAATTTGGGTCACTGACCCCATCTAAAAAATCATGCTCTGTAAAGCTACACATTTATTCTTATTGCTACTTTTTTATTACTTACCTTTCTATTCAGGCCTCTCCTATTCATCTTGCAGTCTCTTATTCAAATCAGTGCATGGTTGCTAGGGTAATTTGGACCTTAGCAACCAGATGGCTGAAACTTTAAACTGGAGAGCTGCCGAATAAAAATCAAAATCACACAAAAACCACTAATAATAAAAAAAGAAAACCAATTACATACGAAAAGTTATTTTAAAGGTTTACTCATTTAACAGCGCCTTCTTCAGAGACTGTCACCACCTCATGGGGGCAATGGCCTTTTGACTGCCCCCAGCAGAGAACATCAGGTCACAATGCCCATGTATGGCCTCTTTTAGATTGATTTCTAACTTTAATAGCTCATATTTGGCTTAGGAACTATTGGCTGAATATGCTGCAGCTCAGACCATGTGTGATCAGCTAACTATGCAGTAGGTCAATCAATATATCACATTGTGATTGGCTGATTTGCACTCACATCACCATAGAAAGGTCCAAAAACAGCTATACTTTTCATAAGTACATAGCAGGGAGGGAGAAACTCATGGATATTATTAAATATCTTACCAGCATGTCCAAAATATATAAAGACTAAAAGGGTGGTTCATCTTTTTTAACTTTAAATATGTTATAGAATGGCGAATTCTTGCCAGCTTTTCAATTGTTTTTTATTTATTTTTTTTATATAGTTTTAATTATTTGCCTTCTTCTGACTCTTTACACCTTTGAAATGTGTGGTCACTGGCCCCATCTAAAAAAAAAAAAAATCAAATGCTCTGTAAGGCTACACATTTATTGTCTGCGTATGTCTTTTTTTCAACCTCACTTACAATGTTATTCAAATCAATGCATGGTTGCCAGGATAACTTGGACCTTAGCAACCAGAGTGCTGAAATTACAAACTGGAGAGCTGCTGAATAAAAAGCTAAATAACTAAAAAAACACTAATAATAAATGAAAACGAATTGCAAATTGTCTCAGAATATCCCTCTCTATATCATACTAAAAGTTTGTTTAAAAGGTAAACAACCCCTTTAATAAATGGCATGTGGCAAGTGGGACACAACTGACCCCCTTTAAGGGTAGGACTACATGGACGTTTTCGGCGCATCTGACGCACTGCGGCGAAACGCCTGCGACAAGCTGCGTGCGACAGAAATAAGGTAAGAGATAGAAATGTCGAAGAAGTTGCAGCATTGATCCAACAACTGTCGGATGCAGACCCTGCATGCTGCAACTTCATCCGACATTTCTATCTCTTAGGATAGGACTACATGAATGATTCGGGCGCGATCCAGCGCTCTGCAACAAAACGCTTGCGACAAAAATAAGGTAAGAGATAGAATTGTCACATGGTATTGCAGCGTTGATCCGGCGCGACACGATGTCGGATGCAGACGCAGCGTCACACCGGAATCGTTCGTGTAGTCCTACCCTTACCTTATTTCTGAATTGTCGCAGGCGTTTTGTCGCAACGCGTCGGATTGCGCCGAAAATGTCCATATAGTCCTACCCTTATAAATGATCCCCACACATATCCTTCACATCAGACACAAATTATATGCTGCTGTCACAACCTCAAACACCTGGTTAAAATTAAACCTTTCTAAAATTCTGTGCAGCCACTAGAAATGCTGTGTGAGTGTGAGCCCAGTGGATTAGCAGTGATTAGTATTCACAGTCACCCCTTGTTTATAGAACTCGCACAAGCTTCGTGCAGTATGTGAGCTTTCACATGTACTTCATTGCTGCTGCAGAAAGATCAGGGCTTATCACAGTGATTAGCCAAAGGAAATGATTATTATTTCTAGGCACCGCCGCATAAAGTTTCATTTGTTCAGTTTATAGTATGTCCTGTACTTCCTATGATACTCGGGAAGGGGCCCATTGATTGTACAATGATTATTTTGGCTGCTGTGCTGAATTCGCTCCATTAAAGACCAGTGATTTCTCACGTGGGTGTTCTTGCTCCTTGCTTCACTTGCCATTCTCACGTTTCCAGCATTGTGTAGATCAGACTTCCCAAACTGTGTGGCTGCCCCACTGCTCATTCACCAGTTTGGTTAAGGTCATTAAGTTAATGGTCAATTCTGAGCAACTTTTCATTTTTTTTATAGTTTTTTTAATTATTTGCCCTTTTCCTGTTGACTTGTTCCAGCTTTCAAGTGAGGGTCACTGACCCCATCAAAGAGCAAATGCTCTGCACGGCTACAAATGTATTGTTATTGCTACTTTTTATTACTCCTCTTTCTATTCAGGCCTCTCCTGTTCATATTCCAGTCTCTTATTCAAATCAGTGCATGGTTGCTAGGGGAATTTGGATCCTAGCAACCAGACTGGTAAAATTGCAAACTGGAGAGCTGCTGTATAAAAATCTAAATAACTCAAAAACCACAAATAATAAAAAAATGAAAACCAATGCAAATTGTCTCAGAATGTCCCGCTCTCTACATGATGCTAAAAGGGTCAAACAAACCCTTTAAGTTTATGATATGGATTAAACCAGAGTCAGACTGGGCTTCAGGGCACTGGGGAAACCCCAGTGGATAATGGATCCTTCTATATCTGCTACCTTGCAATTAGCTAAGTTGGGCCCTGGCCAAATGTTGGATATTAAATGACCACTGATGTTGAGTGACAGGGTTATGGCAAAAGAGTGCAAGCAGAAGTCTTCCCACCCACCAACATGCAACAGTAGCAGGATAATGTACCTTATTCTAGAATCACTGCTGTTATCTGTCTTTGGTGAGTTATAACTTCTGACTGGTTACTTTGAGCTGTCTCACATTACCACTAGGTTAAAGAGGAAAGTTCCTGCCTTGATTTCAGTATGGCTTTCTTATAAATCTGTAAGATATAGTAAGTAGAACATACAGGTCTAAAAGCAAAAACCATCCCTCAGGCAAGAAGATCTGTTCTGTACCCAGTTATTTGTCTATACGCCTGAGCCTCTTGTCTATATTACTACAGTCCTGCTTGTTGGTCATTAGACCATCTACAGATTATTGCACAACCTTCCCATATATGTATAAGCCAGTCCAGGACTCCTAGCTATGGGTCAAGAACACTTGTTTTCTGGGTTCTCTGTTCTTGTGCTCTGTTTGGTACGTTCTGCCCTTGGTACTGACTCATTTTACTTCTCTTCTTGGCCAAAAGGCCAAGAAGAGAAGTAGAAGGAGTCAGCACCAAGGACAAGACCAGCTGAAGGGAACTGGAAGGATCAGGTACCTTGCCTTTTCTGACCTCTGCCAGAACTTGATTTTGGCTTTACCATATTCCTTTGTGCTGCTCAACCTTCTAATGACCTGGTCTGTATGATGAGACAACTCATCCCTAAAAGCTACAACTGACTTTTATGCTTTTATCTTTGAGATCTTCTGGATTTCTGTTCAACGACTGGAGGAGCCCAAGTACCTGAAGCTAAAGGTGGCTGTCATTGTTGGTTTGATGACCCAAAGAGAAAAATACAAAGATTTGCAGGTCAGTACATGGTCCCACCCAGCAGAAACTTCCCATATATACATGTATATACATAAAACAGTCCAAGAATCCTGGTGATAGGTCAAGACTTCTTGTCTTCCTGGTTCTTTGTTCGTGTGATTCTAATTGATACAAGATCTTTCCAGTAAAAGGCCAAGAAGAGAAGAAGAAGGAATCAGCACCAAGGACAAAGGCCAAGAAGAGAAGAAGAAGGAGTCAACACCAAGGACAGGACCAGAAGAAGGGATCAGGTACCATACAGGTCAGGTCATTACAAGGCTGAGCTCTGCCGGTGACCTTGATTTCGGATTTACCCTATCCCTTTGTGCTGCTCAACCTTCTAATGACCTGGTCTGCATGATGAAGCAACTCATCCCTAAAAGCTACATTTGACTTTCATTCTTTTATCTTTGAAATCTTCTGGATTTCTGGAGGAGCCCAAGTGCCTAAGGCTAAAGGTGGCTGTCATTGTTGGTTTGATGACCCAAAGAGGGAAAATGCAAAGATATGCAGGTCATTACATGGTCCCATTCAGCAGAACCTTCCCATGTATACATGTATATACATAAAACAGTCCAGGACTCCTGGTCATAGGTCAAGACTACTTGTCTTCTTGGTTCTTTGTTTATGTGATTCCACTTGGTACGGGATCCTTCCAGTTCTCTTCTGCTTATTCTGCCCTTGGTACTGACTCCTTCTACTTCTCTTCTTGGCCTTTTAGTAGAATGAGTCAGCACCAAGGACAGAACCAGCTGAAGGGAATTGGCAGTATCATATACCTTGCCTTTTCTGCCGGTGACCTTGATTTTGGCTTTACCATATCCCTTTGTGCTGCTTAACCTTGTGATGGACTGGGCTGTAAAATTAGACAACTCATCTCTTTAGCCCTAAAAGCTACATCTGGCTTTTGTGCTTTCCTTTGTGAGATCTACTGGATTTCTGTGCAACGACTTGAGGAACCTTAGTGCCTGAGAGTCAAACAGAGGGGGACTAAAGGTGGTTTGATGACCCAAAGAAGGTCAATAGCGTGCATATGGAATTGGAATGTACTAAGCAGGTAACTGCAACCCTAGATTTATAGCCTCCAATGTAAAAAAAGAAATAAGAATATTTATATTCCAGAAAGCCATGGCCGCCTGCCAAGCAGAGTCTTTCACTTAAACAACTAAACAGCCACTTACTCATTTTTTACACAGTCTAATAGACATGGGCCATAATTTGCCAAACGTCATTTCTCGTTTTTGTGAAGGAACAAAAGAATTAACCGCGTGATTTCAAAGCACAGCAATGTTCGGTGACAATAACACCTCGTTGCACGTATTGTTCCAAACTTCCATATAACTGAACACGGTACCAGCTGAATAAAGAATTTATATGGAGCTGAATCCCGTGTGAGTGGGCACAATGGAAATGTAAAGGCAAATAGACACATAAATGAAACAATACGAAAAAAATATGGAACTATCAGAATGTGATGTTTTTAAGAAGGTAGTGCAGAAACAGTATGTTTAACAATGACCTGTTTTTCTTTCTGTCCCTACATTTTGATATGAAAGTTGTCTCCAGAATGGGTTAGCATGGAACAGATATTTCCTCCCATGGCCCAGTTTAAATTAATCATGTTCACTTTAAGGCCCAGTCGTTAGGTAGCGCTCGATTCAAGAAGAGGGGTCAGGTCCAGATTCTCCTAGACTGGTGCCACTCCTCTCCCCCTGCGCTAGTCTTTCCTTAATGTGTCCGGAGCACTGGGGATTGGCACATCTCCCGCGATTCCCCAGTGCTTCGGAACCAATTCAGATGCGGTTGGGCTAAATGTTGTCCACAAAATTCTGCTACTCTAGGCCCTGGCTTTTGTGGACTTCACACAGTTTGAGGCCTGGTAACCGTAAGTGTTCCCCCACGTCAGCTTGTTTATATGAACTATACTAGTACTTATCTGTTATCTACTGTGTATCCTGTGCTTGAATGGCTGCCCCCATGGCTACACAGCAGCTTGTTTATATAAACTATAGTAGTACTTATCTGTTATCTACTGTGTATCCTGTGCTTGAATGGCTGCCCCCATGGCTACACAGCAGCTTATAGTTACACCACTGCTCCAAGTGGTGCTAAATCATGGACTTCAAAAGGGGTCAGGGGTTACTAGAAAGGGGTAGAGGGTTGGGCAGGACCATAGCTCATTGGAAGTGTGTCTTAAATTGTCCCTATTCTCTGGAGGCATAATATATGATACATTATAATATATAATAATAATTATATAATAATATATGTTATTCTTTGGAAGGGCCATAGTTTTGCCCCATAGGCAGGGCCGGATTTACATAATGGGCGCCCCTAGGCCCACTGCCGTTCGTCGCCCCTGCCCCTTCCCTTTATTCTTGTAAATTTTTATCAATGGGGATTGGTACATGGGAAGGTTAAAAAAATTAGTTTAAAATCCAGCACATTCCAGTGTTTTTGGACCAATGTGGGTGTGGTTGGGCAGCATGCTGCCCCCCTAAAATCCTGCCGCCCTAGGCCTGGGCCTAGTTGGCCTTTCCACAAATCCGGGCCTGCCCATAGGCAAAATATCTGTGTATGCCCAGCTTCAGACAACATCTGAAATTCCTGCTAGAAAGATAAATAAAGCAGTTACAAGAAAGAGAAAAAGACACACTATATTAAATAAAAAAACAATATCTGAGGTCGGTGCCTAGGGGTGCCAGGGCCACATAGAGATTAAATCTTTATTAGAAGTTTTAGTTTTTGTACAAATCCAGTCTGGGACCCTGTATGTTTGTCTGTAGACGACTGAGTGTCTCTAAAGCAAGAGATATGAAATCTATTATTCAGTGCGGCTTAGAGACGTGTGTCAGCAAACTGAATGCCAATTACTGCCACCCTGTCCAGTCTGCCCGAGGAATAAATTGCCAGTTATTTTATTCTCCTGTTCGGCCTTCCTTGCTTCTTATTCCTGACACATGGAAAGAGTATTGCTAAAAGGATATATTTGATTTAACTTCTTAGGTTTTAGTTGAACAACTGCTTCCCTTACTCTTCCCTTATGTAGACAAAAAGCCAGTCTAATAATATCCAATCCAGTAATGAATGTGCAAATGTTCTTTTAGATATGGAACCTGCATCCTGCAACCCTCCTGCTGTTTCTTGTTCCCTGTATTGTCCTACAGGTGAAGGATTAAGGAGACTGCCTGAATTTATTTTATTTTTTTCTTGTCTGAGTGGCCGGTCAGGGATATTATTTTACACCCCTGGGACATTGATGTCGTAATAATTGTATTATTTTGCCTGGGTGTGGTTTTTAGATTAAGATGGTCCGATTTGCATGGCAACCCCCCAATAAAACAACCATATTGTGCAAACTCAGATCAGAATTGCATGTGCGGAGGGGATCATTAACCCCCACAACTAGAGTTCCTATCAGGCTGGTATTTGATTGGACCTATCAGCAAATAGTAAACTAGGACCGGGGCTGATATTACCAATTTACTGGCAGTGAACCTGCAGGTAAATTTGAAAAACCCTATAAATCCCTCCCTAACCTGACCCTCTCTGCTGCCGATCACTGCTTATAAAGTAGAGGCCAGCCTCAACCCACCCATTGCCCCACCTCAGTCCACCCATCACCCCACCTCATCCCATCCATCAACCCACCCATCGTCCCACCCCAACCCACCCATCTTCCCACCCCAACCCACCCATCTTCCCACCCCAACCCACCCATCATCCCACCCCAACCCACCCATCATCCCAACCCACCCATCATCCCAACCCAGCCATTGTCCCACCTCAACCCACCCATCGCTCCACCTCAACCCACCCATCGCCCCACCTCAGTCCACCCATCACCCCACCTCAACCCACCCACAATCCCATCTCAACCCACCCATCGCCCCTCCTCAGCCCACCTCAACCCACCCATCGCCCCAGCCTACCCATCGCCTCACCTCAGCCCACCCATCGTCCCACCTCAGCCCCACCCAACGGGCCCATTTCCGGCCCCATCCACCCATTTCCCTGCCTAGCCCACCATTCTGCACCCTGAGACATCATCACCCTTCCCCCAAGCCCACTCCCCAAAACCTGTTATTACTGGAGTATAAAGGTGGCAACCCTACCTAAAACTGCAGTTGTGGTTGCACATCACAGGGCAGTGCTATGATGTGGCGATCAGCGATTGGCTGATTGCCATGTCAATCAAGGGGGATCCTTAACCAGGCAGACTGTCTTGACCTGGGTAGCCCTTCTGAAAACCGGGCTGTGTGGGTCAAAACCGGATGTTGCAACCCTAACCCCCTGTTTCAGTACTTTCTATATCAACCAGGACACCTGAAAAAACCCAATGGGCCCTATGACCCCCACCCAGGCCCCACTTCTGACCTTCCCCCTTCCAGCCCAAATGTGGCCTCAAGGAGGAATCTGCGCTGTATAGCGGTGACAGTGACTGGATACCCTAGTCCAACACTGGGTTTAGTGGTGAGTCTTTGGCGGGAAAGTACAATTTCTCAGCACATTGGGGAACCTACAGGTCATTCATATATGTATTGGACATTGTGTTTGGACAGGCAACGTATTGGGAGGCAAAGTAACGCTTCCATCGATTCTCTCTTAATTGTCTGTTCCATAACATTTCCACTAATGATCAACAGTATAAAGGCCAAGTAAAACCTGTGCAACCTGAGCAGAGCTTTGTGCAGCCGCCAACTGTAAAACTGCCGTCAAAACAATGTTTTGGCTGAAATCCCAAATCACTTCGCAAAAGATTTCCTGCAATTTAGCAGCGCTGATCAAAGTCAGACACAGGCCTAATCTCCAAGCCAAACATTCCAGATGACCTATTCCTCTTTCTATATTTAGAGGATTATCTTGAAAAATTGAAAGCATAATTGAAAACACGTGAATGGAAACACTTAAGTTCATTTTTTCATGTAAGCTGGTTAAATGTTCTGCTGTCATTAGGAGCAAGAATGTCTGGATGATCCAGATACGGAAGAGTCAAGAAACATGAGGAGCGGGCATTGAACTGAATGCAAGACCAATGCACTACTTTGTTGTATGTGTGCCTGGCCTGTCAGAAATTTTATTGAAGGATAAGTTAGCCTTTAAAATAAGTGAATATAAAACTGATGAGAGGGCTGATTACCGCCAAGTAGTCAAGAAAGTTGTCAGGAGAAAGAAAGAGGCTGATGTTCTTCTGCTTAGGAAAGATGTGAGAAAGGTTTTATTCCTAAGCAGAAGAACATCAGCCTCTTTCTTTCTCCTGACAACTTCCTTGACTACTTGCTGGTCAGACTGGTGGGAAACTGACCAGCAGGTGGCGCTGTTGTAACAAAATTCATTCATATTAACACTACATGTATCCCTTAATATCTTGGAATTAAAGAAAAATAAAAAATGAATGTAAATTACAAAAGCACTTGTAATAGTACACATCAATTTTACATTCACTTATATTAAAGGCTTTCTTATCCTTTAGGGATCTTACATTTGAGCGTTTTTAACCGTGCTTCCATACATCCAGGTTTCATTTGTTTAGCCGCAGGGGAGCGCAGTAGTAGACACACTGAATTATTTTAAATATCACTATACTCACACAGACGCATGTAAGCGCTTAACGCAGGTGAAATGCAACATGCTGCGTCCCAGCCTGTGTTCGGCGCTTACATGCATTGTGAGTATAGTCTTGTTGAAAAGAATTCAGTGCGTCTACTCCTGCGCATGAAACTGTTCAGCCGCAGGGGATGTGCCTTGTATGGATACATGGCCTTCCACGGTCTATCCTGTGGGATATTTTAAAGAGGGTTGTCCTTGCATTTACCAGAGCCTGTTTGAGCAGCTTCTGATAACAAACTGCAGTTTGCCGCCTATGTTTAGCCACACTCCCATTTATGGATTTGCAGGGTTAAATGAATCCCTTCTGGCAGAACAAAAGGGCTGCAGTGAAGTGATATCGGTAAATTTAAAATAGTCGAGATGTCTACAGAGGAGTTAGACCCCGCAATGTCCTTGGAGAGAGGAATGGACGGTTGTGATTTGGTCCTGGATTCAGGTGCTAATAAAGTTAAAGTGCCTACCCCTGGGACAAATCCGTTCATAACTGACGATAGAACAGAACTAAGTGATTTTATGTCAGCAGGTGAATTTTCTAGCCTGGCATCGGGAAAAGTCCCTCCGATGGAAAGTTGCCCTGTGACACCACCGCCTATACCACCCTGTGTAGGGAAAATGGCGGTTATGGGTTTTTGCCCTGCGCAATCCCCACTGGCCTGTAGGGGTTAAGTCGGTGAGCATGTGAAAAAGAAGGAGGGGGCATGCCAGACCCACTTGAGGAGGCGTCACAAGAACCATGGAGAGACGTCCTAATCTGGGAATAGTACTGCCGCCATATTGAGCTTAGCCGCGACTATGTTGGAGCTAGTTGAGTCTGAGAGGCAAAGGGCTGAGCCTATTGTTGAACCTAGGATTCCAGAGAAAAAAATGGAGTTGGTGCTCTGTGCTCCTGCCCAGTGGAGTCTGAGCGACAGTATGTTTATCAAGGGACATTTTCACCCAGGATCCAGATGGAGTCTGCTCACAGTGCGGTGCCTCATTATGGATGGGACCCTTATACCGGGCTGACCAGCTTCCATTGGTGGAAGAAGTACGGGATGAGGTGAGCAACAAACCTATCCTAGTTTACCGGGAGATAGAGGGTGTCCCCGACCCAGAACCCATCTCAGCTAACCTGCACAGTGGGGCCTCACTCACTGCTGATTGTGCCTCCCCATCCGATGTGGTCCCAGTTGAGGCAATGTGCCAGTGACCGACCGTGGCTGCAGTCGTTGAATTAATACCGTCCGGCTGCATGGCATCTGTGAATGCTACCCCTGTTTCTGCACCCTTGAAAAGCCAGATTGACTGACTGATTTTGGCGCAGCTGACGCCCACACACTTAATGTGCTGGTTGCACCAGGGGAGATGCGGGTACCCAACAAGCCATAGGGGTCCCTGTTTGCTGCATTTCCTACCCATTATGAGAGGGGGAATCCCTACAAGTTGATGCGGCCTCTAGGTCCGAGGCTGCCCCTGTATCCTCGAAGGAGGAAACCCTGCGGCCTGTGATGATGACGGGGAATGAAGACCGTCTCGACGAACCGGATGGCTCAAGTGCCCCTGAGGGTGATGAGAAGCCAGAAATCATAGATGCCTTTTTGGTTTTAAACACCTTAAGGTTTTTAACGCTGCTTAACACTTAATTCACATGCAACACTTACATCACATGCAACTAGGGTTGCCACCTTTTTAGAAAAAAACTTACCGGCCAGTGGTGGGGGCAGAAAATAAAGGGGCGGGACATGATGCAAAAAGGAGCGGAGCTGGTGAGGCGCCCTCATAGGGGGCGGGGCCACGGGGTGGTAGCGTCACAAAAGGGGCGGCCACAACCCAAAGCCGACAAAAATGTAAGTTTTCATCGGTGTGCAAGGGATTTTGTAAATAGTATTACAAATTACCAGCAGCTACATTGCCGGTAAATTTGTAATACCGGCCTGGCCCTGGCAGGTGTTTTACCGGCCTACATGCAACACTCGCTTATGGAGTCACAGAGTTAAGGTTTCAAACCACAGAACACAAAGCCTGATCAGAACTCCTCCCCCTTAATTAGCAGAAAGAGGGAAAGAGTAAAATGCTGTTTGCTACCAGCAGTAAAATAACAACCCCTTATTAACTTTTTTTTTTAAAAAAAATGTTCCCATTAGTTCCCCTTAAATGTTCTCAGGCTAAAACACAAAAAGAAAATAAATGCACTAAATGTATCTACCAGTTTACCCCAAACAGAGAAAATAAAAAGCTTTTTGTCTCAGTCAGATAACTCTCAGAACACACAGCAGTCATTATTTGCACTAACTCCCTACTTGCACCCAGCACTCCCAGCATGCACAGCAAACACCAATGCCTTAAAGTTTTTAACGCTGCTTTACACTTAATTCACATGCAACACTTAGTCACGTGCAACACTCGCTTAGCAGCTCCCACACTCAATTATGGAGAGTTGATCCAGAGGAAGCCTCTCCAATTTGCCTCAGAGGGGAAAAAATTCCTTCCTGACTCCAAGATGCAATGGGACCAGTCCCTGGATCAACTTGTACTATGAGCTATCTCCCATATCCCTGTATTCCCTCACTTGCTAAACACCATCCAACCCCTTCTTATACCTATCTAATGTATCAGCCTGTACCACTGATTCACTTCCCAGCTCTCCCTGTAACACCCCTTTCCCTCCTCTAATCTCATTGGCTCCCTCCTGTCTGCTGGGAGGAGCTACTGGTGAATAAAGCATCCGACCCTTCCTTGTACCTATCTAATGTATCAGTCTGTACCACTGATTCAGGGAAACAATTCCACATCTTCACAGCTCTCACTGTAACAAACCCCTTCCCAATATTTAGCTGGAACCTCTTTTCTTCTAATCGGAATGGGTGGCCTTGTGTCAGCTGGAAAGACCTAGTAGTAAACTTGCAACATTGCATATTATTAAACAAATATAAGAGGAACAGCCATGTTCAGTGGCGGGCCAAGCCGACCAGGCGCCCTAGGCGACCCGGGCGGCCACCGCGTTCCCCTCCACGCTCTCCTCCTTGCTCGTGCGGACGTGTGTGCTCCTGAACACATTGTGCGCACACATGCATAGAACGCTGGAGGGGAAGGTGTTAGAGTGCTGGAGGGGATGAAAGCAGGGAAGCAGAGGAAAGCGATGGAGGGAAGAGGTGAGAGACGGGGTAAAGCGATTGAGGGGAGGAAGATGGGGAGGAGTGCTGGAGGAGTGGGAGGAGCAGCGAACATGGATTAGGGGTAGGCAAAAGTCAGGTACCTGCCCAGTGCCCCCCTTTCGTTGTGCCGTAGGCAGGTGCCTCTTCTGCCTACCCCTAGTTCCAGCCCTGGCCATGTTGAATGACTGACAGCACTGTCCTTCCTGACTTGCTTTCATATTGTCACACCACTTATCCACAGTCATGTGTCTCATGTCCATCAGCCTTCTCTCCTCTCTTCACATGGTTCTGGAACAGTGTTCTCTACTCTTCTGGTACAGGAATGGTATCTATATACACACTCACAACTCACTTCATGCTAAGTTGGGTTCCACTAAGAGTTCCCTGTACAACTCACCCTGCAAAGATGAAGGAAAAAGGAGATTCCGCACACAGGACCATCAGTTAAAAGTAGAAATCTTTATTAGGCCATGTTAAAATACACGCTGCATATCCTGCTTGACGCGTTTCGGGCTCAGCTGCCCTTAATCATAAGCATGAAAAGGAATAGTAAAGGTAACGATTTAAATAGCTAGTTCCTGTAGTGACCTCCAATGGTCAAAGTAGGTATTAAGTTACAAGATGAGTTTTAAATCTGTATCCATTATAATATTCTTAGATACAAATCAGTTGCAATTAAAAACAAAGGTGAAATTATCACAATTCATATAAACAATTAATACATTATGATTAGCCACTTAAGTCGTTCAGATGAAATGGGAAATATCAAATCTCGTATTTAACCCATCTGGATTGCGTGTATGCAAAGTTAAAATCCAAAAAGCTTCACGATTATTAAGAGAAAGAAGTGGATCACCTCCCCTTACTTTTTCAATTATTTTAACCCCTAAGTCCTGGACACCACGTTCACTGCAGGATTTAAAATGTTTGCCAATAGGGGATTTAGTATCAGCTTTTTCTATAACAAGTAAGTGTTCCCTTATCCTGTCTTTAAGAGGGCGGATTGTGCGTCCAACATATTGCTTCATACAGGACTTACATTCGAGTTAATACACAACCCTACTACTGCAGCAATTATTATATGTATGATTGCTGGATATTTTCCCTGTAACATTTGATTTAAAGTCTGTACTAACAGAAATAACTGTACATGTTTTACATGGAAATTTGCCACATTTGTAGGTGCCCTTCAGTGTTAGCCAGGTATTGGATGAAGAAGGGTCTCGACTGCAGATCATGCTTGGTGAAAGTTTTGTTCCCAAAGTGGGAGATCGTCTTGAAATCGTTTTTAATTGGCTATCCTTCAGTATTTTTTTCATTAAAGGATCATTAAATAAGACTGGAATGTGTTTACGTACAATTTTACAAATATCATTAAATTCCATGCTATATTGCGTAAGGAAATAAATTGTAGTTTTGTCATTATTTTAGGATAACAGAATATCCCTACGCTCATTACTTCTTTCCTTGTTTATGGGAAGGAGATTGTATCTATCCCTGGTTCGGGCGTTTTGATAAGCCAATTCTACCAAATCCGGAGAATAACCTCTCTTTATTAGTTTATCTTTTAAGTTAATGGACTGTTCATCAATAAACTGTAATGTGGAGCAGTTCCGTCTAAAACGCAAAAATTGACTAAATGGAACACTAGTCTTTGTATGGCGAGGGGGACAGCTGTCTGCCCTCAAAAAGGTATTACCCACTGTGGGTTTAATATAGACTTTAGATTCAATTTTGCCTGTATCAGATGAACCAATTAACAAAGTATCCAAAAATTCTATGTGAGTAGGGGTTTGGTTCAATGTGAAAATCAGATTAAAGGAATTGGTATTAAGGTAGTCCAAAAACATAACGAGCCCAGTGGATGACCCACGCCAAATAAATATAAGGTCATCTATATAGCGACCGTGCCATACAATACAGTCGCTAAATGGGTGACTATCTCCAAAAACGTGGATTCTTTCCCACCAACCCATGTAAAGAATTTAATGATATTTGTAAAATTGTACGTAAACACATTCCAGTCTTATTTAATGATCCTATAATGAAAAAAATACTGAAGGATAGCAAATTAAAAACGATTTCAAGACGATCTCCCACTTTGGCAACAAAACTTTCACCAAGCATGATCTGCAGTCGAGGCCCTTCTTCATCCAATACCTGGCTAACACTGAAGGGCAGGTCCGGACTGAGAATTAAAATAGGTCCTGCCAAATCAGGTGCAAAGAGGCCCAATCAGCCCACACAGAGGCCCAAGCAGCGCCCACCAGCCAACTAACTACTGACTTACTATGGCACCTTATAGCAGCCCCTCTGGCATTTGCCAGAACCCACAGATTGCCAGTCCGGGCCTGTGAAGGGCACCTACAAATGTGGCAAATTTCCATGTAAAACATGTACAGTTATTTCTGTTAGTACAGACTTTAAATCAAATGTTACAGGGAAAATATCCAGCAATCATACATATAATAATTGCTGTAGTAGTAGGGTTGTGTATTAACTCGAATGTAAGTCCTGTATGAAGCAATATGTTGGACGCACAATCCGCCCTCTTAAAGACAGGATAAGGGAACACTTACTTGTTATAGAAAAAGGTGATACTAAATCCCCTATTGACAAGCATTTTAAATCCTGCGGTAAACGTGGTGTCCAGGACTTAGGGGTTAAAATAATTGAAAAAGTACTTACTCCCTTAAGGGGAGGTGATCCGCTTCTTTCTCTGAATAACCGTGAAGCTTTTTGGATTTTAACTTTGCATACACGCAATCCAGATGGGTTAAATACGAGATTTGATATTTCCCATTTCATCTGAACGACTTAAGTGGCTAATCATAATGTATTAATTGTTTATATGAATTGTGATAATTTCACCTTTGTTTTTAATTGCAACTGATTTGTATCTAAGAATATTATAATGGATACAGATTTAAAACTCATCTTGTAACTCAATACCTACTTTGACCATTGGAGGTCACTACAGGAACTAGCTATTTAAATCGTTACCTTTACTATTCCTTTTCATGCTTATGATTAAGGGCAGCTGAGCCCGAAACGCGTGAAGCAGGATATGCACCGTGTATTTTAACATGGCCTAATAAAGATTTCTACTTTTAACTGATGGTCCTGTGTGCGGAATCTCCTTTTTCCTTTATCTTTGCATATACACGGAGTGGGACGCTGAAGTTCCTGCACCCAGGCCTGGAAATACTCTGCCGGCTTCTTTTGAACCTACAAATTTGTCGTGAGTCGGAGTGGTTTATATTTTTTCAACTCACCCTGCAGCCTTGTACCTTTATAAGGTCACAGAACAACCCCTCAGTTACTTCTAATATCCTTATGATTTACAGTAGGGGGGTACATTATCCCTTATAATACATGAGTGATACTCAGAGTTCCCTGTATAACTCAGCCTGCAGCCTTGTGCCTTTATATGGTCACAGAACAACCCCTCGGTGACTTCTAATATCCTTATCATTTACAGTAGGGGGTACATTATCCCTTATAATACATGAGTGATACTCAGAGTTCCCTGTATAACTCAGCCTGCAGCCTTGTGCCTTTATATGGTCACAGAACAACCCCTCAGTGACTTCTAATATCCTTATCATTTACAGTAGGGGGTACATTATCCCTTATAATACATGAGTGATACTCAGAGTTCCCTGTATAACTCAGCCTGCAGCCTTGTGCCTTTATATGGTCACAGAACAACCCCTCGGTGACTTCTAATATCCTTATCATTTACAGTAGGGGGTACATTATCCCTTATAATACATGAGTGATACTCAGAGTTCCCTGTATAACTCAGCCTGCAGCCTTGTGCCTTTATATGGTCACAGAACAACCCCTCAGTGACTTCTAATATCCTTATCATTTACAGTAGGGGGTACATTATCCCTTATAATACATGAGTGATACTCAGAGTTCCCTGTATAACGCAGCCTGCAGCCTTGTGCCTTTATATGGTCACAGAACAACCCCTCGGTGACTTCTAATATCCTTATCATTTACAGTAGGGGGTACATTATCCCTTATTATACATGAGTGATACTCAGAGTTCCCTGTATAACTCAGCCTGCAGCCTTGTGCCTTTATATGGTCACAGAACAACCCCTCGGTGACTTCTAATATCCTTATCATTTACAGTAGGGGGTACATTATCCCTTATAATACATGAGTGATACTCAGAGTTCCCTGTATAACTCAGCCTGCAGCCTTGTGCCTTTATATGGTCACAGAACAACCCCTCAGGGACTTCTGATATCCTTATCATTTACAGTATGGGGTATAATGTCCCAGACTTTTTACATAAATCCCACTTTTTTCCCACTAAAAATTCAGATTTTATAGTAAAAAAACACAAATGTTTCCGGTCTTTGGTATTTGGACTTTAATAAATAACCCCTCCTTTAGTAAAATGCATATACTTGTGTAGCTCTCTAGAGAAGTCCCACAGTAAAAATTCAGATTTGGGGAGTGGGTTCTAGAAGGTGGGACCCACTAAAAGGGGTTCTTGGGTTTTCCAGATAATGGAATAATAATTTGGATCTTTCTGGATAACAGATCCCACACCTGTACTAATGAGTAAAACCCACATTTTACATTTATCGCCGGTTCCCTGTCTGTGTAAAACACTCTCATTCTCTCTTCATCCACATTCTCTGCTGCTGCTGTGTTTCTTCCTATATTTTGGAGCTTTCTGGATAACAGATCCCATACCTGTACTAATGAGTAAATCCCACATTTTTTATTTATTGCTGGTCCCCTGTCTGTGTAATGGCTGGTCCATCTCTGTGTAAAACAGTGTCAGGGAGCAGTTTTGTTGTTTCTCATACAGAATATATCTCTGTCGCTGTGTGTACAGGCCCATTGGGAAACATGTAAAACACAAATGGTCTGTAAGGCAACAAATATCTATTCAGGTCTCTCATATTCATATTCCAGTCTCTTATTCATCAGTGCATGGTTGCTATGAAAATTTGGACCCTAGCAACAGGATTACTGAAAGAGCTGTACTGTAGAGCTGCTGAATTAAAAGCAAAATAACTCAAAAGTCATAAAAAATAAAAAACCAGAACCAATTGGAAATTGTGTGAGACTGTGAGTCCAAGTGAGTGTATGTCAGGTACAAGCCAACACTGTGTTCCCTATTCTCATATACATGACATATAATAATGGGGCAGTGTGTGTATTCTATTCATTGTACCATTCCTTATACATATAATTATACATGCTGCAGGGCTGTCATTCCCTATACTGAGAATGGATACTGAATAAACACACTCTCATCATGGCAACAAAACCCACTGCATTTTACTCCACAACTTATTTGAAATTAACTGAACTCAGTGACCGTTATGTAACTTGCTAATAGAACTGTCCTGCCTTCAGCTGCACGTGTGATGTCATAATGCTCTGAGTCTTTGTGATGTCATAATGGAAAAAACCTCACAGTGATGTCATAATGGAAAAAGTCAAGGTGTCCAGCTGCAGCCCCGAGATTTCTCATTCTTGATCAGGAGACTGAGGTGAGTAGATCTCTGTATATTTGGGAGCAAATTTGATTAAAAAGAATCATTTTATACTGGTCCCATGTGGGATTACAGACTGCTAACAGTATCATAAGTAGGTTACACTGTCTGGACTTACACACAATTTTATTTTTCTACTGGGTTTGTGTAAATTGGATCTCCAGCCCTTTAATCTGCAAAAACACAATTTAAAACATGAACTAAACCCCTATAGGATTGTTTTGCCTCAAATAAGGATTAATTCTATTTTAGTTGGGATCCAGTAAAAGGTTTTTTGTTTTTTGTTTTAATTATTAAACATTTGAATCAATGGAGTCTATGGGAGACGGCCTTTGTGTAATATGGAGTTTTCTGCATAACAGGTTTGTGGATAACAGAGCCCATAGTTGTATATCTATGTATACATGCACACACACACATATTGGGATTACTAAAGTCTTTCTTTTTGTCTCTACAGAGAGAATATTCTACGACCAAAGAGAACAAAACTACTAAACTACAAACACAAAACTACTAAAAAACTATCAAAAAACTAGAAAAGAAAGATCAGAAAACAACAAAACTAGAAAAGAAAGATCAGAAAAGAACAAATCTAGAAAAGAAAGATCAGAAAAGAAGAAAAGAAGCAGAAAATGTTGAGATTGTTGCGCAAATGCTTTTGCTTTCGCAAGGTAAGGACGTGGCTCTACTGTAACAGGACATTTCATTTAGTGAGTAACTTGATGGAGGGAGAAACTTGTCCTCAGACTCTGTTACTGGATCATCTCTGAACATTTGTTCTGTTTGTGACCCACTGACAGTTGCTGATAGTGAACATGAGGAGACAGATTGCTCACAGCTCACACTCACTGGGCCTCAATATATCTGTGTATTGTGCAGAAGTCACTAGTGCACTTTCCATTCATACATCTTATAGGATTTGCCTTTAGTACAGGGGATACACTATGTTCTACTTGCTTTTCTACCTCATTTTCAATCATATCATTAAAACTAGTGAATCTCTCCCATTTCCCTTTGCTGAAAAATGAGCAAAATTGCGAAAAGATTTGCAAAACAGCCAAATTTCACGACACACATTAAAGTCAATGGGCGTTTTTTCCTATGGCGACTTTTTTGTCCTAAAGCATTAAAGTCAATGGGCGTTTTTTCTTATGACGACTTTTTTTCCCTAATGCATTAAAGTTAATGGGTGTTTTTTTCTTATGGCGATGTTTTTGTCCTTACGCATTAGTCAATGGGTGTTTTTTCTTATGGCGAATTTTTTGTCCTAATGCATTAAAGTTAATGGGTGTTTTTTTCTTATGGCAATTTTTGTTGTCCTTACGCATTAGTCAATGGGCGTTTTTTCTTATGGCGACTTGTTTGTCCTAATGCATTAAAGTTAATGGGTGTTTTTTTCCTATGGCGACATTCATAAATAACTCTAAAGAGGGGCCCAGCTCACACAGCCACCCCACTATTGATGTGATAGTGATGAGAAAAACTCAACCCACACGTGGCCCCTACCCACACCCCCCCCAACCCATGCCCTCCTGCATCTGACTCCTCCTCCTTTTATAGACCAGCACTGACCTGCCCCACCAATGATGTCACAAAAGGGGCAGGACGCATCTATAAAACCTAAAGCTGGAAGTCAGAACCGGCAGTGTAAGGCCACAAGAGATGTACAAACCCACCCGACCCACAGCTAAATCCCACGGGTCCCTCGGGTATCAGACCGACCCCACATCACTACACCCCACCCACCTGCCAGGAATCTTTTGTCAATGCCCCCAGCTCTCAATTAGGAGAGTGACTGGGGAGGGAGAATTCCATGTAACTATAGAGGAAGGAGACTTGTGTTCCCTGGGGAGGCAGCCTCTGATTCCTCTAGAGTTAAGCCACACTCACGGTTGACACCAATTTTAATTTAAATAGATAAACCACTAACATTTAAGGGCACAGATTCTTCTGTTCAGAAAATATGAATTCATTGCAATTTGAATGTAAAGTTTTTCTTGCTTGCATTGTTTTATAATAGAGGACATTTGAAACTTGATATATATATAGATCTATATAGGAATTTTCTCTTAACTAAAGCTTTCATTTCAAATTATATCTTTGCTTATTTGTATATTTCTTTTTGTGATAAAAACTTTTTTTTCATTCTTCAATAGAAAAAAGACAAAAAACAGAACAAATCTACGGATCAAGCTGAATTTATTGTGGTAAGCAGAGAAAACTGTACTATTATACTACTATACTATACTACTATACTGAGGGTTTAGTCACTTCATTCATAGACTTGCCCCACATTTCCCCATTATTTCTCCTTTGAATAATATCATCAAGGTTTGGCTTTTGATTAATATAAGACTTAATCCCTACACAGACCCTGACTGTAGTTATCATTGTTATTATTATTATTCCATTATTATTACCAAACTTAAGCAATGGCACAAAGGGTTGTTAGATGAGATTCCTTTAGTTGAAGCCCTATTTAATATAAGTATTAATAGCTCATTGCTCTCTCATTGGAACATCAGGATAGAAGGGGTTGGATGGTGTTTAGCAAGTGAGGGAATACAGGGATATGGGAGAAGCTCATAGTACAAGTTGATCCAGGGACTGGTCCCATTGCCATTTTGGAGTCAGAAATTAATATTCCCCTCTGAGAGGCTTCAGAAGGGTTTTTTTTTTGCCTTCCTCTGGATCAACTGGCAGTTAGGCAATTTATATATAGACATAAAAGGCTGTGTGTCTTTTTTCAACCAAACTCACTATGGAAAAAGTGACACAAAGCCATGGAATTGATGCAGATACAGTTGGTTGAACTTGAGCTCAATGGTTACTATTAATGGAAATATTTGCCACATTTCTCTGCAAAAATGATGCCCATAGACTAATGGGTGAAATTGGTCACCAATAGACATCGATACATTTTTGGTGAAGTGGAACAAAAATGAATATAAACATAGTCTTTTTATGTCTGTGTTACAGTCAATAAGCAGCTGTATTTACAATATATTTCTTTTTTTCCTGTTTATTTAACCAGGAATTTCATCAGGAGGAGAGCAGAGACAAAGTAAGCAAATCGAATACATAGCCTAACTTTGTGTTACTTTGCATTACATTGATCAGTGATTAATGGATTCTTCATGTTTTTCTTGTGTTAACCAGGAAGAACAGATCAGTGAGCAGGAGGGATCTAACACCACCCCAGCCACTGCCAGGTAAGCACAAAATAACCATCAATCCAAATCTGTATTTTAGCGGCTTCCCTACAGAGCCAAATAGATGTGATAAAACATATTTTTAATGACACATTTAAGCACCTCCATAGATGATTCACAAATGATCTCTCTATTTAGCAGGAGACACTGGTTGAAACTGGCAATACCAGCTGCCAGGATGAAGAACCAGTAGTGGAGGACCTGGGCCCTACCATCGGCCAGGAAGAGCTGGAAGAGACTGACAACCTCCAAGAACCTATTGACCCTCTGAATGAGATCTGTGAGGTAACCTGCAAAGGATTTTATTTTATAAACAATACACACAATAATATTAAAACCACCAACTCAGCATCACATTGAGCCACATTATATTCAATTAAACAAGTTATTTAGAGAGACAAATGAATGTGATGATAAATGTTTCTAATGATGTGTTTAAGCTCCTCACCCACAAAATGTGTCTTTATTTAACAGGAGTCAATAGAAAAACTGGCACTGACACCAGCCAGAATGACTGCCCAGAGGAAGAACAGCTGGACAGTGAACTCAGCCAGATTGAGGCCGAGGAAATTGTTGAGGTTTGAGATTATTTAATATTAAACCATTTTAACTAAGGATGCACCAAATCCACTTTTTAGATTCGGCCAAACCCCTGAATCCTTCATGAAAAATTAGATAATACCAAACCGAATCTGAATCCTAATTTGCATATGCAAATTAGGGTTAGGAAAGGAAAAAGTGGAAAAAATCTTCTTTTGTGACAAAAAGTCACCTGATTTCCCTACCACCCCTAATTTACATATGCAAATTAGGATTCAAATTCGGTTCAGCCAGGCACAAGGATTCGGCAGAAGGCAGAATCCCAAACCGAATCCTGGATTCGGTGCATCCCTATCAATAACATTCATATATGCAAGAATTAAGAGAAAAATTCTGCATTTATGGCAAATATTTGTTACTGATCATGTTTTTCTGTCTTAAACAGGAAGAACAACTGAGTGAGCAGAAGGAGAAGGAGGATGATGAGGAGGAGACATCCTCTAACTCCAGCCACTGCCAGGTAAGCAGAAAATAACCAGCAAATGCAAATCTATATTTTAGCAGCTTTCCTAGAGAGCCAAATAGATGTGAGAAAACATGTTATTAATGACACATGTCTTTATTTAACAGGAGTCAATAGAAAAAACTGGCACTGACACCAGCCAGAATGACTGCCCAGAGGAAGAACAGCTGGACAGTGAACTCAGCCAGATTGAGGCCGAGGAGATTGTTGAGGTTTGAGATTATTTAATATTAAACCATTTTAACCTATTTTGGACCATGCACAAATCCCTCTATCAAATGAAATGCCACAAACTACTATTTAGCCCCCCGTTTACCATAACCAAAAATCAAATGAACTATCACCCTAGAAGATCAAGAAAATAGCCAAAAGAAGTTTGAGCAGAAATATCTAATTAAACTTTCTTTTCTCAATATACATATAAAGAGGATGTATGACCTCTTGCTAATTTTACTCTATAATTAGCTGCTTGTGAAAATTATAGATATGTCTTAATTCAAACTATAGGCAAAGTAGAGTTTGACACAAGCCCTTTTAATTGAACTAATGTGGAAAATTGGCAGATATTTCCCCATTATACAAATTCCTACTCCACGTCTAATGCTGAACTCTCTTTCCATAGGGTGGACGCACTAAGGCAACCAATATTTTTTTTCTAGTAAAACATTAAACCATTTTAAATTGATTTTGGCCTTAATTAAGGCCCCCATCCAATCAAATCCCACAAATGATTATGTAGGTCCCTATTCCCCAATACTTATATTCCCAAATACGCAGGTGCTAAAAATACAAGTGCAATAACATACATATTTCCAATCATGTGCTATTGCAGTAGATACAACTGGGAGCGTAGCCATGATTATGCTAGAATTTTAAGAGAAATGCTGCATTTATGGCAAATATTTGTTTCTGATCATGGTTTTCTGTCTCAAACAGGAAGAACAACTGAGTGAGCAGAAGGAGGAGGATGTTGATGAGGAGGAGACATCCTCTAACTCCAGCCACTGCCAGGTAAGCAGAAAATAACCAGCAAATGCAAATCTATATTTTAGCAGCCTTCCTATAGAGCCAAATAGATGTGATAAAACATATTTTTAATGACACATTTAAGCACCTCCATAGATGATTCACAAATGATCTCTCTATTTACCAGGAGACACTGGTTGAAACTGGCAATACCAGCTGCCAGGATGAAGAACCAGTAGTGGAGGACCTGGGCCCTACCATCGGCCAGGAAGAGCTGGAAGAGACTGACAACCTCCAAGAACCTATTGACCCTCTGAATGAGATCTATGAGGTAACCTGCAAAGGATTTTATTTTATAAACAATACACACAATAATATTAAAACCACCAACTCAGCATCACATTGAGCCACATTATATTCAATTAAACAAGTTATTTAGAGAGACAAATGAATGTGATGATAAATGTTTCTAATGATGTGTTTAAGCTCCTCACCCACAAAATGTGTCTTTATTTAACAGGAGTCAATAGAAAAAACTGGCACTGACACCAGCCAGAATGACTGCCCAGAGGAAGAACAGCTGGACAGTGAACTCAGCCAGATTGAGGCCGAGGAAATTGTTGAGGTTTGAGATTATTTAATATTAAACCATTTTAACTAAGGATGCACCAAATCCACTTTTTTAGATTCGGCCAAACCCCTGAATCCTTCATGAAAAATTAGATAATACCAAACCGAATCTGAATCCTAATTTTGCATATGCAAATTAGGGTTAGGAAAGGAAAAAGTGGAAAAAATCTTCTTTTGTGACAAAAAGTCACCTGATTTCCCTACCACCCCTAATTTACATATGCAAATTAGGATTCAAATTCGGTTCAGCCAGGCACAAGGATTCGGCAGAAGGCAGAATCCATAACCGAATCCTGGATTCGGTGCATCCCTATCAATAACATTCATATATGCAAGAATTAAGAGAAAAATTCTGCATTTATGGCAAATATTTGTTACTGATCATGTTTTTCTGTCTTAAACAGGAAGAACAACTGAGTGAGCAGATGGAGGAGGAGGATGATGAGGAGGAGACATCCTCTAACTCCAGCCACTGCCAGGTAAGCAGAAAATAACCAGCAAATGCAAATCTATATTTTAGCAGCTTTCCTAGAGAGCCAAATAGATGTGAGAAAACATGTTATTAATGACACATGTCTTTATTTAACAGGAGTCAATAGAAAAAACTGGCATTGACACCAGCCAGAATGACTGCCCAGAGGAAGAACAGCTGGACAGTGAACTCAGCCAGATTGAGGCCGAGGAGATTGTTGAGGTTTGAGATTATTTAATATTAAACCATTTTAACCTATTTTGGACCATGCACAAACCCCTCTATCAAATGAAATGCCACAAACTACTATTTAGCCCCCCGTTTACCATAACCAAAAATCAAATGAACTATCACCCTAGAAGATCAAGAAAATAGCCAAAAGAAGTTTGAGCAGAAATATCTAATTAAACCTTTATTTTCTCAATATACATATAAAGAGGATGTATGACCTCTTGCTAATTTTACTCTATAATTAGCTGCTTGTGAAAATTATAGATATGTCTTAATTCAAACTATAGGCAAAGTAGAGTTTAACACAAGCCCTTTTAATTGAACTAATGTGGAAAATTGGCAGATATTTCCCCATTATACAAATTCCTACTCCACGTCTAATGCTGAACTCTCTTTCCATAGGGTGGAAGCACTAAGGCAACCAAATTTTTTTTTCTAGTAAAACATTAAACCATTTTAAATTGATTTTGGCCTTAATTAAGGCCCCCATCCAATCAAATCCCACAAATGATTATGTAGGTCCCTATTCCCCAATACTTATATTCCCAAATACGCAGGTGCTGAAAATACAAGTGCAATAACATACATATTTCCAATCATGTGCTATTGCAGTAGATACAACTGGGAGCGTAGCCATGATTATGCTAGAATTTTAAGAGAAATGCTGCATTTATGGCAAATATTTGTTTCTGATCATGTTTTTCTGTCTCAAACAGGAAGAACAACTGAGTGAGCAGATGGAGGAGGATGTTGATGAGGAGGAGACATCCTCTAACTCCAGCCACTGCCAGGTAAGCAGAAAATAACCAGCAAATGCAAATCTATATTTTAGCAGCCTTCCTATAGAGCCAAATAGATGTGATAAAACATATTTTTAATGACACATTTAAGCACCTCCATAGATGATTCACAAATGATCTCTCTATTTACCAGGAGACACTGGTTGAAACTGGCAATACCAGCTGCCAGGATGAAGAACCAGTAGTGGAGGACCTGGGCCCTACCATCGGCCAGGAAGAGCTGGAAGAGACTGACAACCTCCAAGAACCTATTGACCCTCTGAATGAGATCTGTGAGGTAACCTGCAAAGGATTTTATTTTATAAACAATACACACAATAATATTAAAACCACAAACTCAGCATCACATTGAGCCACATAATATTCAATTAAACAAGTTATTTAGAGAGACAAATGAATGCAGAGCCAGAACTAGGGGTAGGCAGAGTAGGCGCATGCCTAGGGCGCAATCATGGGGGGGGGCGCACTTTTAAGGGGAATTTCTTTTTTTAACTCTGGTATGCTTAGCCTTTAATAGTTTTTAAACTTTATAAACCGCCTGTTCCAACTCCCTCTTGCCCATTATTCGTACTGCAAGCAGAAGTACTCCCCACCTCCCTCTTGGCTCCTGCCGGCAAAGTTACATATTTAGGGGCATTATTTTGGATTTTTTGGCTGCTGCTGGCACAGGTACAGATTGGGGGCAATATGAGGGATTGGCTGCAGCTGGCACAGGTACATGGGGCAATATGGGGGCTGTTGGCACAGTACACAGATGTTTGGGGCAATTTTGCCTATTTTTGGTTGCTGCTGGCACAGGCACATATTTGGGGGACATATTGTGGATTTTTGGCTGCTGCTGGCACATGCACAGATTGGGGGTAACAATATGATAGATATTTTAGGCTATGCTGGCACAGGTACAGATTGGGGGCTTGGGTGCAATCTGATTGATTGACTGGCATTGGCACAGGTACAAATGGGGGCAACATAATGGCTGCTGGCACAGGTACAAGAGGCAACATGAATAGTAAGGTGGGAAATGGTAATGCAGGACCGGGTGGGGGCACTGATTGAAGCCCTGCCTAGGGTGCCAAAATACCTTGGCCCGGCCCTGCATGAATGTGATGATAAATGTTTGTAATGATGTGTTTAAGCACCTCACCCACAAAATGTGTCTTTATTTAACAGGAGTCAATAGAAAAACTGGCACTGACACCAGCCAGAATGACTGCCCAGAGGAAGAACAGCTGGACAGTGAACTCAGCCAGATTGAGGCAGAGGAGATTGTTGAGGTTTGAGATTATTTAATATTAAACCATTTTAACCTATTTTGGACCATGCACAAACCCCCTATCAAATGAAATGCCACAAACTACTATTTAGCCCCCTTTTACCATAGCCAAAAATCAAATGCAAATGAACTATCACCCTAGAAGATCAAAAAAATAGCCAAAAGAAGTTTGAGCAGAAATATCTAATTAAACCTTTTCTTTCGCACAAATCATTTTCGCACAAATGATTATGTAGGTCCCTATTCCCCAATACTTATATTCCCAAATGCACAGGAGCTAAAAATACAAGTGCAATAACATACATATTTCCAATCATGTGCTATTGCAGTAGATACAACTGGGAGCCATGATTATGCTAGAATTTTAAGAGAAATGCTGCATTTATGGCAAATATTTGTTACTGATCATGTTTTTCTGTCTTAAACAGGAAGAACAACTGAGTGAGCAGAAGGAGGAGGATGATGATGAGGAGGAGACATCCTCTAACTCCAGCCACTGCCAGGTAAGCAGAAAATAACCATCAAATGCAAATCTATATTTTAGCAGCTTTCCTAGAGAGCCAAATAGATGTGAGAAAACATGTTATTAATGACACATGTCTTTATTTAACAGGAGTCAATACAAAAAACTGGCACTGACACCAGAAAGAACGACTGCCCAGAGGAAGAGCAGCAGGACAGTGACTTTAGCGAGAATGAGGCTGAGGAAATTGTTGAGGTTTGAGCTTATTTAACATTAAACCATTTCAACTTATTTTTGGTCCATGCATAGACCCCCCTATCCAACTAAATGCCAAAAAAACTATTTAGCCCCCCTTACACCCTAGAAGAACATGAGAACTGAAAACCAAGATCCAGGTCATTGTTACAAAGACAAGACAACACCCAAAAGAAGTTTTAGCAGAAATATCTAATTAAAACCTTTTTTTCTCGATATACATTTAAAGAGGATGTATGACCTCTTGCTAATTTTACTCTATAACGAGCTGCTCATGAAAATCATAGAAATGTCTTCATTCAAACTAAAATTGTAACCCTTTTAATTAAACTAATGTTGAGAAAGGGAAGATATTTCCCCGTTATACACCTTCATTCATGGTTGAGAGTTCAGTTCACATAAGAAAAAAAATGTATCAAAGTGATACCAGAAAAAAAGGAGAATCCATTATACAGATTATATGTGCAAAGCAATGACATTTCCACCTGTTGTATTGCCCCCCCCAGCATATTAACCTTTCCATCAATAATAGTTTTAACAGAACTCATCTGATAAAAACTTTCTTTTTTCTTCCCCAGGAGGATGATGCATCTCCTCTTTCCAAGAAGCTCCCGGTAAGGAAATATTACAAAACTGTATTGTGGAACACTAAAAGCACAATTTTTCATGGTTTTACTTTATTACTCCAGCCTCTGTCTTCTCCCTTAATATACCATTTACAAGTTTTCCCTATACCACCTGTTTATTTATTTATTCATCCAACTACATTATATTTTTTCAATATGAATATTTTAATATAATTATTTATCATGTTTTTAAATACAATTTTACCTTTTAGGAACCCGGGAGATTTCTGAAGTTGGGCGAGCCCATCGGAAAGGGAAGATTTGGACCAATTCATTTGGTGAGATATTCCATTCAATGTCGTCTTTTTGGATGATTTCCTATTTCTGCTTCTTGGTCTTACTTTCTATAGTATTGTCCTTTCTGTATTTTTTGTGTGTTTCTGAATTAGCCTCTAAACCTTGCTCTAGTCACTTGCAATATCTGTTGGCTTTATCCATCTGTTAAGTTCATAATCATAACAGAGCTTCTTTCTACTTTTGTTCCAGGGATGGCACTGTGAGAAACAAATGGAGGTGGCCATCAATATTATACCCAACAGGGAGGTAATGACTTCATACTGTTCCTATTATTAGATACTAATAAGCCTCTGGTTGCTCCTATGTTATGATTATCAGTAGAAGTAGAACATAATAACCAAATACTGACATGTCCCAGGTCTGTGCCAGTGAAATGCTCTTCTGGGTTTAGCAGATGCATTATAGAATGGCAGTAATAACCTGATGGATGGAATTGTTTGTCATTTTTTATAACTAGGTTGGGGGTATTTTAACTGTTAATTGTATCCATTTTATTTAATTGTGTTTCTTTTGTTTTAGAATGAAAAATACCTCAATGATGAACTGGAAATTCTCCCAAAGCTTTCAGGCCACCGAAACATCATCAACTTTTATGGGGCCTACTATCATAACACAAAGAACAAGTCACAAACCCAAGGTTTATGGGTAAGGAAATGTTTATTCAGATAGGTAAAACTTTATGGACCAAATTGGCCAATCAAGAGAATTATTATAAACTTTTATTTTACATGGAAATAGGATTAGTTTTGTAAAAATACACGTCACCATAAAACAGCCCAGTTACATGTCATATATTGTATAACTGTAGCAATTATAGGCTTTATGTTCTTTATTTGTCTTCTAGATCTCTCTGGAACTGTTTGAGGGCTCAGTCAGTGGCCTCAGGGAGACAAGGAGAAACAATTCACTGGGCGAGAGGTGGACCTCGTACATTTGCAAAGAGGTCTTAAAGGTATGTCATACGGGAACCTCTCTGCTTCTATTCACGATTTATGTCAATAGTTAAATATTTCTTTTCTCACTTTGATTTTATTCAATTCCCAGGGTCTGTGTCATCTTCAGAAATATCATGTCATTCATCATGACCTGAAACCTGAAAACCTCAGGCTGACATCATCCGGCGATGTGAAAATCTGTAAGTAACACTTAGGGGGGACATTTTGAAGATTTAGGAAATGTAAAGTGAGAGTGTTTTATTGTTTCATTTTCTCTCTCAATTTCTCTTGCTTAGTCTCACAAGGCCACAAATGTTTCTTTAATCCGACATAAACTGCCGGGTGATGTTGTGATGGCTGATTCAGTTAATGCCTTTAAGAATGGCTTGGATGATTTTTTGGACAGACATAATATTAAAGGCTATTGTGATACTAAACTCTATAGTTAATATAGGTATGGGTATATAGAATTTTAATTAAAAGTAGGGAGGGGTGTGTGTATGGATGCTGGGTTTTCATTTGGAGGGGTTGAACTTGATGGACTTTGTCTTTTTTCAACCCAATTTAACTATGTAACTAACTATGTATAAACAATATTCCTTCACTAACACTTTCTGCCATGCAAATGTTTTCCAGAAAATGAACAATAAATAGGTTCTTTCATAATTTTTTGTTGGACTGAATTTTCAACATTAGAATTAATGTTTTTGTCATTTAATTTCAGGTGATTTTGAATTTGCCACCATTGGGAAGAGGAGTTCCAGCACCAACGGGACTCCTGCATATATGGCTCCCGAGGCACTTGCCTGTCTCGTAAATGACCATCTGGACTATGACCACAGGGTATTGTTACCTTTATTTATTCTGTATATCAGCTACATGGGGTGAAGCGCATGCAATGTTTTGCTCACTCATTTCACATAAGTCTCTCATAACAGTGAAAACAAAGTTGTAAAGTATTTGCCCTGCTATGAGAGGGGGATCTGAAGTGAGAGAGAGAAATGCATTCTAAGTGCAGGGAACAAGAATGGAACAAACCAACCTCATTTAACTACTTCTTCTTTTTGGGTTTTTATAACTCTGTGTAACATCAGACTTCTCTCTGGGGCTCTGTTTAGTGCCATTATTTAGGAAAATGACATGTTTTCTATCAGTACAGAGTGGCATAATTCTAATGGGTGTGTTATTCACAGTTTCACATAGAGCCACTTTCAGGGGGTGGATTGACAGAAGAACTATCAGAATAATCTATTACTGGAATGCTTTTAATGTCCCCTGTATAAACTCTTGTCTAATATTTGTTTTTTCCCTATATTTTGATATTTAGGCCGACATCTGGTCATTGGGAGTCAGCGCCATTGAAATGGCACAGGGCTATCTCCGTAAGTAACTCTTATCATGTGTCTGTCCCATCATCCATAAAGAATTGTTACTAAACAATGACACAGGGTATTAATGTGTCTAACACAGAATAATGTTGTATCCTTTGTAAATGAAACAATGAATTTTACTAAATAGTGTCATTATCACCATGTTCTAATATATTATTTTCTTCTAACCTGTAGCATACGGCAATCTGAGGGGCCACAAGCTGATCAACAGAATTCTAAAAGGTCCTACTGTAACACTCACGGGGAACAACTGGTGAGTGACTTCCCCTGAAATAGGAAAAGAGAGTGAGGGGGAGGTGGGGAAATTGACATGGGAGTAAGGGGGATACAAAAGAAAAAGAGAGTCAGGGTGAAAGAGGGGGGAATAGGCAAGGGAGAAGTTATAGGGAGGGATGGGGAGCGACACCATCAAGACTTACTGATTGGTGATTAATGATTAATTGGTGTCAGTGAGTTCCTTTAAACAGGGAGGCTTATGGGATATTCAGGGCACATGACTGTCCTTGTGAGTTCTGATTCCTTTAATAGTATTTTTATGGCTTTTTATAAAATATTATATTTATAACATGAACAATTAAAATATTGACTCAATTGTGTTTTTTCCAGGAGTGAAGAATTCAGCTTCTTTATCAGCGAGTGCGTGCAGAAAAATCCAAATAAAAGACCCACCGCACGCGAGCTCCTTGGGCACCCCTTTATTACTGGGCTCCGCGATGAAATGGGTGTGAAGAGGAGCATCGCTAAACAACTACAGAAAGGGTGGAAGAACTAAAGAACTGAAGCACAAAGGCACCATCGGGGGGAGGGACGGGGGCATAAGGGGCCCATTTGTCATCTTGGGCCCCAGTATAACATCTTGGTCCCCGATGGCAGCCTACAAGAAAGAAATATGGAATCCAACAAAGAACAACATCTATTTGTTTGAAAAGAAACAAATAAACTATTCATTATTAATTTGATTTATTTGGTTTTATTTTTTTTGGTTTTCTAAAAAATATGTATTCAGTCCATAATTGTATAGTTTCTTGTATACTGACACAAGGGGAGACCTTCTTAGTGAGTAGGAGAAGTTAATTACAGACAAAGTTCTAAAATAATAAATAGAATAAAATGTAGATAATAAGTCAGACACAGCTCCCAGATCACACCTTCCCAGCCAGTATAAGGCACAGGGACAAAGCAGAGTTCCAGCAAAGGAGCTTCAAAATTAACCCCTTCTTGTAAGACTGATAACCCACTTGTGGAGACCTGACAGCATATGTGCAAAATTGCCATTGCAATTAACATTAGTAGTCATCCCTTTCTCTGCTGGAAAACACCACTCTGCTGTATACTCTGGCAGCAAAGCAATACAAAGAAGCTCTGCTCTGGCTCTCTAATAGAGTACCCCCACTCTGGGTCCTGAAAGGCCCTAAATTAATGCAGACATGGAGCATTGATGTTACTGTAACCCAGTGATCAAGGCATTTCACATACACCTCAGGCTGGGCACATACAGAGGGACATCTAGTGCTATATACCGTGATCTGAGTATGGGCAAATACGGCCCCAGACAGAAAACTCTTGAACAATATACCAGGAAGACAGATAAAGGGCCAGACTCCCCACCTAGGGACATGGATGATGGATCAAGGGAACCTGAATCTCCAACACCAACTCCCACTCAGCAAGACCATTGAGTGCAATCTCTCTGGGCCAACCCGATGCACTAGCCTACAAAACATGTCTCCTCAACTCCTCAGCAGTCCCAGGGCTGTATTTACATAGTGGGTGCCCCTAGGCCCACTGCCGTTCATCGCCCCTGTCCCCTCCCCTTTATTTGTGCAAATTTTCCTCATCTGGACCATAGCAATGGGGATTGGCACATGGGAAATTAAAAAAAATATTGTATCTCTAGAGCATCCCCAGTGTTTTTGAACCAATGTGGGTTTGGTTGGACAACATGCTGCCCCCTAAAATCCTGCCACCCAAGGCCTGGGCCTAGGTGGCCTTTCCACAAATCCAGGCCTGAGCAGTCCTCGACCCGTCAAAGAAACCAGAAGGGTTTGGGTAGGTTCTTCCTTTTCTTCTCCCCACTGAATGACTTAGACACAATTCTGAGACACTGACAGAGGTCCCCCGACCCCCTCAACAGGCACATTCTTATACACTTGATAATGGAAATGGGCAAACCCGCAGCCCAAACTTGACCCTGGAACTTGATATCGGAGAAGGGAGATAGGGGTGCCCTTAGGTAAGGCTCTGGACTATGTTTCAGAACACTTTATTATTCAGGGACAGTAAGATATCCTGTCACTCTAATGAGATGGGGTAGGAGGGCCAAGCTATAACAATTGGCAAACATATATATAGGGAAGAGGTGACAACTCCTGATGGCAATGCCATTGATACACCGTTTACTTGGTTCATGAGTTCCTTTTTGTGAGGGGTCTCCACGCTATAGTTACAGTTCAGGGTAAAAGCCCACCAAGTTACAAGGTTGGCCAGGGTGTATGTATGTATGTATATTTTTATTTGTAAAGCACTCCTTGAGGGCAAAGTGCTGTACAGCAAAACAATAAACAATAAATTAGTAGTAACAAACAAGGGGTCATTGGAATAGAAAGTAACAATAAGTGCATAATTAGAAATACAATTCACATAAATATAAAAAATATAATTACAATACAGATTAAGTGCTCAGTGTCAAAGAAACAAAAGGCTAGAGGACCCTACCCCATAGAGCTTACAGTCTAAATGGGAGGGTAACATACAGACACAATTCAGAGGGGTATTAAGGTGCTGTGGGTTACAGTTTGTTACACTGTTATATAAGTGCCAGTTCAGCTGTTATCCAGGTGCTCCCAGAGGGAGTCTTTGAGTTTTGTTTTAAAAACACTGAAGGAGGATTCTCTCCTGAGAGATTCAGGAATGACATTCCAAATATAAGGAGTCGCAAGAGAGAAGGGTTTGATACGGGAAACAGCAGTAGTAGTGGGGGGTACAACCAAGCGGTTGTCTGAGAGGAGCGGAGGTTTCGGGCAGGAACATAAAGAGAGACAAGAGATGAGATGTAGTTTGGTGCAGAGGAATGAAGGGAAGGTTATGAGGAGGAGTTTATAAGTTATTCTTTGTTTTATAGGAAGCCATGATAAGGACTTCAGCAGCCGAGGGGCCTGTACCTTTTGGATGAGAGGAGGATAATTCTTGCAGCAGTGTTTAATACAGACTGTAGAGGGGAGAGATGGGAGTTAGGAATGCCAGTTAGTAGAAGGTTACAGTAATCTAGTCGGGATAGGATGAGAGCATGCATGAGTGTCTTGGATGTATCAGGTGAAAGGAAGGGACAGATTTTGGCAATATTGTGTAAGAAAAAGTGACAGGTTTTGACAGTGGTGTTAATATGATACAGCGAGCTGAGTTGACAGGATTAATGAGCATGCCATCAATAGAGATAGTAAATAGGGGAGTAGGTGGGTTTGGAACTGTTAATGTTACTATGCAATGTTATTAATATTACATGCATGTTGTATTTTCTTACTTTTACCCCCCTCCACCTCCCCCCAAGGCCGTGGCCTGCACAACACTATCCTGCCCATCTCACCCTAGTGGTGTGGTGGACCATGTGTAGGGGCCCTAGTCAAAAAAAAATTTTAATAACTTGCAGGGGTCCTGACCAAATGTTTTTTTAATAACTCATAGGGGCCCTGACCACTAATGCTTTTTTTTTTCAATAACTTGTAAGGGGCCCTGGCCACATATGTTTTTCTTAAAAACTAGTAGGGGGTGTTACAGCACTAAGCTGGGAGAGGACGTGGGCATAGGGTAGGACTCACAAACACAACTCCTTTTAGGGAATGAGCTCTTTATTTAGCATGGCAACTTCACGTAACAGGTCTAGATGGTAGCCAAAATAATAGTTTGTTTTATCACAGGGGGTCCTTGGCCACCAATGTTTTTTTTTAATTTAACTTGACCACCAAAACTTGTAAGGGGGCCCTGGGCACCAAAGTTCTTTTTTTAACTTGTAGGGGGCACTTAATGTTTTAACGCTTATGTCTTGTGTGGCCTTCATATGGATGGGTGAGGGAGGATTGGTGAGGGGGCCCCATAAAGTTCTGTTGTGTGGGGCCCCTTGATTTCTAAGTAGTTATTTACCAAATAATTGTGTCTCCGTCATTGGTTTCCCTGAGTTACTGCACCTGGGTGTTGCACATTGTATTACATATGGAGTAAGGAATTAGGGCAGGTAGTGAACAGAGTCAGGAAGAGGCAAGGAGTTAATAACCCAGGAGATCAAAAACCAGGTTCAAAGCTTAGGCAGGAACTGTAGCAAACAGAGACAGATTGGGCAAGGAACATAGAAGGAAATAATCTTTTACATTCAAATTTGGCACTAATGTGACATCATGGCAACTATTGGTGGATGGGTGACCCAGGAAGAAATTCAAAAGAGACAAGAACAGGTATTGGCAAATAAATGTGCAAGAATACATGTTATTCATCCCAGGGTACGAAATGAGGGATTGGAAAATGTCTAATGTGGGGCCACTATTCAAAAAGGGGAAACTGGTCACAGCTTGAACACTATGAGCCGGTTAGTTTTCCATCAGTAGTGGGTTAGCATTTGGAAGAGAAACTTAAATACATTTCAAATCATAATAATATGAATTTGTGACAGCATTTTATGTGGAATAGATCTTGCCTTCGATGAGGAGCTGAAAAGGAAAGTAAAGTCTGGGATGGCAGTGAATGTGATCGACTTAGATTTGGCTACATCATTTGATACAGTGCCACACAGAAGGTTACTGATTAAATGAAGGAATGTTGGCCTGGGACATAGTATTTGTACCTGGATAGAGAACTGGATGAGGGATATGTGGTGGTAAATAGATTTTTTTATTGAACCAGTGTTGTTAGTGGACAACTACAAGGCTCTGTCCTTGGCCCTCTGCTTTTTAATTTATTTATTAATGACCTTGAGGTGGGCTGATGAGTAAACTGCAGGTTCCTGATTTGTTCTGCTGAAGAAGAACTGAGAGAAAAGAAGGATGAATAGGTTCACCTACAAGCATGTGGAATAATTCTTTAGGGAATGTCCAGAAAGTGCACAGTAGATTTAAATATCATCTGCAAGTCTGTTCCCCCAAAGAGTCTAACTTGCATAGGGTCTGTATTGTCATCAGATAGTTATAGTGTTGGTGGAGAAATTCAAGCCTTAGGGAAGTATCCATGAAGCACTAAGCACATGGTTAGATCTCACTCATCATATCTCATTGGATAGATTAGGGTTAGATCAGAAAATCTGCTTCTCTGTATTCATTTCGTTTAGGCATATTTATGATTGGGTGATAGTGAATGAGGGAAAGGTTACCCTTTGATAAATAATCATTTAAATACTCAATAGAAATGATGAGCACCCTTGTTCCAGAGCCCCAGTCTGGTACTTTAACCTCCACTGCTGTTTCTGGTTTGACCCATTTATTGTACTTTATTCAACCTATAGACATAAATGAAAGGGATACAATAAGATGATGGTAGAGTCATTCCTGTATACAAGGTTCACATTTTCTCATTCAAAACAGTTACAGCATTAAAATGACACATTCTCCCAATTCTTTAGGCACAAATTTGTTAAATTGTTATAGCACAGGAGCTGCCACCTCCATCATCAGTGTCAATGGTTGAGAGGAGCTTTGGATGCAGGTACCTTTAAAGCCCCTCCTCTGGAACTCTCTCCCACGGTCTGTCCGACTTTCTCCCAACCTTTCTGCTTTCAAAAAATCTCTGAAAACGCACTTCTTTCGAGAAGCCTCCCCTCACTCTGCTTAACTACCAAACGCAACACCACATACAGTACCACATTTCTCACCCACTTACTTCGATCTTGCCCACTCCCACACCTTGTGTATTACTCCCTTCCCTTTAGACTGTATGCCTATGCATAGGGCCTTCCTCACCTTTTGTACCTGTATTGATTGTGATGTATGTAACTCCATATATTCTATATATGTAATTCATGAGATGTAGTTGTATAATCACATTTACTTTACAGTGCTACGCAATATGTTTGCGCTATATAAATACATGTTAATAATAATAATAATAATAATAATAATAATAATCATAATAAAGCCGGGGTGCCCAAAATCTTCAAACTTCATGTAAAAATCATGTAAACATTAAGGGGCAAATTCATCAAGGGTCGAATATCGAGGGTTAATTAACCCTCGATATTTGACTGGGAATTGAAATCCTTCAACTTCGAATATCGAAGTCGAAGGATTTTGGCTCAAATAGTTTGATCGGACGATCGAAGGAATAATCGTTCGATCGAACGACTAAATCCTTCGAATCAAACGATTCGAAGGATTTTAATCCAACGATCGAAGGAATATCCTTCGACCAAAAAAACTTAGCCAAGCCTATGGGGACCTTCCCCATAGGCTAACATTGGGTTCGGTAGCTTTTAGGTGGTGAACTAGGGGGTCGAAGTTTTTGCTTAAAGAGACAGTATTTCGACTATCGCATAGTCGAATAGTCGAACGATTTTTAGTTCGAATCCTTCGATTCAAAGTCGTAGTCGAAGTCGAAGATCGAAGTAGCCCGTTCGATGGTCGAAGTAGTTTTTTTACTTTGAATCCTTCACTCGAGCTTGGTGAATGGGCCCCTAAATAAACCCAATATGCTGGTTTTGCTTCCAGTAAGGATTAATTATATTTTAGTTTGTATCAAGTACAAGGAACTGTCTTATTGTTACTCAGAAAAAGGAAATCATTTTTAAAGATTCTTTTTGAAGAGTCTATGGGAGATAGCCTTTCCATAATTCCAAATTTTCTGGATAACGGGTTTCCTGATAATGGCTCCAATACCTGTATATATATATATATATGTTCCCAAAAATCTGTATTAGAGTTTTGTTTTCCATGGAACAGAATGCTAACAATCCTTTTATGGATGTATATCATAATGGTATCCAAGTATAAATAGAAAAAGTCCTTTATGAATTCATCCGTGTGAATGTGCTTCTCAACGCACTGCAATCCCTGTGCTGGAGTGCAAAAGGTTACTAATAAGAAAAGAGAGAGCCGGAGAGCACGTGATTCGTTAGTTAAAAAGTCATCTCTTTATTCGCAGACATAAACTGACTCAGTGATCTATGCCTTTAAATGCCCCTGTGGGAAAATGTACATTGGGCAAACATCGAGACAGATAAAAATCAGGATCAGGGAACATAAATACTCTATTTCCAACTACGACCCAGAGAACAAAAAAAACTCATACACCTGTCGGCAAACATTTTTATTTACATAAGCACAATCCTGAAACATTAAGGTGTCTGGTTTTAGAGAAGGTTCAGTTACCCCAAATAGGGGGAGATAGAAAATGCTACTTCTGCCAACTGAGGCAAGATGGATAGATAGAATGAATACAGTCGAACCTAGGGGAATGAACGAAGCTATGAGCTATAAATGCTTTCTATAATGGTTGTGTATAATTGGAATTCCATTCTTTTCTTTCAGATATACTTTGGAATAACATACACGTATATATAATACTGAAAATGACTTGGCACTGGTAGGACAATACTTTGTTACTGTTATAAACATTTGTATACATTGCAACTATATGTATTACCATTGCTACAATACAATTGCAACTCTTTGTTGGTGCTATTTACTAGTAGGCCACAAGATGGCAGTACTATTATTTCTGATATGTTTGTATCAACCTGGCCACACTGTGGAGCGGGAATGCAGTTGTTGGTGAGGTGAGGGGTTAAAGGAAAACTATACCCCCCAAACAATGTAGGTCTCTATGAAAAGATACTGAGTAAAACAGCTCATGTGTAAAACCCTGCATCATGTAAATGAACCATTATCATAATAATATACTTTTTTAGTAGTATGTGCCATTGGGTAATCATAAATAGAAAATTGCCATTTTAAAAAATAAGGGCCGCCCCCTGAGATCGTAAGATTCACTGTGCACACATACAAACCACATGTAAGGTCACATGAGCCAATTAACAGACAGAGTTCTGCCTTTTGCTTCCTCACTTCTTCCTGTTACAGTTAGTGTTGTAGTATTTCTGGTCAGGTGATCTCTGAGGCAGCACAGATAGAGTCACGAAATGGTGGTTCAAGGCAAGAGATGTAAAAGGGCAATATTTATGTAAATATATATTCCAGTTTGGTAAGATTCTTTAATATGTCATTCAATTTGATATAAACTATCTGTTGCTTAAGTATTCATTTTGGGGGTATAGTTTTCCTTTAAATAGCTTGCTGTGTCAGTTGATTTTATGCACCCGATGAAGGCCTTTGTAGCCGAAACATGTTGTGCAGTAAATGTCTGCGAATAAAGAGATGACTTTTTAACTAAAGAATCACGTGCTCTCCGGCTATCTCTTTTCTTATTAGTATATCATAATGGGACAACATCAATAAAAGTAGACCTCCCATTGGTAAAGTCAGTTGAGAAACTCACCTCAGATGGCAGCGCTCCAATAGGTACCAGTGGATTCAATCCCCCCCCCGCCATCATCCAAACTAATGGGGTAATGGAGTATGATCTGAGCAGACCCGGGCAGAGACGTATACTTTATGTACCCCGAGAGTATCTCAGTGGTGGCTAATATTAAATCTACCCTAGACAAAGCTGAGGTGGCAATAGAATACCATGAGTATTGTTTGAGATGCGGGTGTTTCCCCCTCCATACATCTGTGAGGCTGGTTGTTTCCAGCCAATTGGCAATGGCTACTGAGTCATAGGCTACTGGACAGAGCCCATATTAAAACCTTCTACCCAAGGGTACCCCTTTCTGTAGAATCTCATTGAGGACTTGCAAGTCAGCTGGAGGGGGGAGATAAACATTAAATATTATGTATAATGGGTTGTGCACCCTCAACTTCAGAATTAAGTATCTACCAACCCCGTCAGAGATTAGGCATTCAAGTGAACAGTATGGATCTTCTAACTAAGATTGCCACTGTATGTAGAGAATTCAGTGTGATAGGCACCCAGTTCCATTAAGGCACACACTCTCTGCCCTACTAGGTGGGTCTCTTGGAGCATAATAAGATCTGCCCCTGACTTTCTCAGTTGGCCTATCATTATGGATTTTTTGATTTTATCATTGAGACACCGGGTGTTTCAAGATAAAGTAAGTTTGTCTTATACCATCAGCCTTAACAATAAAGTTATCAATAGTAATGAGAGAAGCTTTCTGGGGGGCGTCACTCTTGTGAACAATCAGCGTCTTGTACAGTGTCAGACTGGAACACCAGGGGCCCACCCAAATACCTTAGACCAGGGGCCCACTCTCTGTACTATATTCTTCCTCTCCTCACTCAAACTTCAGTCTCCTAGTCTCTTTTGTTTACATATCATAATCTATTATTCCATCTATTTAGGCTCTTTGTTCTCATAGAATGGCCATGAAATAGGCCAACATTGAGCAGCATGAGGGTCCCACTGACACCTGGGCCCACCGGGAGTTTTCCTGGTATCCCAGTGGGACAGTCCGACACTGGTCTTGTAATTAGTGTATGGGAAGGCGGCTTTTGGCCCCAAAACAGCGACATCCAAACATACTTCATAAACATTGTGCAAAGTTCGGTAGTTTTGATTTGCAGGTCAAATTTTTACTTTCTTTAATGAAAAAGAAACCTATGTCCAATATACTTTAATTAAAAAATGTTTTTATAAGAACCCTGACTGTATGCAGTGAAATTCTCCCTTCATTTACTGCTGTGGATAGGAATTGTCAGATGGTCCCTAACTGCTCTGCAGGGAAACAATCATACTTATGTACAGCAGGGGGAGCCCCCGCCTTACTTCCCAGCCATGCAGAACTCAAACAGCTTTGCTTGTTTCCCTGTAGAGCAGTTGGTGACTGTGTCGAGATTTGTTTTGGATTTTATTTTTGCCTTTAACCCCTTTACTGTTTCCAACTCCAGGGGCGGAACTACCGGGGGAGCAGGGGGTGCAAGCGGGCTAGGGCCCGCACCCCCTCAGGGCCCCCCGGCAGTCTGCACGCCGCGCATATCCCGGCCAGTTCCGGGTTTACGGAGGGGGGCGGGGGGCCCGGCTGTGTGTCCTCCGCCAGGGCCCACCCCCTCTAGTTCTGTTTCTGTCCAACTGTAGGGACAAAGATCATGAAGCCAGATATAAACAAATAAACTGGGATTATATTTGGAGGATTATTTCAGACACTAGTTTTGCAGAGTTGGAGAAAGTTTGTATTAAACAATACAAATACTATAAAATCCACATTAGATTACATGACAACACAGGGCCCAGTGCAGTCTGTATATTGTGATTATTAATCAGTCTTGTGTATCTGCTTCTGGCAGATATTATTTGACTGTGCTGGTTTGATAATTTATGATGATCCCTAAGCAGCTCAGACCACACTGAGCATGTGTACAGTCTTGGTCTTGCAAAGATGTAATGGCAGCAATGATATCCTTGGGGGTGATGCTGTGTCCTTCTAGCAGATACCCCAAGGATCATGTAAACAATAGATCAATGTCTGTCAGGGAGAGGTGAGCCCATCATTAGCAGCTCATGCTACTAGAGCTCTTATAATAGAAGCAGAAGCCAATGGGCCAATGCTGCAGCTCATCCCTGATGGACTTACCAAGTATCTCCTGCCATGTCCTGCCCTTTGTATTGCCAAATGCTTTCCCTTCTGCATTAATAACGTATATTCCATTCTGGGACTTCCATCTGTATAAACCATAAGCTTCTCTGTGGCACCACAATGACTAATCCATTGAGCCACATTTGTTATTATCAGTGTGGACTTGTGGCTTCAGCTTAGGGCTAGCCAACGGAGCCAAAAGTATTTCCTGGCAACCATCAGGCCCGCCATCAGGGGGGGATAGGGGGGACAAGTCTCCCGGGCATGAAGGGGGGCCCGGCAGTGCTACAGTTTTGAAAGAGCCGGGCCCCCCTTGCAAGCGCAAGTTGAGCACTGGGGGGCGACTGTGAGTCTTTACTTCCTCAAAGTGGCCGTCACTGTGGCGGGAGGGCGGCCGCTGTGACCACAAGGCAGGGTGCTGAGCTGGGAAATAGCTCTCGGCTTGTGCCAGGTTCAGCTCATGCGCCAGGTACAAGGTAAATGGGGAGCGGCCGGGTTGGGAGACACGGTGGGTTGTGAGTCGGCGTGGGAGATACATTTTGAGCGCTGTGTTACAGTTCAGTACTGCGGTGTGTCCCTGCTGCCTCGTACCTTATTCAACTCACAGGGGGTGAGACTGGTAGAAAACTTCCTGCCTCCTCCCTCCGCAACCTGCTACTTGTCAGCTGTTCCTGAACTACAATTCCCAGCAGCACTTTGGCGTGGAGGAATGCTGGGATGGATGTGTAATCCAAGCACGGTAACTATACCTGCTTCTGTGGGCTGCTGATCTTGGAACTACAATTCCCAGCATGCTCTGCTACAGAGACTGACAGCTTGTCCAGCACTTCTGTGTGTGTGTGTGTATTTGTACTTGTAGGGTACCTGGAAGGGAGAAACCCCATCAGCCACTCCCAGGGAATAATTCTTTCTTATCAATGGCACACGGCATGTGTATGGGTTGCTCTGCTTTCCAGGAGGGGGCAGATACATATACATCGGTCATGTTATATAATATATAACTGTATATAGTGCCAGCATCTTCCCTGTACTGAGATTATACACCATTCACATCAGTCTTTGCCCCAGTGGCGCTTAGTCTATAGGTGTCAGGTAGGGTTGCCACCTTTTCTGGAAAGAAATACCGGCCTTCCTATTTATTTACCTTTTTTCCCTATTAATAACATTGGGATCAGCCATAATTTTTATTGGCCAGGCTGGTAAAATACCAGGCAGGTGGCAACCCTAGTGCCAGGAGGGGCCAGTTAACCTACCTGTATGGTTTTGTAATGTGGGAGGAAAGCAAAGTAAGAACATAAGATCTCCATGCAGAGAGTAGCCAGGCCGAAGTCAACATCAGGACCCCAGCGGTGCAAGGTATCCAAGCTATTGCCGTTATACTGCCCATCAGTGATCCAGCTCTTGTTCAACTGCAAGTCTGCAACTCCACAACATCCAGCTGTCAGAGGGATACTGGGAGTTGTAGTGAACAACAGTTGTAACAGTTATATGTGTCCCCCACCATTCCTCTTAACATCGCCCTGTTACTACACGTGTGTATGCTTTCCATCTCGTAATCCATACCTGCCCTGCCTGAGGGCCTCTAGCTCTTAAAGGAGACATTTAGTGTAAAAAACAAGAATGTACCAGTGCATTATAATCATTTACATATAGAAGTAGTGTTTCAGGCTGATTTATTGAATATTTCTGCAAAAACCCTAATAATCCTTCCCTTCTCTTCTACTGGCACCAATGTTTTTTTTATATATATTTTTTTGGGGCCCCAATTTTTTTTTTACTTGTAAGGGGGGCCCTGGCACCAATGCTTTTTTAAAAAAACTTTTATGGGGGCCCTGGGACCAAAGTTTTTTTTTAAATCTTATAAGGGGGACCTGACCACCAATAACTTGTGTGTGGGGGGGTTACTTTTTTAGTGCTGATGTCTGTTTGGTCTTTTAACTGTGATGTGGAGAGGGTGGGGTCTGGGCGGGTCTTGGGCACCAGGGTGGGCGGGTCTTGGGCACCAGGGTGGGCGGGTCTTGGGCACCAGGGTGGGTGGGTCTTGGGCACCAGGGTGGGCAGGGCCCAGGGGGCCCCCAAAAATATTGTTGTACGGGGCCCCGTGATTTCTAATGGCGGCCCTGGCAACCATAAAGCAACTTTGTCCTTCTCACGTCATGTTCAGAGAGTGACCTGGATATTGGATCTATTCTTCTTCTTCTCATCTGCCCTTACTTGGGCCTCAGTGGAACCTGATGGTGCAGGTAAGTCCTCTCACCTCCATGTTCCTCAATTCACTTCACTCCCAAGATTTTTGGAAAGTTCACATTCTGGTGAATACAAAACGGTTATGTTTTAATGACATTTATGAAAATCACCTAAAAATATTGCAATTGGTCATTTTTTTATTTTAAAAAAACAAATATTTTTCAAAAGTAGAAATTTCGACAAACCAAAATGGTTATGTCTTTCTACTTCAAACTACTCAACTGCAACACTACGCTAAAGGCAGCGGTTATTAGGAGATTCATGAAAATCGCCTAAAAATATTGCGATTGGTTGTTTTTTTTAAAGAAAGAACAAATATTTTTAAAAGTAGACATTCTGACGAATCCAAAAAGGGAAAATTACCTAGAAATATTGCAATTGGTCATTTTTTCTAAAAAACAAATAAAATATTTTTAAAAAATACACATTCTGACGAATCCAAAATGGTTATGTCTTCCAACATAAAACACTACTTAACTGCAACGCTAAGCTAAAGGCAGTGTTTTTATCGCTGGTCCCCTGTCTGTGTAAAACAATCTCATTCTCTCTCCATCCACATTCTCTGCTACTGCTGTGTTCCTTCCCATAATTTGGATCTTTCTGGATAACAGATCCCACACCTGTACTAATGAGTAAAACCCACATTTTAAATTTATGGCTGGTCCCCTGTCTGTGTAAAACACTCTCATTCTCTCTCCATCCATATTCACTGCTGCTGTTGTGTTCCTTGCAATAATTTGGAGCTTTCCGGATAATAGATCCCATACCTGTACTAATGAGTAAAACCCACATTTTACAGTTTATTGTTCGTCCCCTGTCAGTGTAAAACACTCTCATTCTCTCTCCATCCACATTCTCTGCTGCTGCTGTGTTCCTTCCCATAATTTGGATCATTCTGGATATCAGATCCCATACCTGTACTAATTAGTAAAAAACACCTTTTATATTTATTGCTGATCCCTTGTCTTTGTAAAACACTCTCATTCTCTCTCCATCCACATTCTCTGCTGCTGTGTTCCTTCCCATAATTTGGATCTTTCTGGATAACAGATCCCATACCTGTACTAATGAGTAAAACCCACATTTTACAGTTTATTGCTGGTGCCCTGTCTGTGTAAAACACTCTCATTCTCTCTCTATCCATATTCAGTGCTGTTGCTGTGTTCCTTCCCATAACTTGGAGCTTTCTGGATAACAGATCCCACACCTTTACTAATGAGTAAAAACACAATTTTACATTTATCGCTGGTCCCCTGTCTGTGTAAAACACTCTCATTCTCTCTCCATCCACATTCTCTGCTGCTGCTGTGTTCCTTCCCATAATTTGGATCATTCTGGATATCAGATCCCATACCTGTACTAATTAGTAAAAACCACCTTTTATATTTATTGCTGGTCCCCTGTCAGTGTAAAACACTCTCATTCTCTCTCCATCCACATTCTCTGATGCTGCTGTGTTCCTTCCCATAATTTGGATCTTTTGGATAACAGATCCCATACCTGTACTAATGAGTAAAACCCACATTTTACAGTTTATTGCTGGTGCCCTGTCTGTGTAAAACACTTTCATTCTCTCTCTATCCATATTCAGTGCTGCTGCTGCTGTGTTCCTTCCCATAACTTGGAGCTTTCTGGATAACAGATCCTATACCTGTACTAATGAGTAAAACCCACATTTTAAATTTATGGCTGGTCCCCTGTCTGTGTAAAACACTCTCATTCTCTCTCCATCCATATTCACTGCTGCTGTTGTGTTCCTTGCAATAATTTGGAGCTTTCCGGATAATAGATCCCATACCTGTACTAATGAGTAAAACCCACATTTTACAGTTTATTGCTGGTGCCCTGTCTGTGTAAAACACTCTCATTCTCTCTCCATCCACATTCTCTGCTGCTGTGTTCCTTCCAATAATTTGGAGCTTTCCGGATAATAGATCCCATACCTGTACTAATGAGTAAAACCCACATTTTACAGTTTATTGTTCGTCCCCTGTCAGTGTAAAACACTCTCATTCTCTCTCCATCCACATTCTCTGCTGCTGCTGTGTTCCTTCCCATAATTTGGATCATTCTGGATATCAGATCCCATACCTGTACTAATTAGTAAAAAACACCTTTTATATTTATTGCTGATCCCTTGTCTTTGTAAAACACTCTCATTCTCTCTCCATCCACATTCTCTGATGCTGCTGTGTTCCTTCCCATAATTTGGATCTTTCTGGATAACAGATCCCATACCTGTACTAATGAGTAAAACCCACATTTTACAGTTTATTGCTGGTGCCCTGTCTGTGTAAAACACTCTCATTCTCTCTCTATCCATATTCAGTGCTGTTGCTGTGTTCCTTCCCATAACTTGGAGCTTTCTGGATAACAGATCCCACACCTTTACTAATGAGTAAAAACACAATTTTACATTTATCGCTGGTCCCCTGTCTGTGTAAAACACTCTCATTCTCTCTCCATCCACATTCTCTGCTACTGCTGTGTCCTTCCCATCATTTGGATCTTTCTGGATAACAGATCCCACACCTGTACTAATGAGCAAAACCCACATTTTACATTTATTGCTGGTCCCCTGTCTGTGTAAAACACTCTCATTCTCTCTCCATCCACATTCTCTGCTGCTGCTGTGTTTTTCTCATAATTTGAATCTTTCTGGATAACAGATCCCATACCTGTACTACTGAGTAAAACCCACATTTTACACTTATCGCTGGTCCCCTGTCTGTGTAAAACACTCTCATTCTCTCTCCATCCACATTCTCTGCTGCTGCTGTGTTCCTTCCCATAATTTGGATCATTCTGGATATCAGATCCCATCCCTGAAATAATTAGTAAAAACAACCTTTTATATTTATTGCTGGTTCCCTGTCTTTGTAAAACACTCTCATTCTCTCTCCATCCACATTCTCTGCTGCTGCTGTGTTCCTTCCCATAATTTGGATCTTTCTGGATAACAGATCCCATACCTGTACTAATGAGTAAAACCCACATTTTACAGTTTATTGCTGGTGCCCTGTCTGTGTAAAACACTCTCATTCTCTCTCTATCCATATTCAGTGCTGCTGCTGTGTTCCTTCCCATAATTTGGAGCTTTCTGGATAGCAGATCCCACACCTTTACTAATGAGTAAAAACCAAATTTTACATTTATCGCTGGTCCCCTGTCTGTGTAAAACCCTCTCATTCTCTCTACATCCACATTCTCTGCTACTGCTGTGTCCTTCCCATCATTTGGATCTTTCTGGATAACAGATCCCACACCTGTATTAATGAGCAAAACCCACATTTTACATTTATTGTTGGTCCCCTGTCTGTGTAAAACACTCTCATTCTCTCTCCATCCACATTCTCTGCTGCTGTGTTTTTTTCTCATAATTTGAATCTTTCTGGATAACAGATCCCATACCTGTACTAATGAGTAAAACCCACATTTTATATTTATCTCTGGCCCCTTATCTGTTTAAAACACTCTCATTCTCTCTCCATCCACATTCTCTGCTTCTGCTGTGTCCTTCCCATCATTTGGATCTTTCTGGATAACAAATCCCACACCTGTACTAATGAGTAAATCCCACATTTTATAGTTTATCGTTAGTCCCCTGTCTGTGTTAAACACTCTCATTCTCTCTATATCCACATTCACTGCTGCTGTTGTGTTCCTTCCAATAATTTGGAGCTTTCCGGATAATAGATCCCATGCCTGTACTAATGAGTAAAACCCACATTTTACAGTTTATTGTTCGTCCCCTGTCAGTGTAAAACACTCTCATTCTCTCTCCATCCACATTCTCTGCTGCTGCTGTGTTCCTTCCCATAATTTGGATCTTTATGGATAACAGATCCCATACGTGTACTAATGAGTAAAACCCACATTTTACAGTTTATTGCTGGTCCCCTGTCTTTGTAAAACACTCTCATTCTCTCTCCATCCACATTCACTGCTGCTGTTGTATTCCTTCCAATAATTTGGAGCTTTCCGGATAATAGATCCCATGCCTGTACTAATGAGTAAAACCCACATTTTACAGTTTATTGTTCGTCCCCTGTCAGTGTAAAACACTCTCATTCTCTCTCCATCCACATTCTCTGCTGCTGCTGTGTTCCTTCCCATAATTTGGATCATTCTGGATATCAGATCCCATACCTGTACTAATTAGTAAAAACCACCTTTTATATTTATTGCTGGTCCCCTGTCAGTGTAAAACACTCTCATTCTCTCTCCATCCACATTCTCTGCTGCTGCTGTGTTCCTTCCCATAATTTGGATCATTCTGGATATCAGATCCCATACCTGTACTAATTAGTAAAAACCACCTTTTATATTTATTGCTGGTCCCCTGTCTGTGTAAAACACTCTCATTCTCTCTCCATCCACATTCTCTGCTGCTGTGTTCCTTCCCATAATTTGGATCTTTTGGATAACAGATCCCATACCTGTACTAATGAGTAAAACCCACATTTTACAGTCTATTGCTGGTGCCCTGTCTGTGTAAAACACTTTCATTCTCTCTCTATCCATATTCAGTGCTGCTGCTGCTGTGTTCCTTCCCATAACTTGGAGCTTTCTGGATAACAGATCCTATACCTGTACTAATGAGTAAAAACCAAATTTTACATTTTTCGCTGGTCCCCTGTCTGTGTAAAACACTCTCATTCTCTCTCCATCCACATTCTCTGCTACTGCTGTGTCCTTCCCATCATTTGGATCTTTCTGGATAACAGATCCCACACCTGTACTAATGAGTCAAACCCACATTTTACATTTATTTCTGATCCCCTGTCTGTGTAAAACACTTTCATTCTCTCTCCATCCACATTCTCTGCTGCTGTGTTCCTTCCAATAATTTGGAGCTTTCCGGATAATAGATCCCATACCTGTACTAATGAGTAAAACCCACATTTTACAGTTTATTGTTGGTCCCCTGTCAGTGTAAAACACTCTCATTCCCTCTCCATCCACATTCTCTGCTGCTGCTGTGTTCCTTCCCATAATTTGGATCTTTCTGGATAATAGATCCCATACCTGTACTAATGAGTAAACCCCACATTTTACAGTTTATTGCTGGTGCCCTGTCAGTGTAAAACACTCTCATTCTCTCTCCATCCACATTCTCTGCTGCTGTGTTTTTTTCTCATAATTTGAATCTTTCTGGATAACAGATTCCATACCTGTACTAATGAGTAAAACCCTCATTTTACACTTATCGCTGGTCCCCTGTCTGTGTAAAACAATCTCATTCTCTCTCCATCCACATTCTCTGCTGCTGCTGTGTTCCTTCCCATCATTTGGATCTTTCTGGATAACAGATCCCATACCTGTACTAATGAGCAAAACCCACATTTTATAGTTTATTGTTGGTCCCCTGTCTGTGTAAAACACTCTCATTCTCTCTCCATCCACATTCTCTGCTGCTGCTGCTGTGTCCTTCCTATCATTTGGATCTTTCTGGATAACAGATCCCACACCTGTACTAATGAGTAAATCCCACATTTTATAGTTTATCGTTAGTCCCCTGTCTGTGTAAAACACTCTCATTCTCTCTATATCCACATTCTCTGCTGTTGCTGTGTTCATTCCCATAATTTGGATCTTCCTGGATAACAGATCCCATACCTGTACTAATGAGTAAAACCCACATGTTACACTTATTGCTGGTCCGCTGTCTGTGTAAAACACTCTCATTCTCTCTCTATCCATATTCTCTGCTGCTGTTGTGTTCCATCCCATATTCTGGATCTTTCTGGATAACAGATCCTATACCTGTACTAATGGGTAAATCCCACATTTTACAGTTTGTCATTGGTTCCCTGTCTGTGTAAAACACTCTCATTCTCTCTCCATCCACATTCTCTGCTGCTGCTGTGTTCCATCCCATATTCTGGATCTTTCTGGATAACAGATCCTATACCTGTACTATTGGGTAAATCCCACATTTTACAGTTTGTCATTGGTCCCCTGTCTGTGTAAAACACTCTCATTCTCTCTCCATCCACATTCTCTGCTGATGTGTTTTTTCTCATAATTTGGATCTTTCTGGATAATAGATCCCTTACCTGAACTAATGAGTAAAACCCACATTTTACATTTATTACTGGTCCCCTGTCTGTGTAAAACACTCTCATTCTCTCCCCATCCACATTCTCTGCTGCTGCTTTGTTCCTTCCCATAATTTGGATCTTTCTGGATAACAGATCCCACACCTGTACTAATGAGTAAACCCCACATGTTACAGTTTATCGCTGGTCCGTCTCTGTGTAAAACAGTGTCAGGGAGCAGTTTTGTTGTTTCTCATACAGAATATATCTCTGTCGCTGTGTGTACAGGCCCATTGGGAAACATGTAAAACACAAATGGTCTGTAAGGCAACAAATATCTATTCAGGTCTCTCATATTCATATTCCAGTCTCTTATTCATCAGTGCAGGGTTGCTATGAAAATGTATACCCTAGCAACAGGATTACTGAAATTGCAAACTGTAGAGCTGCTGAATAAAAAGCTAAATAACTCAAAAGTCATAAAAAATAAAAAACCAGAACCAATTGGAAATTGTGTGAGAATGTGAGTCCAAGTGAGTGTATGTCAGGTACAAGCCAACACTGTGTTCCCTATTCTCATATACATGACATATAATAATGGGGCAGTGTGTGTATTCTATTCATTGTACCATTCCTTATACATATAATTATACATGCTGCAGGGCTGTCATTCCCTATACTGAGAATGGATACTGAATAAACACACTCTCGTCATGGCAACAAAACCCACTGCATTTTACTCCACAACTTATTTGAAATTAACTGAACTCAGTGACCGTTATGTAACTTGCTGATAGAACTGTCCTGCCTTCAGCTGCACGTGTGATGTCATAATGCTCTGAGTCTTTGTGATGTCATAATGGAAAAAACCTCACAGTGATGTCATAATGGAAAAAGTCAAGGTGTCCGGCTGCAGCCCCGAGATTTCTCATTCTTGATCAGGAGACTGAGGTGAGTAGATCTCTGTATATTTGGGAGCAAATTTGATTAAAAAGAATCATTTTCTACTGGTCCCATGTGGGATTACAGACTGCTAACAGTATCATAAGTAGGTTACACTGTCTGGACTTACACACAATTTTATTTTTCTACTGGGTTTGTGTAAATTGGATCTCCAGCCCTTTAATCTGCAAAAACACCATTTAAACCATGAACTAAACCCTATAGGATTGTTTTGACTCAAATAAGGATTAATTCTATTTTAGTTGGGATCCAGTAAAAGTTTTTTTGTTTTTTGTTTTAATTATTAAACATTTGAATCAATGGAGTCTATGGGAGACGGCCTTTGTGTAATATGGAGTTTTCTGCATAACAGGTTTGTGGATAACAGAGCCCATAGTTGTATATCTATGTATACATGCACACACACACATATTGGGATTACTAAAGTCTTTTTGTCTCTACAGAGAGAATATTCTACGACCAAAGAGAACAAAACTACTAAACTACAAACACAAAACTACTAAAAAACTATCAAAAAACTAGAAAAGAAAGATCAGAAAAGAACAAAAGTAGAAAAGAAAGATCAGAAAAGAACAAATCTAGAAAAGAAAGATCAGAAAAGAAGAAAAGCAGCAGAAAATGTTGAGATTGTTGCGCAAATGCTTTTGCTTTCGCAAGGTAAGGACGTGGCTCTACTGTAACAGGACATTTCATTTAGTGAGTAACTTGATGGAGGGAGAAACTTGTCCTCAGACTCTGTTACTGGATCATCTCTGAACATTTGTTCTGTTTGTGACCCACTGACAGTTGCTGATAGTGAACATGAGGAGACAGATTGCTCACAGCTCACACTCACTGGGCCTCAATATATCTGTGTATTGTGCAGAAGTCACTAGTGCACTTTCCATTCATACATCTTATAGGATTTGCCTTTAGTACAGGGGATACACTATGTTCTACTTGCTTTTCTACCTCATTTTCAATCATATCATTAAAACTAGTGAATCTCTCCCATTTCCCTTTGCTGAAAAATGAGCAAAATTGTCGAAAAGATTTGCAAAACAGCCAAATTTCACGACACACATTAAAGTCAATGGGTGTTTTTTCTTATGGCGACTTTTTTGTCCTAAAGCATTAAAGTCAATGGGCGTTTTTTCTTATGACGACTTTTTTTCCCTAATGCATTAAAGTCAATGGGCGTTTTTTCTTTTGGTGACTTTTTTTCCCTAATGCATTAAAGTCAATGGGCGTTTTTTCTTATGGCGACTTTCTTATCCTAATGCATTAAAGTTAATGGGTGTTTTTTTCTTATGGCGATGTTTTTGTCCTTACGCATTAGTCAATGGGTGTTTTTTCTTATGGCGAATTTTTTGTCCTAATGCATTAAAGTTAATGGGTGTTTTTTTCTTATGGCAATTTTTGTTGTCCTTACGCATTAGTCAATGGGCGTTTTTTCTTATGGCGACTTGTTTGTCCTAATGCATTAAAGTTAATGGGTGTTTTTTTCCTATGGCGACATTCATAAATAACTCTAAAGAGGGGCCCAGCTCACACAGCCACCCCACTATTGATGTGATAGTGATGAGAAAAACTCAACCCACACGTGGCCCTACCCACACCCCCCCCAACCCATGCCCTCCTGCATCTGACTCCTCCTCCTTTTATAGACCAGCACTGACCTGCCCCACCAATGATGTCACAAAAGGGGCAGGACGCATCTATAAAACCTAAAGCTGGAAGTCAGAACCGGCAGTGTAAGGCCACAGAGATGTACAAACCCACCCGACCCACAGCTAAATCCCACGGGTCCCTCGGGTATCAGACCGACCCCACATCACTACACCCACCCACCTGCCAGGAATCTTTTGTCAATGCCCCCAGCTCTCAATTAGGAGAGTGACTGGGGAGGGAGAATTCCATGTAACTATATAGGAAGGAGACTTGTGTTCCCTGGGGAGGCAGCCTCTGATTCCTCTAGAGTTAAGCCACACTCACGGTTGACACCAATTTTAATTTAAATAGATAAACCACTAACATTTAAGGGCACAGATTCTTCTGTTCAGAAAATATGAATTCATTGCAATTTGAATGTAAAGTTTTTCTTGCTTGCATTGTTTTATAATAGAGGACATTTGAAACTTGATATATATATAGATCTATATAGGAATTTTCTCTTAACTAAAGCTTTCATTTCAAATTATATCTTTGCTTATTTGTATATTTCTTTTTGTGATAAAAACTTTTTTTTCATTCTTCAATAGAAAAAGACAAAAAACAGAACAAATCTACGGATCAAGCTGAATTTATTGTGGTAAGCAGAGAAAACTGTACTATTATACTACTATACTATACTACTATACTGAGGGTTTAGTCACTTCATTCATAGACTTGCCCCACATTTCCCCATTATTTCTCCTTTGAATAATATCATCAAGGTTTGGCTTTTGATTAATATAAGACTTAATCCCTACACAGACCCTGACTGTAGTTATCATTGTTATTATTATTATTCCATTATTACTACCAAACTTAAGCAATGGCACAAAGGGTTGTTAGATGAGATTCCTTTAGTTGAACCCCTATTTAATATAAGTATTAATAGCTCATTGCTCTCTCATTGGAACATCAGGATAGAAGGGGTTGGATGGTGTTTAGCAAGTGAGGGAATACAGGGATATGGGAGAAGCTCATAGTACAAGTTGATCCAGGGACTGGTCCCATTGCCATTTTGGAGTCAGAAATTAATATTCCCCTCTGAGAGGCTTCAGAAGGGTTTTTTTTTGCCTTCCTCTGGATCAACTGGCAGTTAGGCAATTTATATATAGACATAAAAGGCTGTGTGTCTTTTTTCAACCAAACTCACTATGGAAAAAGTGACACAAAGCCATGGAATTGATGCAGACACAGTTGGTTGAACTTGAGCTCAATGGTTACTATTAATGGAAATATTTGCCACATTTCTCTGCAAAAATGATGCCCATAGACTAATGGGTGAAATTGGTCACCAATAGACATCGATACATTTTTGGTGAAGTGGAACAAAAATGAATATAAACATAGTCTTTTTATGTCTGTGTTACAGTCAATAAGCAGCTGTATTTACAATATATTTCTTTTTTTCCTGTTTATTTAACCAGGAATTTCATCAGGAGGAGAGCAGAGACAAAGTAAGCAAATCGAATACATAGCCTAACTTTGTGTTACTTTGCATTACATTGATCAGTGATTAATGGATTCTTCATGTTTTTCTTGTGTTAACCAGGAAGAACAGATCAGTGAGCAGGAGGGATCTAACACCACCCCCAGCCACTGCCAGGTAAGCACAAAATAACCATCAATCCAAATCTGTATTTTAGCGGCTTCCCTACAGAGCCAAATAGATGTGATAAAACATATTTTTAATGACACATTTAAGCACCTCCATAGATGATTCACAAATGATCTCTCTATTTAGCAGGAGACACTGGTTGAAACTGGCAATACCAGCTGCCAGGATGAAGAACCAGTAGTGGAGGACCTGGGCCCTACCATCGGCCAGGAAGAGCTGGAAGAGACTGACAACCTCCAAGAACCTATTGACCCTCTGAATGAGATCTGTGAGGTAACCTGCAAAGGATTTTATTTTATAAACAATACACACAATAATATTAAAACCACCAACTCAGCATCACATTGAGCCACATTATATTCAATTAAACAAGTTATTTAGAGAGACAAATGAATGTGATGATAAATGTTTCTAATGATGTGTTTAAGCTCCTCACCACAAAATGTGTCTTTATTTAACAGGAGTCAATAGAAAAAACTGGCACTGACACCAGCCAGAATGACTGCCCAGAGGAAGAACAGCTGGACAGTGAACTCAGCCAGATTGAGGCCGAGGAAATTGTTGAGGTTTGAGATTATTTAATATTAAACCATTTTAACTAAGGATGCACCAAATCCACTTTTTTAGATTCGGCCAAACCCCTGAATCCTTCATGAAAAATTAGATAATACCAAACCGAATCTGAATCCTAATTTGCATATGCAAATTAGGGTTAGGAAAGGAAAAAGTGGAAAAATCTTCTTTTGTGACAAAAAGTCACCTGATTTCCCTACCACCCCTAATTTACATATGCAAATTAGGATTCAAATTCGGTTCAGCCAGGCACAAGGATTCGGCAGAAGGCAGAATCCCAAACCGAATCCTGGATTCGGTGCATCCCTATCAATAACATTCATATATGCAAGAATTAAGAGAAAAATTCTGCATTTATGGCAAATATTTGTTACTGATCATGTTTTTCTGTCTTAAACAGGAAGAACAACTGAGTGAGCAGAAGGAGGAGGAGGATGATGAGGAGGAGACATCCTCTAACTCCAGCCACTGCCAGGTAAGCAGAAAATAACCAGCAAATGCAAATCTATATTTTAGCAGCTTTCCTAGAGAGCCAAATAGATGTGAGAAAACATGTTATTAATGACACATGTCTTTATTTAACAGGAGTCAATAGAAAAAACTGGCACTGACACCAGCCAGAATGACTGCCCAGAGGAAGAACAGCTGGACAGTGAACTCAGCCAGATTGAGGCCGAGGAGATTGTTGAGGTTTGAGATTATTTAATATTAAACCATTTTAACCTATTTTGGACCATGCACAAATCCCTCTATCAAATGAAATGCCACAAACTACTATTTAGCCCCCCGTTTACCATAACCAAAAATCAAATGAACTATCACCCTAGAAGATCAAGAAAATAGCCAAAAGAAGTTTGAGCAGAAATATCTAATTAAACCTTTCTTTTCTCAATATACATATAAAGAGGATGTATGACCTCTTGCTAATTTTACTCTATAATTAGCTGCTTGTGAAAATTATAGATATGTCTTAATTCAAACTATAGGCAAAGTAGAGTTTGACACAAGCCCTTTTAATTGAACTAATGTGGAAAATTGGCAGATATTTCCCCATTATACAAATTCCTACTCCACGTCTAATGCTGAACTCTCTTTCCATAGGGTGGACGCACTAAGGCAACCAAATATTTTTTTTCTAGTAAAACATTAAACCATTTTAAATTGATTTTGGCCTTAATTAAGGCCCCCATCCAATCAAATCCCACAAATGATTATGTAGGTCCCTATTCCCCAATACTTATATTCCCAAATACGCAGGTGCTGAAAATACAAGTGCAATAACATACATATTTCCAATCATGTGCTATTGCAGTAGATACAACTGGGAGCGTAGCCATGATTATGCTAGAATTTTAAGAGAAATGCTGCATTTATGGCAAATATTTGTTTCTGATCATGGTTTTCTGTCTCAAACAGGAAGAACAACTGAGTGAGCAGAAGGAGGAGGATGTTGATGAGGAGGAGACATCCTCTAACTCCAGCCACTGCCAGGTAAGCAGAAAATAACCAGCAAATGCAAATCTATATTTTAGCAGCCTTCCTATAGAGCCAAATAGATGTGATAAAACATATTTTTAATGACACATTTAAGCACCTCCATAGATGATTCACAAATGATCTCTCTATTTACCAGGAGACACTGGTTGAAACTGGCAATACCAGCTGCCAGGATGAAGAACCAGTAGTGGAGGACCTGGGCCCTACCATCGGCCAGGAAGAGCTGGAAGAGACTGACAACCTCCAAGAACCTATTGACCCTCTGAATGAGATCTGTGAGGTAACCTGCAAAGGATTTTATTTTATAAACAATACACACAATAATATTAAAACCACCAACTCAGCATCACATTGAGCCACATTATATTCAATTAAACAAGTTATTTAGAGAGACAAATGAATGTGATGATAAATGTTTCTAATGATGTGTTTAAGCTCCTCACCCACAAAATGTGTCTTTATTTAACAGGAGTCAATAGAAAAAACTGGCACTGACACCAGCCAGAATGACTGCCCAGAGGAAGAACAGCTGGACAGTGAACTCAGCCAGATTGAGGCCGAGGAAATTGTTGAGGTTTGAGATTATTTAATATTAAACCATTTTAACTAAGGATGCACCAAATCCACTTTTTTAGATTCGGCCAAACCCTGAATCCTTCATGAAAAATTAGATAATACCAAACCGAATCTGAATCCTAATTTGCATATGCAAATTAGGGTTAGGAAAGGAAAAAGTGGAAAAAATCTTCTTTTGTGACAAAAAGTCACCTGATTTCCCTACCACCCCTAATTTACATATGCAAATTAGGATTCAAATTCGGTTCAGCCAGGCACAAGGATTCGGCAGAAGGCAGAATCCATAACCGAATCCTGGATTCGGTGCATCCCTATCAATAACATTCATATATGCAAGAATTAAGAGAAAAATTCTGCATTTATGGCAAATATTTGTTACTGATCATGTTTTTCTGTCTTAAACAGGAAGAACAACTGAGTGAGCAGAAGGAGGAGGAGGATGATGAGGAGGAGACATCCTCTAACTCCAGCCACTGCCAGGTAAGCAGAAAATAACCAGCAAATGCAAATCTATATTTTAGCAGCTTTCCTAGAGAGCCAAATAGATGTGAGAAAACATGTTATTAATGACACATGTCTTTATTTAACAGGAGTCAATAGAAAAAACTGGCACTGACACCAGCCAGAATGACTGCCCAGAGGAAGAACAGCTGGACAGTGAACTCAGCCAGATTGAGGCCGAGGAGATTGTTGAGGTTTGAGATTATTTAATATTAAACCATTTTAACCTATTTTGGACCATGCACAAATCCCTCTATCAAATGAAATGCCACAAACTACTATTTAGCCCCCCGTTTACCATAACCAAAAATCAAATGAACTATCACCCTAGAAGATCAAGAAAATAGCCAAAAGAAGTTTGAGCAGAAATATCTAATTAAACCTTTATTTTCTCAATATACATATAAAGAGGATGTATGACCTCTTGCTAATTTTACTCTATAATTAGCTGCTTGTGAAAATTATAGATATGTCTTAATTCAAACTATAGGCAAAGTAGAGTTTAACACAAGCCCTTTTAATTGAACTAATGTGGAAAATTGGCAGATATTTCCCCATTATACAAATTCCTACTCCACGTCTAATGCTGAACTCTCTTTCCATAGGGTGGAAGCACTAAGGCAACCAAATATTTTTTTTCTAGTAAAACATTAAACCATTTTAAATTGATTTTGGCCTTAATTAAGGCCCCCATCCAATCAAATCCCACAAATGATTATGTAGGTCCCTATTCCCCAATACTTATATTCCCAAATACGCAGGTGCTGAAAATACAAGTGCAATAACATACATATTTCCAATCATGTGCTATTGCAGTAGATACAACAGGGAGCGTAGCCATGATTATGCTAGAATTTTAAGAGAAATGCTGCATTTATGGCAAATATTTGTTTCTGATCATGTTTTTCTGTCTCAAACAGGAAGAACAACTGAGTGAGCAGATGGAGGAGGATGTTGATGAGGAGGAGACATCCTCTAACTCCAGCCACTGCCAGGTAAGCAGAAAATAACCAGCAAATGCAAATCTATATTTTAGCAGCCTTCCTATAGAGCCAAATAGATGTGATAAAACATATTTTTAATGACACATTTAAGCACCTCCATAGATGATTCACAAATGATCTCTCTATTTACCAGGAGACACTGGTTGAAACTGGCAATACCAGCTGCCAGGATGAAGAACCAGTAGTGGAGGACCTGGGCCCTACCATCGGCCAGGAAGAGCTGGAAGAGACTGACAACCTCCAAGAACCTATTGACCCTCTGAATGAGATCTGTGAGGTAACCTGCAAAGGATTTTATTTTATAAACAATACACACAATAATATTAAAACCACAAACTCAGCATCACATTGAGCCACATAATATTCAATTAAACAAGTTATTTAGAGAGACAAATGAATGCAGAGCCAGAACTAGGGGTAGGCAGAGTAGGCGCATGCCTAGGGCGCAATCATGGGGGGGCGCACTTTTAAGGGGAATTTCTTTTTTTTAACTCTGGTATGCTTAGCCTTTAATAGTTTTTAAACTTTATAAACCGCCTGTTCCAACTCCCTCTTGCCCATTATTCGTACTGCAAGCAGAAGTACTCCCCACCTCCCTCTTGGCTCCTGCCGGCAAAGTTACATATTATGGGGCATTATTTTGGATTTTTTGGCTGCTGCTGGCACAGGTACAGATTGGGGGCAATATGAGGGATTGGCTGCAGCTGGCACAGGTACATGGGGCAATATGGGGGCTGTTGGCACAGTACACAGATGTTTGGGGCAATTTTGCCTATTTTTGGTTGCTGCTGGCACAGGCACATATTTGGGGGACATATTGTGGATTTTTGGCTGCTGCTGGCACATGCACAGATTGGGGGTAACAATATGATAGATATTTTAGGCTATGCTGGCACAGGTACAGATTGGGGGCTTGGGTGCAATCTGATTGATTGACTGGCATTGGCACAGGTACAAATGGGGGCAACATAATGGCTGCTGGCACAGGTACAAGAGGCAACATGAATAGTAAGGTGGGAAATGGTAATGCAGGACCGGGTGGGGGCACTGATTGAAGCCCCTGCCTAGGGTGCCAAAATACCTTGGCCCGGCCCTGCATGAATGTGATGATAAATGTTTGTAATGATGTGTTTAAGCACCTCACCCACAAAATGTGTCTTTATTTAACAGGAGTCAATAGAAAAAACTGGCACTGACACCAGCCAGAATGACTGCCCAGAGGAAGAACAGCTGGACAGTGAACTCAGCCAGATTGAGGCCGAGGAAATTGTTGAGGTTTGAGATTATTTAATATTAAACCATTTTAACCTATTTTGGACCATGCACAAACCCCCCTATCAAATGAAATGCCACAAACTACTATTTAGCCCCCCTTTTACCATAGCCAAAAATCAAATGCAAATGAACTATCACCCTAGAAGATCAAAAAAATAGCCAAAAGAAGTTTGAGCAGAAATATCTAATTAAACCTTTTCTTTCGCACAAATCATTTTCGCACAAATGATTATGTAGGTCCCTATTCCCCAATACTTATATTCCCAAATGCACAGGAGCTAAAAATACAAGTGCAATAACATACATATTTCCAATCATGTGCTATTGCAGTAGATACAACTGGGAGCCATGATTATGCTAGAATTTTAAGAGAAATGCTGCATTTATGGCAAATATTTGTTACTGATCATGTTTTTCTGTCTTAAACAGGAAGAACAACTGAGTGAGCAGAAGGAGGAGGATGATGAGGAGGAGGAGACATCCTCTAACTCCAGCCACTGCCAGGTAAGCAGAAAATAACCATCAAATGCAAATCTATATTTTAGCAGCTTTCCTAGAGAGCCAAATAGATGTGAGAAAACATGTTATTAATGACACATGTCTTTATTTAACAGGAGTCAATACAAAAAACTGGCATTGACACCAGAAAGAACGACTGCCCAGAGGAAGAGCAGCAGGACAGTGACTTTAGCGAGAATGAGGCTGAGGAAATTGTTGAGGTTTGAGCTTATTTAACATTAAACCATTTCAACTTATTTTTGGTCCATGCATAGACCCCCCTATCCAACTAAATGCCAAAAAAACTATTTAGCCCCCCTTACACCCTAGAAGAACATGAGAACTGAAAACCAAGATCCAGGTCATTGTTACAAAGACAAGACAACACCCAAAAGAAGTTTTAGCAGAAATATCTAATTAAAACCTTTTTTTCTCAATATACATTTAAAGAGGATGTATGACCTCTTGCTAATTTTACTCTATAACGAGCTGCTCATGAAAATCATAGAAATGTCTTCATTCAAACTAAAATTGTAACCCTTTTAATTAAACTAATGTTGAGAAAGGGAAGATATTTCCCCGTTATACACCTTCATTCATGGTTGAGAGTTCAGTTCACATAAGAAAAAAAATGTATCAAAGTGATACCAGAAAAAAATGAGAATCCATTATACAGATTATATGTGCAAAGCAATGACATTTCCACCTGTTGTATTGCCCCCCCCCAGCATATTAACCTTTCCATCAATAATAGTTTTAACAGAACTCATCTGATAAAAACTTTCTTTTTTCTTCCCCAGGAGGATGATGCATCTCCTCTTTCCAAGAAGCTCCCGGTAAGGAAATATTACAAAACTGTATTGTGGAACACTAAAAGCACAATTTTCAGGGTTTTACTTTATTACTCCAGCCTCTGTCTTCTCCCTTAATATACCATTTACAAGTTTTCCCTATACCACCTGTTTATTTATTTATTCATCCAACTACATTATATTTTTTCAATATGAATATTTTAATATAATTATTTATCATGTTTTTAAATACAATTTTACCTTTTAGGAACCCGGGAGATTTCTGAAGTTGGGCGAGCCCATCGGAAAGGGAAGATTTGGACCAATTCATTTGGTGAGATATTCCATTCAATGTCGTCTTTTTGGATGATTTCCTATTTCTGCTTCTTGGTCTTACTTTCTATAGTATTGTCCTTTCTGTATTTTTTGTGTGTTTCTGAATTAGCCTCTAAACCTTGCTCTAGTCACTTGCAATATCTGTTGGCTTTATCCATCTGTTAAGTTTATAATCATAACAGAACTTTTTTCTACTTTTGTTACAGGGATGGCACTGTGAGAAACAAATGGAGGTGGCCATCAATATTATACCCAACAGGGAGGTAATGACTTCATACTGTTCTTATTATTAGATACTAATAAGCCTCTGGTTGCTCCTATGTTATGATTATCAGTAGAAGTAGAACATAATAACCAAATACTGACATGTCCCCAGGTCTGTGCCAGTGAAATGCTCTTCTGGGTTTAGCAGATGCATTATAGAATGGCAGTAATAACCTGATGGATGGAATTGTTTGTCATTTTTTATAACTAGGTTGGGGGTATTTTAAATGTTAATTGTATCCATTTTATGTAATTGTGTTTCTTTTGTTTTAGAATGAAAAATACCTCAATGATGAACTGGAAATTCTCCCAAAGCTTTCAGGCCACCGAAACATCATCAACTTTTATGGGGCCTACTATCATAACACAAAGAACAAGTCACAAACCCAAGGTTTATGGGTAAGGAAATGTTTATTCAGATAGGTAAAACTTTATGGACCAAATTGGCCAATCAAGAGAATTATTATAAACTTTTATTTTACATGGAAATAGGATTAGTTTTGTAAAAATACACGTCACCATAAAACAGCCCAGTTACATGTCATATATTGTATAACTGTAGCAATTATAGGCTTTATGTTCTTTATTTGTCTTCTAGATCTCTCTGGAACTGTTTGAGGGCTCAGTCAGTGGCCTCAGGGAGACAAGGAGAAACAATTCACTGGGCGAGAAGTGGACCTCGTACATTTGCAAAGAGGTCTTAAAGGTATGTCATACGGGAACCTCTCTGCTTCTATTCACGATTTATGTCAATAGTTAAATATTTATTTTCTCACTTTGATTTTATTCATTTCCCAGGGTCTGTGTCATCTTCAGAAATATCATGTCATTCATCACGACCTGAAACCTGAAAACCTCAGGCTGACATCATCCGGCGATGTGAAAATCTGTAAGTAACACTTAGGGGGGACATTTTGAAGATTTAGGAAATGTAAAGTGAGAGTGTTTTATTGTTTCATTTTCTCTCTCAATTTCTCTTGCTTAGTCTCACAAGGCCACAAATGTTCACATAAACCTTTGAAAATCTTTAATCCGACATAAACAATATTCCTTCACTAACACTTTCTCCCATGCAAATGTTTTCCAGAAAATGAACAATAATTTATTGTTGGACTGAATTTTCAACATTAGAATTAATGTTTTTGTCATTTAATTTCAGGTGATTTTGAATTTGCCACCATTGGGAAGAGGAGTTCCAGCACCAACGGGACTCCTGCATATATGGCTCCCGAGGCACTTGCCTGTCTCGTAAATGACCATCTGGACTATGACCACAGGGTATTGTTACCTTTATTTATTCTGTATATCGGCTACATGGGGTGAAGCGCATGCAATGTTTTGCTCGCTCATTTCACATAAGTCTCTCATAACAGTGAAAACAAAGTTGTAAAGTACTTGCCCTGCTATGAGAGGGGGATCTGAAGTGAGAGAGAGAAATGCATTCTAAGTGCAGGGAACAAGAATGGAACAAACCAACCTCATTTAACTACTTCTTCTTTTTGGTTTTTTTTTAACTCTGTGTAACATCAGACTTCTCTCTGGGGCTCTGTTTATTGCCATTATTTAGGAAAATGACATGTTTTCTATCAGTACAGAGTGGCATAATTCTAATGGCTGTGTTATTCACAGTTTCACATAGAGCCACTTTCAGGGGGTGGTTTGACAGCAGAACTATCAGAATAATCTATTACTGGAATGCTTTTAATGTCCCCTGTATAAACTCTTGTCTAATATTTGTTTTTTCCCTATATTTTGATATGTAGGCCGACATCTGGTCATTGGGAGTCAGCGCCATTGAAATGGCACAGGGCTATCTCCGTAAGTAACTCTTATCATGTGTCTGTCCCATCATCCATAAAGAATTGTTACTAAACAATGACACAGGGTATTAATGTGTCTAACACAGAATAATGTTGTATCCTTTGTAAATTAAACAATGAATTTTACTAAATAGTGTCATTATCACCATGTTCTAATATATTATTTTCTTCTAACCTGTAGCATACGGCAATCTGAGGGGCCACAAGCTGATCAACAGAATTCTAAAAGGTCCTACTGTAACACTCACGGGGAACAACTGGTGAGTGACTTCCCCTGAAATAGGAAAAGAGAGTGAGGGGGAGGTGGGGAAATTGACATGGAGTAAGGGGGGTACAAAAGAAAAAGAGAGTCGGGATGAAATAGGGGGGAATAGGCAAGGGAGAAGTTAAAGGGAGGGATGGGGAGCGACACCATCAAGACTTACTGATTGGTGATTAATGATTAATTGGTGTCAGTGAGTTCCTTTAAACAGGGAGGCTTATGGGATATTCAGGGCACATGGCTGTCCTTGTGGGTTCTGATTCCTTTAATAGTATTTTTATGGCATGAACTGTTTCATAAAATATTATATTTATAACATGAACAATTATAATATTGACTAAATTTTGTTTTTTCCAGGAGTGAAGAATTCTACTTCTTTATCAGCGAGTGCGTGCAGAAAAATCCAAATAAAAGACCCACCGCACGCGAGCTCCTCGGGCACCCCTTTATTACTGGGCTCCGTGATGAAATGGGTGTGAAGAGGAGCATCGCTAAAGAACTACAGAAAGGGTGGAAGAACTAAAGAAATGAAGAACTGAAGCACAAAGGCACCATCGGGGGGAGGGACGGGGGCATAAGGGGCCCATTTGTCATCTTGGGCCCCAGTATAACATCTTGGTCCCCGATGGCAGCCTACAAGAAAGAAATATGGAATCCAACAAAGAACAACATCTATTTGTTTGAAAAGAAACCAATAAACTATTCATTATTCATTTGATTTATTTGGTTTTATTTTTTTTTGTTTTCTAAAAAATATGTATTCAGTCCATAATTGTTTAGTTTCTTGTATACTGACACAAGGGGAGACCTTCTTAGTGAGTAGGAGAAGTTAATTACAGACAAAGTTCTAAAATAATAAATAGAATAAAATGTATTTGGGCAAATCCACTATTATTTGTAGAAATAATAGTGTAAAGGACCATAAATCCTCAAAAAGCAGCTTTCTAGGGCTCCGGACGGCCAAGATAAAATTGCGGCCTAGTACCACAATGGAAGTTGGGGACTCGTGTAACCGCCAATCCAGCGGCGGGCCCGTCCGGAAACTGCATGTGAATTCACCCAGCCACACAGACTGTTTATACAGAGTTAAGTCAGACACAGCTCCCAGATCACACCTGCCCAGCCAGTATAAGGCACAGGGTCAAAGTAGAGTTCCAGCAAAGGAGCTTCAAAATTAACCCCTTCTTGTAAGACTGATAACCCACTTGTGGAGACCTGACAGCATATGTGCAAAATTGCCATTGCAATTAACATTAGTAGTCATCCCTTTCTCTGCTGGAAAACACCACTCTGCTGTATACTCTGGCAGCAAAGCAATACAAAGAAGCTCTGCTCTGGCTCTCTAATAGAGTACCCCCACTCTGGGTCCTGAAAGGCCCTAAATTAATGCAGACATGGAGCATTGATGTTACTGTAACCCAGTGATCAAGGCATTTCACATACACCTCAGGCTGGGCACATACAGAGGGACATCTAGCGCTATATACCGTGATCTGAGTATGGGCAAAAACAAGTCTAAAACAATCCTCTCCACATAAATTGAAGAACTAAAAATGGATGTGTAAGGAATTCTTACCCTGGTGGTCTAGTGGTGGTGCGGCGGGGACGCCCGCCGCACCGTCCTGCTCCCTCACTGCCGGCTTCCTAGTGTGCGCCGCCTGCACTTCCGTATTTTATAGGCGCATGTGCGCTGGCGTGATGACGTCAGCGTGCAATGGCGCAAAATTCAAACAGGATTTAAAGGGACATTTTCTTCTATGTCATTGCCCTGGCGTGATGACGTCAGCGTGCAATGGCGCAAAATTCAAACAGGATTTAAAGGGACATTTTCTTCTATGTCATTGCCCGTGGTTTTGTTCCTGGTGCTGTTAGCTGTTGCTATTCTGTTTGAATCTGATCCTGATTATCTGTTTTGACCCCTGCCTGGCTGTTTGATTACTCTGATCTCTGGAACCTGACCCTTGCCTGAAACCGAACTTGATTCTGCTTAACCCTCCTGTTTGACGTTCTGGTTTGACCTCTGCCTGTTATTTGACTCCGATACTGCCTCCTCCCGAAGCCAAAGGTGGTCACACTACTGGTGAAGCCGAGACCAGGGAGCTTGGCACTAGTTCTGGTTAAGGGTGCCGACCGTGACAGGATGTTTCATTACTCAGAGCAAACTTGCAAATGGTACGAAAAAGAGTGACCACTGCAGAGGGACGTATATCTGGGCTAGAGGAGAGGTGTGACCCACTACTCAATCAGATACAATAACTTACCCAACAGATACGCACCCTGGCAGATCTCCTGGAGGACTATGAGAATCGCCAACAGAGGAACAACCAGAGATAATCAGTCTCCCTGAAAGATCTGAGGGTAACAACCCAGAGGCATTCATAGAGAGCTGGAAAAAAAGACACCCTGGGAGTGAACAATCTGTCCTCGTGTTTTGTAGTGGAGTGGGCTCACCGAGTCCCAGGGAGGCCCCCTATTCCTGGGACACCCCTAGGCCCTTCCTGCTGCGCTTACTGAACTATAGAGACGGAGATACCATCCTGGCACTGGCATGAGACAAACGGGACCTAATCCATGAAGGTAACAGGATTGCAATATACACTGACTACTCGTCTGGTCTACAAAAGAAACGTAATACCTTTATGGAAGTCAAGAGAAAATTGAGGAATGGGGATTGGCACATGGGAAATGTAAAAAATTATTGTATCTCTAGCGCATCCCCAGTGTTTTTGAATGTGAGTGTGGTTGGACAGCATGCCGCCCCCTAAAATCCTGCCGCCCAAGGCCTGGGCCTAGGTGGCCTTTCTACAAATCCGGGCCTGAGCAGTCCTCAAACCGTCAAAGAAACCAGAAGGGTTTGGGTAGGTTCTTCCTTTTCTTCTCCCCACTGAATGACTTAGACACAATTCTGAGACACTAACAGAGGGCCCCCGACCCCCTCAATGGGCACATTCCTATACACTTGATAATGTATGGAAATGGGCAAACCCGCAGCCTAAACTTGACCCTGGAACTTCATATCGGAGAAGGGCGATAGAGGTGCCCTTAGGTAAGGCTCTGGACTATGTTTCAGAACACTTTATTATTCAGGGACAGTAAGATATCCTGTCACTCTAATGAGATGGGGTAGGAGGGCCAAGCTATAACAATTGGCAAACATATATATAGGGAAGAGGTGACAACTCCTGATGGCAATGCCATCAGGAGTTCCTTTTTGTGAGAGGTCTCCACGCAACAGTTACAGTTCATGAGATACTTTTTGTGAGAGGTCTCCACGCAACAGTTACAGTTCAGGGTAAAAGCCCACCAAGTTACAAGGTTGGCCAGGGTGGGTTTGGGACTGTTAATGTTACTATGCAATGTTATTACTATTACATGCATGTTGTATTTTCTTACTTTTACCCCCCTCCACCTCCCCCCAAGGCCGTGGCCTGCACAACACTATCCTGCCCATCTCACCCTAGTGGCATGGTGGACCAAGTGTAGGGGCCCTAGCCAAATCTTTTTTTAATAACTTGTAGGGGCCCTGACCAAATGTTTTTTTCAATAACTTGTAAGGGGCCCTGGCCACATATGTTTTTTTTTTAAAAAACTAGTAGGGGATGTTACAGCACTAAGCTGGGAGAGGACGTGGGCATAGGGTAGGATTCACAAACACAACTCCTTTTAGGGAATGAGCTCTTTATTTAGCATGGCAACTTCACGTAACAGGTTTTTCTCAGAATCTAGATGGTAGCCAGCCTGCAATGAGTCTGCATGAGGATAATGCCAGGGTTGGGCACTGCTACTGCTGGTCACTGGAACATGTGGGTACAGTTGTGATGGTTTACAGCTGGGCAGTCTCTGTGATCTTCCATTTGTATAAAAAGACTAACAAATTTGAATTCTTAACAGACACCTTTGTAAGCCAGAAAGGGAACAACCCCTGTCATAAATGCAGAACAGGGTTTGAGTCCTTCTGCCAACCACAAAGGCAGCTTCCACAAGAGCCAATCACATGATAGGCCAGGCATGCCATTAGAAGTACCAATCCGACTATGAATTATAATGGTGCCAATCACAGCTAATACTGTTTGGCCAATGGGGTGCCATTTGGTGAGCATGCCCAGTTTAGTCTGAATGTAGGATCCAGACAGTACACAGCTCTTGGGGTCATCTATGTGTATTGAGTCACAGAGGGGTCACTTACCGAGGAATGCAGGTCTGGCTATCCAACATCAAAAACCACATAGGGAAAGGTTATCATACACATACCATTTGTTGAAGCAGTTAGGAGCAACTAAGCCATAACATAATAAGCCATTTATCCCCTCCCAAATAATAGTTTGTTTTATCACAGGGGGTCATTGGCCACCAATGTTTTTTTTATTATTTAACTTGTTGGGGGCCCTGACCACCAAAACTTGTAAGGGGGCCCTGGGCACCAAAGTACTTTTTTTAACTTGTAGGGGGCACTTAATGTTTTAATGCTTGTGTCTTGTGTGGCCTTCATATGGATGGGTGAGGGAGGATTGGTGAGGGGGCCCCATAAAGTTCTGTTGTGTGGGGCCCCATGATTTCTGATAGCAGCCCTGCTAACAAGTAGTTATTTACCAAATAATTGTGTCTCTGTCATTGGTTTCCCTGAGTTACTGCACCTGGGTGTTGCACATTGTATTACATATGGAGTAAGGAATTAGGGCAGGTAGTGAACAGAGTCAGGAAGAGGCAAGGAGTTAAAGGACCAGTAACACCATTTTTTATTTTTAGAAAAAAAAAATGCATATACATTACTTACCTCCAATATGCTGATCTTTCCTGCTGTTTGGGTAAGACATCAGAAAAAACTAAAACCGGCACTGTCCCACGACGTCCACAGGGTCTCCGCCATCTTCTTGCTTGTTCCCTTCTTCTCCCTTACGTGCTCGCTGCTGTGTCTCTCTTCCGGCACCCGACTTCCTGGTTTGTGGCGTCACTTCCGGTTTTGTGACAGTCTTTAGCCCCCAGTGTTGTACTCCACACAGCCCTCATTGGTTTTGTCTCTTTCTCCCACCATTCTCTGCATTTCTCTCTCTCCCTGCTCCTTTACCCAGCCGTTCCTTCAGATTGCCTGCCTCTCCATGCATCTCGCTCTCTCTCTGCCTGCTCGTTTACCCAGCCGTTCCGTTAGATTCTCTGCCTCCCCCTGTATTTCTCTCTCTCCCTGCTCCTTTACCCAGCCGTTCCTTCAGATTGCCTGCTTCCCCGTGCATCTTGCTCTCTCTCTCTCTGCCTGCTCGTTTACCCAGCCGGCAGTTTCACTAATCACCGCTCTGGCTCCCACGCTGTATTTGGACTTCCGGTTACTGACTTCCGGTACTGTGCGGCGGATCAGCGTCGGGGACGCGCACAAAGTGGTCGCCTTTTCGCCGTTTTCCATGGCAATGGAGAATAGGTATTCTAAAAATTTTTTTAAAAAAATGCTAGGTATATTATATTAATGTAGTACGGCATGACCATTATTTTTAACATGTAGAATGGATTTCTTGAATAAAAATTTTTGATGTTACTGGTCCTTTAATAACCCAGGAGATCAAAAACCAGGTTCAAAGCTTAGGCAGGAACTGTAGCAAACAGAGACAGATTGGGCAAGGAACATAGAAGGAAATAATCTTTTACATTCAAATTTGGCACTAATGTGACATCATGGCATAACTATTGGTGGATGGGAGACCCAGGAAGAAATTCAAAAGAGACAAAACCAGGTATAGGCAAATAAATGTGCAAGAATACATGTTATTCATCCCAGAGTATGAAATGAGGGATTGGAAAATGTCTAATGTGGGGCCACTATTCAAAAAGGGGAAACTGGTCACAGCTTGAACACTATAAGCCGGTTAGTTTTACATCAGTAGTGGGTTAGCATTTGGAAGAGAAACTTTAATACATTTCAAATCATAATAATATGAATTTGTGACAGCATTTTATGTGGAATAGATCTTGCCTTCGATGAGGAGCTGAAAAGGAAAGTAAAGTCTGGGATGGCAGTGAATGTGATCGACTTAGATTTGGCTACATCATTTGATACAGAGCCACACAGAAGGTTACTGATTAAATTAAAGAATGTTGGCCTGGGACATAGTATTTGTACCTGGATAGAGAACTGGATGAGGGATATGTGGTGGTAAATGGAATTTTTTTTTATTGAACCAGTGTTGTTAGTGGACAACTACAAGGCTCTGTCCTTGGCCCTCTGCTTTTTAATTTATTTATTAATGACCTTGTGGTGGGCTGATGAGTAAACCGCAGGTTCCTGATTTGTTCTGCTGAAGAAGAACTGAGAGAAAAGAAGGATGAATAGGTTCACCTACAAGCATGTGGAATAATTCTTTAGGGAATGTCCAGAAAGTGCACAGTAGATTTAAATATCATCTGCAAGTCTGTTCCCCCAAAGAGGCTAACTTGCATAGGGTCTGTATTGTCATCAGATAGTTATAGTGTTGGTGGAGAAATTCAAGCCTTAGGGAAGTATCCATGAAGCACTAATATGGTTAGATCTCACTCATCATCTCTCATTGGATAGATTAGGGTTAGATTAGTGAATGAGGGAAAGGTTACCCTTTGATAAATACCCATTTAAATATCCCATAGAAATGATGAGCACCCTTGTTCCAGAGCCCCAATCTGGTACTTTAACCTCCACTGCTGTTTCTGGTTTGACCCATTTATTGTACTTTATTCAAACTATAGACATAAATGAAAGGGATACAATAAGATGATGGTAGAGTCATTCCTGTATACAAGGTTCGTATTTTCTCATTCAAAGCAGTAACTGTTTAAAATGACACATTCTCCCAATTCTTTATGCGCAAATTTGTTAAATTGTTATAGCACGGGAGCTGCCACCTCCATCATCAGTGTCAATGGTTGAGAGGAGCTTTGGATGCAGGTACCTTTAAAGCCGGGGTATCCAAAATCTTCAAACTTCATGTAAAAATCATGTAAACATTAAATAAACCCAATATGCTGGTTTTGCTTCCAGTAAGGATTAATTATATTTTAGTTTGTATCAAGTACAAGGAACTGTCTTATTGTTACACAGAAAAAGGAAATCATTTTTAAAGATTCTTTTTAAAGAGTCTATGGGAGATAGCCTTTCCATAATTCCAAATTTTCTGGATAACGGGTTTCCTGATAATGGCTCCAATACTTGTAAAGCAATATATATGATCCCAAAAATCTGTATTTAAGTTTTGTTTTCCATGGAACAGAATGCTAACAATTCTTTTATGGATGTATATCATAATGGGACAACATCAATAAAAGTAGACCTCCCATTGGTAAAGTCAGTTGAGAAACTCACCTCAGATGGCAGCGCTCCAATAGGTACCAGTGGATTCAATCACCCCCCCTCCCGCCATCATCCAAACTAATGGGGTAATGGAGTATGATCTGAGCAGACCCGGGCAGAGACGTATACTTTATGTACCCCGAGAGTATCTCAGTGGTGGCTAATATTAAATCTACCCTAGACAAAGCTGAGGTGGCAATAGTATACCATGAGTATTGTTTGAGATGCGGGTGTTTCCCCCTCCATACATCTGTGAGGCTGGTTGTTTCCAGCCAATTGGCAATGGCTACTGAGTCATAGGCTACTGGACAGAGCCCATATGAAAATCTTCTACCCAAAGGGTTGGGAATGCACTCAAGGGTGCCCCTTTCTGTAGAATCTCATTGAGGACTTGCAAGTCAGCTGGAGGGGGGAGATAAACATTAAATATTATGTATAATGGGTTGTGCACCCTCAACTTCAGAATTAAGTATCTACCAACCCCGTCAGAGATTAGGCATTCAAGTGAACAGTATGGATGTTCTAACTAAAGCTGGCCATAGATGCAAAGATCGGACTTTCCCATCTCCCGACCCGCCACTAACCATTCAGATCAAAGTCTTACCAGTCAGATAAGTTAAAGAACAGATCAGCGATGTTCTGCCCCTGACAGCAATCGTACGATATCTATGTCCAACCAAAGCTGGTGACAGTCTCCCACTGAAAATCATACGATCGGCAATACACGCAGAGATATTATCGGCAGCCGACAGAAATTTCCTAACCTGTCCGATCGACCAAACGACCGATCTCCGCCGGACGAAAAATGCCGGGACTCTCCACACACGGTCCGAAAATCGTACGGATCCTCGATTCGTACGATCAGATCTTTGCGTCTATGGCCAGCTTTAGATTGCCACTGTATGTAGAGAATTCAGTGTGTTAGGCACCCAGTTCCATTAAGGCACACACTCTCTGCCCTACTAGGTGGGTCTCTTGGAGCATAATAAGATCTGCCCCTGACTTTCTCAGTTGGCCTATCATTATGGATTTTTTATTTTATCATTGAGACACCGGGTGTTTCAAGATAAAGTAAGTTTGTCTTATACCATCAGCCATAACAATAAAGTTATCAATAGTTATGAGAGAAGCTTTCTGGGGGGCGTATTTGCTGGCAACCATAAAGCAACTTTGTCCTTCTCACGTCATGTTCAGAGAGTGACCTGGATATTGGATCTATTCTTCTTCTTCTCATCTGCCCTTACTTGGGCCTCAGTGGAACCTGATGGTGCAGGTAAGTCCTCTCACCTCCATGTTCCTCAATTCACTTCACTCCCTAGATTTTTGGAAAGTTCACATTCTGGTGAATACAAAACGGTTATGTTTTAATGACATTTATGAAAATCACCTAAAAATATTGCAATTGGTCGTTTTTTTATATAAGAAAAACAAATATTTTTGGAAAGAAGACATTCTGACGAATCCAAAATGGTTATGTCTTTCTACTTCAAACTACTCAACTGCAACACTACGCTAAAGGCAGCGGTTATTAGGAGATTCATGAAAATCACCTAAAAATATTGCAATTGGTTGTTTTTTCTAAAAAAAAGAACAAATATTTTCGAAAGAAGACATCCTGAAGAATCCAAAATGATAATGTCTTTCTACTTTAAACTACTTAACTGCAACGCTACGCTAAAAGCAGTGGTTTTTATGATATTTTTGAAAATCGCCTAGAAATAGTGCAATCGGTCGTTTTTTCTAAAACAAATCAAATATTTATTAAAAAAACACATTCTGCCGAATCCAAAATGGTTATGTCTTTCTACATCAAACTACACAACTGCAACACTAAGCTAAAGGCAGTGTTTTTATAGCTGGTCCCCTGTCAGTGTAAAACACTCTCATTCTCTCTCCATCCACATTCTTTGCTGCTGCTGTGTTCCTTCCCATAATTTTGAGCTTTCTGGATAACAGATCCCATACCTGTACTAATGAATAAAACCCACATTTTACAGTTTATCACCGGTCCCCTGTCTGTGTAAAACACTCTCATTCTATCTCCATCCACATTCTCTGCTACTGCTGTGTTCCTTCCCATAATTTGGATCTTTCTGGATAACAGATCCCATACCTGTACTAATGAGTAAAACCCACATTTTACAGTTTATCGTTGGTCCCCTGTCTGTGTAAAACACTTTCATTCTCCCTCCATCCACATTCTCTGCTGCTGCTGTGTTCCTTCCCATAATTTGGATCTTTCTGGATAACAGATCCTATACCTGTACTAATGAGTAAAACCCACATTTTACATTTATTGCTGGTCCCCTGTCTGTGTAAAACACTCTCATCCTCTCTCCATCCACATTCTCTACTGCTGTGGGTAAAAAGAAAAAAAAAACAACTGAAGTCTCTTCAATTTGCTCCTGAGAGGGATAAAATTCCTTCCTGACTCCGAGATGGAAATTGGACCAGTCCCTGGATCAACTTTGTACTAAGAGTCAATTTAAGTAACTTATTTTCTCCCATTCTAAAAAGCCACTTAACCCCTTCTTGACACTTTCCAATGTATCTGCCAGTACAACTGATTCAGGGAGAGAAATCCACAGCTCTCTGTGTAAAAAAAAATCTAATTTGCAGCCTAAGATAAAACCTCTTAATTTACATAGAAGCCCTCATTCTCATCATGTCTTATAGGGACTTGCCTCTTTATTTTCTTTATGACCATTTCTACTTATTTTACATTCTCAGTTCATTGGCCCATAGGTTGATGACCATTTCCTGCCTCACTGTTACAAAGAGCTTTGCAAGGGGTGCTCCATCCTCTTTGGTCTGCAGCAGTTGATCTGGGTGGATGTTGTCAACAAGGCCCCGGAAGTGTTTGTGCTTGAACCCTAAAGGATGGCAGTTGGAGCCCTGTTTTAAATACTGGATCATGGCTAAATAAAGGTGGCCATACAATGCATGCACAGACTTGTACAGTGATTGTGTGTGACCAATCCTGACCTATGTTGACTATGGATGTACTATGAATATACTATGGATATTGGATGTTTTTGGGATCTGGTAGGTTTGAGAATTTCTTCTGCTGGCAGATGAGAACATGGTCATCTTTGCTGGATGTTTGTGAGCTTTGCATGAATGATTGAAACAATATTACCTACCTTTGTAGATGCCAGAACCTGGGCAAAGGGGAGAGGCCAATGACATGGGAGGGGAAACATATTGATATAGTGAATAAATCCACAACATTGGAGGCAAGGCTGTGATGTCTTATGACTGCCATTGGCTGCAAAAAACAAACACAGGAGAAATGGACAGGCCCTTGAAAAACCAGGTTGTCCACTTCAAAACCGGACAGGTGGCACCCCTTCTTCTATACTCTTTCCCCATGGGTCCAATAGGCCAGAGAGTGTACCAGGTCATGTATGGCCTCCTTTAGACCAAAGAAAGGCAGAAAGGCTGACCTGGTTTGTATGCAGGATCAAAAGGGGCACTAATACTAAGGGGCATATTTATCAAAGGTCGGGTGATAGTGTTTTTTTATAACCTTCAATGACCTTAAAACTCTAGTATCTTATTTATGAAAAAAATTGAACGTCTAAAACTCGAACGAATTTTATCAACCCAAAAACTCAAATTCGACAGAACTCAGATTGTATTTTTTCTCTGAAAAAAACTCAAGTCAGGAAGGCTATTAACATCTTCAAATGAGTCACTGGACCTTTGCCATTGACTTCTACATCTTCTACATGAACTCGGCAGGTTTTAGTTGGCATACTATCAAATTCAAATAGTTCCCAGGGTCGAGGTATGATCAATCTCAAATTCGAGTTTGGATTATTCCCAACACCAATTTGTGAGTTTTGACCAAAAATCCAACTCAAAAATTCAAATTTAGAATTCAAACCTTAATTAATCTGCCCCTGTATCGTCAGCCATCATTGCAGTTTTTTTAAAAAAAAACATTGGTGGGCGGTGGCAGGAGCCTATAGAGTAATTATATAATAGATTGGTGGCTAGGGGTTTAATAAAATAAAAAAAAACACATTTTAGTTCAGTAGAACTGAACTCATAGCTTTGAGTTTTTAGCTCTGGCTCCTTTTGTAGCTTTGGGACTTCAATTTCGGCTCCTTTCGTGGCTTTGGGTCTTTTCATGGCTTCAGGACTTCAACTTTGTGCTTTGGCTCCATTCGCAGCTTCGGGACTTTGGCTCTTTAGGACTTCAGAGGTTCAGCAAGACTTTGGTGCTGTCAAGGGGGGCCCAGCTATTTTGAAAAAGGAAGCACAGCCAGGCCCCCCTTTAGGCCCAGGCCCAGCATAACAGTACCCCCTATGCCCCCTGATGGCGGCCCTGAATAGATTCCCCCATCTCAGCCTTTTATCAAGGCTTGAGGGACCAGATAGGTTTCTTGTTTGGTTTATGATTAAGGAATAATAAATCACCTACTTTCAATCGGCAATTTAGTTTGTATTTGGCTTCTCTTTTATACCCTGAACTGCTGAAGTGACAATCAGAACCCACTGGGATAGCCACTACTTAGCAAAGCCCCATCTGCTAGATGAGAAACTTACATGCCTCCCTGTGGTAGAGGCAGGACCGCCATCAGAAATCACAGGGCCCCCTGGGCTGCACCCACCGCAAGCCCCACCTACAGGTCCGCCCTCCCCACCCCACAGGTTTGCCCCCCACCACACAGTAAAAAAACAAAAAAAATATTGGTGGCTAGGGTTCCCACATGTTAATAAAAAATAAAGATATAAAAAAGATATTGGTGGTCAGGGCCCCCCATAAAAAACATTTGTGGCCAGGGCCCCCCATTAAAAAATATTGATGGCTAGGACCCCACATGAGGAAAAAAAATTGGTGGCCAGGGCCCCCCCCACATTAAAAAAATTGGTGGCAAGGGCCCCATAAACGTCCATGCCTTCCCGAAGTCAGCAGCTCTCAGAAAGATGGGAGGCCCGGCTAATCAAGTAAGTGTGGCATGGCCCCTTGCCCTCGGGGCCCCCTACAACTCCCCCCCCTGTCCCCCCCTGATGGCTGCCCTGGGTAGAGGACATGAGTAAAAGGTAGATCTGAGGGTTGGAACATAGGCTGTGAATGCTGCACTACAAGCACATTATGGGGAAAAGGGGGAAAAAATATTCTGGCACCTAGAGTATATTACATGTAGAGACTGTGAGGTACTCAAAAGACATACAAAGGAGCAGTAGGTACTGATCTCCCAAGGACATAATAAAGCGAGGGCACCACAAGCACTATAAAGATCATTATATAGTAAGAAGCAGAGGGCACTGGCACTCCAAATACAGACATAGAGAGCAATGGACAATGGTACCAAGAGCAGTAAGATATAGGGGGGGAATTCATAAAAGTTGTGATATTGAGACAAAATAATAGTGGAGATAAAAAATTCCAGATTTCAATCCAAATTCACAAACCTCCCCACTCCACTTTTTGTGGATTTGTTTTTTAAACAGACATTTCTCAGATTTTGTCTTTCACACAATATTTTAACAACATTTTTTTATGAATTTGTCTTTAGCTCTTAGCTCAGTCGGCCATTAAATTGCAATTTCCGGGGAGGTGTTTATTTTACCTAGGAAAATTCGACATCCTTTATTCAGTATAACCTGGGCTTTCTACGTCTGCCTACATGTTTGTGTAATTCCATTTCTGTAACAAGATATAAGGGTCTAAATGCAAAAAATGCTTTAAAAAATGCTATTTTGCGTAATAATGCTGCTAAAACTAAAAGATTGAATGGGAGGCTTTACTTTTCCTTTAGATTGTTACTTAAATTGCTAATACTGCCTCATTCATTAAGATAAAACTAGTAAAATAATTATTTTTACATATAAACTTGTATACTTTTTTAAATGTAATCAGTGTTTTTCTTGTTTTGTTAATGAGGCTTTGACACCTGTAAAAGGCTATCAGAAACTGGTACCCTGACTATAGAATGCTAATCCCTATTAAAATGATAATAATTCCTCAATGGGGCACCTACAAGAGGTGTGAAATGGATATTGGCTGAACCAAAACAGAGCAGATTATATTAGAATTGAATTGACACATGGGGAAGAGTTACACTGAGTTTTACATTTTTAAAATGTCAGGAGAAAATGTCATTTAAAATGTCGTTTTTATATCGTTTGAAAGACAAATTCATAAAAGTGTCTGTAAACTGTCTTTCTTTCACTGACAAATAAAAAGTGGCGGTTGAGTCGGAATTTAGGTGGATTTCTGTTTGTGAATACGGAGAAAGCATTTTACACCAGTTTACCACCACTTTTACTCCAAAAGTTGACTCTCTCCACTTCTGTGAATTCCCCCCATAGAGAATACTGGCAGGCCAAGCACATTATACAATAAAACAAAGTGGGTATAAGTACAAGAATGCATTATATAGTAAGAATCAGTGAGCCCAGGCACTATATTAAGCCTATTATAAGTTCTAGCATCTCTCCATGCACTGCCTCACTCTATTGCACCAAAAAGCAAGGTATGAGGAGCTGTAGGCCCGGAGCATTGTGTAACCTGTAGTAGGGAAAGCCATGCAGTGACTGTATTAGTAATGTGAAAAATTCAAATATCTCTCGTTACATGGATCCCTTTTCTGCTAGTTTTAAAGCAATGTTATATAATAATAGGGCAGTTGCACAAATTCTCCAATCCCACTGCAACAACATAATAATTATATATAGACATAGTAATTCAGGTTGAAAAAATAAGCCTAGCCTTTGGGCCTAAGTAAAACCTGTCTAACTTCTAGCTGATACAAAGGGAGAACAACCCCTTTTAAAGCTTCTCTAATTTGCTTCAAAAATGTCTTCCTGGCTCCAAAATGCAATTGGACCATTAACTTTGTACTAAGATCTTTAACCCTGTATTTTCTGTATACTCTCACCCTCAGAACTCATAGCAGGATGGCACAGTAGAAATTCCATGCATAAATACCCCTAGAACTCATAGCATTATGGCAACTTAATTTATAAATCCCCCAAAAATCACAGCAGAATGACACAGAGGCATTTCCATGTATAAATACCCCCAGAACCCATAGTCACTCATAGTTAAGTCATTGATAAATTTCCCTAAACACTGTAACTGGTAGGCAGTACAAGTAATAAAAGCTGCTTACCACTAGTAGTCTTGATGCTTTGATAGTTGGAGGGGGGACAAGGGGAATCTGCAGAGTAGCTATGCCTGCCAGACACCAACTTTTCAGCATGATGAAGAAAATAATTTCACTCCTACAAGTCTACAACACTTCAAACCAATGCAACCAGTCACCAATAATAGGAATGGGTGAATTTTTTTGCTACGCCCATGGGGGCAAATTCACTAAGATTCGAAGTTGCGCCAGGCGCAACTTCGCCGCACTTCGCCAGGCGTATTTTCGCCAGCGCTCCGCAAATTCACTAAAATCCGAAGTTGCGCACAGGGGTAGCGTAAGTTTGCGAAGTTGCGCTAGCGTTAATTCGTCAAGCGAAGCGAAGTTTTGCTAGCGATGGTTCATTTGCATACGGCGCCAAATTCAAATTTCAATGGAGGAATACGTATCAGCACTACAAATGTCTAGAAAAGCTTCAAAACATCAAATAAAAATTGTATTTTGCCCTACACATGTGCCCACTGTCTAGGTAAGTTGCCATGAGTCAGGAAATGTAGGGGGGAAGGAGGGGAGCCCCAAAAAAATTTTCAATCTTTTTCAGCCTATCACCCATAATGTAGAAAACACGCCAGCGTTTTTTGGGACTTAGAAAAAATTTTGACTTTTTTTGAAGCAATCCCTATCTACTCTATTGCGCTTCGCCTGGTCTGAGGTGGCGAAGGAAGTCTAGCGTAAAAGGTGGTGTAAAGAACAATGCGCATGTTAGTGAATTTGCGTAGTTTCGTTCGTTGCGCAAATTCGCCAGGCGTAAGGGTGCGAAGTTACACTAGCGAAATTACGCCAGCGTTCGTTAGGGAATTTGCGAAGTACCGAAAATGCCAAACGCTAGCGAATTAATGCTAGCGTTCGGCTCTTAGTGAATTTGCCCCATAGACTTGTATGGTATTGTGCGTCAAAAAAAAAGACGTGCGTCAAAAAATATTTTGCCGTGTGACAAAAAATGTTCGATGCCCTAGACTTTAATGGGTGTCGGCGACATTTCGCTGGCGGCGAATTTTTGGCAAAATGAAATGGGTCGAATTCGCCCATCCCAAAGTCCAATAACAGTAAGCTGCAGTGTTCCGTTTCAAACCAAACATTAGTCTTGTGCAACACGTCACCAACATTCTACATTATCATTACACTAAACAGTACACAAACCCAAGTATATGTGGCATTGCATGAAGATCACAACAGCTGCATTGGGAGGGAAGAAGACACCTAGCCCAGGGATGTTCAGTGTGTGTGTGCATGTGTGTAGACTCCAGCAGAACCTACTGACAGCATTCTCACAAAAGCCAACCAAACCATTTTAGAACAGCGGTCTGGGGTTTGTTTGGGGTGCTTTTCAGCCCTTTTAAAGCAGCAGCAAGTCCCCATGACCCCCCTGGTTCCGACGCCTATGCAAGGATGTTATGTGTAGTGGAAACATGCCAAGCAACCCAACACACATGGCCTCAGTGTCATGATTGCTTCTAGTGTGTGTATGTCATGGAACCCTCTCTCTAGGAACTGTCTATGGGATCATGTGATCAAGAGTCAAGTCAAGAGAGTCAAGAGTGAGTTTATTGTCATTATTGTCATTTTATCTATATATAGGACCATGGTGCTACACACAACATAGATGTACAACAGACAAAAAGTGCAAGTGCAAAAATGTGCAACTCGTGCAAGACAGGACAGGACAGTGCAGGGACAGGACAAGACTGTGCACACTCAGTAGATGTAATATGTTAAGTAAATAATGCTAAACGTCAGATATGATGGGTGTATCATTGTGATATGACAGTAGTAAGAATAAAGAACATGATAAAGTGCAGATGTGCTCATAGAGAACAATTGTTTCCAATGGCTATTGATTTATACAATAAGGTCAGATGGAGTGTGAGTGTGAGAGAGATCTGTCCGGTCCCTGAGTATTCAGGAGCCTTATGGGTTGGGGGAAGAAACTGTTACACAGTCTGGTAGTGAGGGCCCTAATGCTTCTGTACCTGTTTTCCAGATGGCAGGAGTGTGAACAGTGAGTGTGAGGGGTGTGTTGGATCAGACACAATGCTGGTGGCTTTACGGATGCAGAGAGTGGTGTAAATGTCTGTGATGAAAGGTAGAGAGACACCTATGATCTTCTCTGCTGTCTTCACTATCCTCTGTAGGGTCTTGCGCTCCATGACAGTGCAGTTCCAGCCCAGACAGTGATACAGCTGCTCAGGATGCTCTCGATAGTCCCTCTGTAGAAGGTTGTGAGTATGGATGGAGGGAGATGGGATTTCCTCAGCTTGTGCAGGAAGTAGAGGTGATGTTGGGCTTTCTTGGCTAAGTAGCTGCTGTTGTGGGACCAGGTGAGGTTCTCTGCCAGGTGATCAGGCACAATGCTCTCCATATATATATATATAACGATAAAACGATCAGCACACTCTTAATTTCTTGTGAATGAAGTGTATTTATTCGTAACACAACATTACATCCAACATTTCGGTCCCTCCTGGGGACCTTTCTCAAGGATGATGTGCCCATACTGTGTATTAGTTTAAATACCCACCCCCATTTGTCGATTTTGGCGCCCATATGACATCATCAGTCCATATACAGTCTGTGGTTTCAAAGAATTTTTTTTTCCATATTTTGACCATTAGGTGTCAGTGTTGCACCTTAGCGCTGTCCTATTGAGGTCAATTGTTCATACAATTCCAAACAGTTTTTTTTGTTGCCACTTAGTAATATTGAAACATTTAAAAACATGTTACTCACAGATTGTAGACACTATTCACATGATTTTCATGTAGATACTACATATACATTTTCCTGTAAAATTGAAAAAATGACTGTTATAAAGTGGTTACAACAATCTGCATTATCTTGCCTGAATGCACATCTTTAAGCTAAGAAACAGTTTAATTGTAATTGTCCATTTAGTCCTTTCGTAGTGACACAGTCCAGCTCATGTATCCAGAACGCTTCGCATTTTAGCAACATATTGTCTATGTTACCACTCCTGGGTGGTTTCGGTATCTGATGGATCGGCAGACATTTATATATGGATCTGGCTTCTTTCCAATGCTTGGCTACTGGTTGCTGCTCAATTGTAAGAAATATACCTGGGTCGCGGCGGCGTGGACGGCCGCCACGCCGCCGCGCTCCTTCTCCGTCGGCTTCCGGGTCCTAGTGCGCGCGCGGCGCGCATGCGCATTATTTAAAGGCGCAGGCGCGCTGGCGTAATTATGTCAGCGCGCAATGGCACGAATTTCAAACTGTATTTAAGCCCATTCATTGGTACTGCTGGTTGCCCGTGATAGGATTTATCCTGTGGTTTTGCCTGAAGCCTTGTGCTGTTTGTCCGTGTTTATTCTGCTAGTTATCCGGTTTTTGACCTCAGCCTGTTTCCTGACGATGCTCCCATCTGAATCCTGACCTGTGCCTGTTACCCGACTACTCTATTGCCTGTACCCCTTCTGCTTGATACCCGGTTTTGACCCTTGCCTGCCTGACGATCCTTGCTATCTGCCTGCCTCGACCCAGCCTGTCTGACTATCCTCTCTGCCTCATCCTTGCCTGTAACCGTGATCCTCGGCCCAAAAGACTCTAGATACTTGCCGTGCCCCATTGCCTGCCAGAACTCTAGCCTTGCCCACTCATAAGTCCAGGTGGCACCGCAGTAGGCGGAGGGCCTTCCCGAAGCCCAAAAGTGGTCACACATACTGGTGAAGAGAGCTCTGACCACGGTGCTTGGCTCTAGTTCTGGTATTGGGTGCCGGCCGTGACATTATCACGGGCCATGGAGGACGATGATCACATTGAAGCTAAAATTATCTGCTCCAGGGGTTCCATAATCTAACCCGCCAGCTGGGACCCTCGCAGCAGTCAGCTAGTTCTGTTCCTACATTCTCTGTGGGTTCCCCGCCAGATAGGGGTTCTACATCCAGACCCCAGGAACCCAAGATCGCATTTCCTGCCAAGTTCGGTGGGGACAGAACCCAGTTTTTTGTTTTTCAAGAAGCCTGTAAGCTGTACCTCAGCTTTTTCCCCCATTCTTTTCCCTCTGATGAGGAAAAGGTCAGATTTGTTATGACCCTATTAGTGGGTGACCCCCAAATCTGGGCACTTAGACTGCCAGCCACCGATCCTGCCCGTTTTTCTTTAGACCATTTCTTCCGTTCTATGGCTATTCTATACGATGACCCGGATCGCGCCTCTTTGGCCGACTCCGCGATTTGTAAATTACGCCAAGGTAAACGGGAGGTGGAAACTTATTGTACTGAGTTTCGTAGGTGGGCGGTGGAAACTGGGTGGAATGATACGGCTCTACGGAGTCAGTTTCGCATTGGTCTGGCCAAATCTGTCAAAGACAGCCTTGTTAACTATCCCCTATCTTCCAGTCTGGATGACCTTATGTCTTTGGCCATCCAGATAGATAGGAGACAAAGGGAGAATAGGGATGAACAGGATACTTCTGTTGGGTATAAACATGTTCATAGTGCTAAGTTGTCAAACCCCTCTGTGTCTCAACCTCAGGAGGAGCCTATGCAGCTAGGCATCTCACACCTTACTCCTGAGGAAAAGGCACGCAGGCGGTCCCTTGGGCTGTGTATTTATTGTGGGGAGAAGGGTAACTTTCTCAATCAATGCACCAAGAGGCCGGGAAACGCCCAAGCCTAAATGGAGAAGGGGAGCTCCATTTGGGTGCAGGCGTTTCCTCTCCCCAATCTGCCTCTAAGGTTCTATTACCAGTTAAACTGACCTGGCCTACGGGCACTATCAAAGTGTCGGCTTTCATTGATTCTGGGGCAGAGGGTAATTTCTTGGACGCGGCTTTTGCTGCAAAATTCAAAATTCCACTGGTTGCCCTTAATCCGCCCATGAGAATCCTTGGTGTAGACAAAAGACCCTTGGGGTCTGGGGTGGTTTCCCAAAAGACCATCAACCTGTCCTTGTGTATAAGTAATCTGAATTCTGAAGAAATAGCTCTGTACCTCATTGAGGGAGCTTCCTGTCCTCTCATTCTGGGTTTACCCTGGCTCCAGAGGCATAACCCTCTGATAGATTGGGTTTCTAGGGAGGTTATTCAGTGGGGTTCTGGTTGTAGTGGGGTGTGTACTCCATCTGTAGTGGGTAATACCATCCTTGAGGGGTTACCATCTGCCTACACTGCCTATTCTGATGTATTTTCCAAAAAGGCAGCTGAGACACTACCCCTACATCGGCAGTATGACTGCCCTATTGATCTGCTTCCGGGATCATCTCCCCCTCGAGGCAGAACCTTTCCCCTTTCATTGCCTGAGGCCCAGGCAATGAGAGAGTATATTCAAGAGAACCTTGCTAGAGGGTTTATTAGGCCTTCCAGTTCCCCTGCGGGGGCAGGGTTTTTCTTTGTAGGCAAGAAAGACGGTGGTTTACGCCCCTGTATTGATTAAAGGGGCTTGAACAAGATCACTGTGAAAAACCGCTATCCCTTACCCCTTTCACTGTGTGCAACCCAGAGATTCTTGGGGTTCGCAAATTATTACAGGCAATTCATCAAAAACTTTTCTGTCATAGTGGCACCCATCACTAATTTAACCAAAAAAGGTGCTGATCCCAGCATGTGGCCCCCTGAAGCTATTCAAGCTTTTGAAACCCTCAAGAGGGAATTCAGTTCCGCCCCAATTCTACGCCATCCTGATACTGCTTTACCTTTCATTGTGGAGGTAGATGCTTCTGAGGTAGGAGCAGGGGCGGTTCTTTCCCAAAGGCACCCGACTACCAACAAGTTGCATCCCTGTGCGTTCTTCTCTAGAAAGTTCCTGCCCGCTGAGGTAAACTATGATATAGGGAATTGTGAATTGTTGGCAGTCAAGTGGGCCTTTGAGGAATGGCGGCACCTACTGGAGGGGGCTAAACACCAGATTACGGTCTATACTGACCATAAGAATTTGCTCTATATTGAGTCAGCTAAGAGATTAAACCCTAGACAGGCTAGGTGGGCTCTGTTCTTCACCAGGTTTGATTTTTCTTTAACCTTTAGACCTGGTACAAAGAACATCAAGGCAGATGCTCTCTCTAGGAGCTTCGACTCAATCTGTTCTGACTCAGATGATAATCCTTCTATTATCCCAGGTGAATGTATTGTAGCCACATTGGAATCTGACCTCTCTTCCTTATTGTCCTCTGTTCAAACTGATGCTCCCTCCAACACTCCTGAGGGGAGGCTTTTTGTTCCTGAAAATCTCAGAGAACAGGTGTTAAGAGAGGTTCATGATTCCAAAATGGCAGGACACCCCGGTGTAAGTAAAACTACATCTTTGTTGTCCAGAAGTGTGTGGTGGCCAACTTTCAAGCAAGATGTAGACTCTTGCCCTGTTTGCCAACGCTCTAAATCTTCTAAAAATTTGTCCCAGGGATTACTCATTCCCCTGCCTATTCCTGAGAGACCGTGGACCCATCTTTCGATGGATTTTATAGTGGACTTACCATCGTCCCAGGGGAAAACAGTAATTTGGGTGGTCGTGGACAGATTTAGCAAAATGGGTCATTTTATCGCACTTCCACATCTCCCTTCCGCTAAAACCTTATCTGAGCTTTTTATTCAGCACATATTCAAGTTACATGTTTTTCCTGTTAATATTGTTTCTGACAGAGGGGTTCAGTTTGTCTCCAAGTTTTGGCGAGCATTTTGCTCTTTAGTGGGGATTAATCTTTCTTTTTCTACTGCTTATCACCCACAAACCAACGGGCAAACTGAAAGGGTAAATCAGACTCTAGAACAATTTCTAAGGTGTTATGTGTCTGAGAATCAGTCTTCTTGGGCAGAATTGTTACCCTGGGCAGAATTTGCCTATAATAATGCTTCTCACTCCTCCACTGGGGAGTCTCCGTTTTTTGTTGTTAATGGGTTGCACCCCAAGGCATTTTCTTTTTCAGGGTCTGGTTCCTCTGTTCCATCTGCCAACTTATCTGTCGAACAGTTTTCTAAAGTCTGGTCACAAGTTCACAACTCTCTTAAGACGGCTACATCCTCTCAAGAGGGCTGCCGATAGGAAACGCAGGGAGGCACCCCAATATAAGGTGGGAGACTTGGTGTGGCTCTCCACCAAGAACATTAAATTGAAAGTTCCTTCCCTAAAATTGGGTCCCCGTTTCATTGGTCCATATCCCATCACTTCTATTATCAACCCTTCTTCTGTTCGTCTTAAGTTACCGGTTAATTTCAAAATTTCTGATTCCTTTCATGTCTCGCTACTAAAACCTGCTTCTAACACCCGCCTTGTTTCTGTTCCTCCTCCAGTGCAAGTTGACAATCAGCCTGAATTTGAGATCCAGGAGTTCCTTGATTCCCGTTTGGTACGTAACAAACTCCAGTACCTCACTAGATGGAAGGGATTCGGTCCTGAGGAGAACTCCTGGGTCTCAGTTGATGACATCAAGGCTGACCGCCTCAGGAGGCAATTTCACATTAAGTTTCCTGGGAAGCCTGGGGGTCCAGTGGCCCCCCCTAGAGAGGGGGGTAATGTAAGAAATATACCTGTGTCGCGGCGGCGTGGACGGCCGCCACGCCGCCGCGCTCCTTCTCCGTCGGCTTCCGGGTCCTAGTGCGCGCGCGGCGCGCATGCGCATTATTTAAAGGCGCTGGCGTAATTACGTCAGCGCGCAATGGCGCGAATTTCAAACTGTATTTAAGCCCATTCATTGGTACTGCTGGATGCCCGTGATAGGATTTATCCTGTGGTTTTGCCTGAAGCCTTGTGCTGTTTGTCCGTGTTTATTCTGCTAGTTATCCGGTTTTTGACCTCAGCCTGTTTCCTGACGACGCTCCCATCTGAATCCTGACCTGTGCCTGTTACCCGACTACTCTATTGCCTGTACCCCTTCTGCTTGATACCCGGTTTTGACCCTTGCCTGCCTGACGATCCTTGCTATCTGCCTGCCTCGACCCAGCCTGTCTGACTATCCTCTCTGCCTCATCCTTGCCTGTAACGTGATCCTCGGCCCAAAAGACTCTAAATACTTGCCGTGCCCCATTGCCTGCCAGAACTCTAGCCTTGCCCACTCATAAGTCCAGGTGGCACCCCAGTAGGCGGAGGGCCTTCCCGAAGCCCAAAAGTGGTCACACATACTGGTGAAGAGAGCTCTGACCTCGGTGCTTGGCTCTAGTTCTGGTATTGGGTGCCGGCCGTGACATCAATATCCTCTTTGTCTGGGTCCATTTTTCTTTCAGTGTCCAATGCCGCCCTAATGCTGGCCCTGTGCATGTTTATTCTTTCTTTTAGTTGTCTAGTGGTTTTTCCACAGTAGATTAAGCCACAAGAGCATTCAATCAGATTAATGACCATTGTTGAGGTACATCTTAATCTATGTTTTATTACATATTTCTTGCCAGTTCTGGGATGTCTAAATTCTTTTCCCAATATTAAAGTATTACAAACCTCACAACCTGTGCATTTGTGTACTCCTGGGCGAGGTGTTAAAAAATGTTGTATTTTGGGTTGCAAATATTTTCCATGGACATTACTGTGTCTATTGTGACAGCACTAAGGTACAACACTGACACCTAATGGTCAAACTACACTGTCAAGCGCTGGAAAAAGAAAATTTTGTTTGAAACCACAGACTGTATACGGACTGATGATGTCATATGGGCGCTAAAATTCACAAATGGGGGTGGGTATTTAAACTAATACACAGTATGGGCACATCATCCTTGAGAAAGGTCCCCAGGAGGGACCGAAACGTTGGATGTAATGTTGTGTTATGAATAAATACACTTCATTCACAAGAAATTAAGAGTGTGCTGATCCTTCATCGTTTTGTATATAATACATTGATCTTGCACCTCTGCCTTGTACATAAATCGAGTGTGGACACCAACAGCATTTATATATATATATATATATATATATATATATATATATATATATATATATATATATCAGCACATTTACAGAGTATTATTATTATTATTATTAACATGTATTTATATAGCGCCAACATATTGCGTAGCACTGTAAAGTAAATGTGATTATACAACTACATCACATGAATTACATATATAGAACATATGGAGTTACATACATCACAATCAATACAGGTACAAAAGGGGAAGAAGGCCCTATGCAAAAGAGCTTACACTCTAAAGGGAAGGGAGTAATACACAAGGTGTGGGAGTGGGCAAGATTGAATTAAGTGGGTGAGAAATGTGGTACTGTATGTGGTGTTGCGTTTGGTAGTTAAGCAGAGTGAGGGGAGGCTTCTCGAAAGAAGTGCGTTTTCAGAGATTTCTTGAAAGCAGAAAGGTTGGAAGAAAGTCGGACAGACCGTGGGGAGAGAGTTCCAGAGGAGGGGTGCAGCCCTTGTAAAGTCTTGAATGTGAGCATGTGAGGAGGTAATGAGAGAAGAGTTGAGTAGCAGGTCAGTAGAGGAGCGTAGTAAGCGGTTGGGTGAGTATATAGAGATGAGTTCAGAGATGTAGGGTGGGGCAGAGTTATGAAGTTCTTTGAATGTCGGGGTCATTAATTTGAATTTGATTCTGAAAGGTAACGGAAGCCAGTGCAGGGATTGACAGAATGGCGAGGCAGAGGAGGAGCGGTTGCTGAGGTGTATGAGCCTCGCAGCAGTGTTCATTATGGACTGGAGAGGTGACAGTCTCTGGTAACCAGAGCTCTGATCCTGTAACAGACAGGCCTGTGATTTCATCATTATTGATAAATACAAAAAGAGTCAAGCTTCCCAACCCTTCAAACTATGACGAGCTGTCATTCTAACAAGCATGACCCTTACCTACTTAGCTATGTCAGCAGCAGGCTTGCACTTTAGCCCCTTGCTTCCCACAGTCCAGTACACAGTCCAGTTAGTTGCGCTTCACCAATCATAAGGCCTTATGTTGCAAAACAACAATTATTTAAGGGGACATACTCCAATAGACATGGCTAGTAGAGGATGGTGGGAGTCTGGGGTTGCAGATTACTAATCCTATTACTGGAATCAATTTAAGATACGTTGCCCCTTGGGCAGTTTGCTTATTAAATGAGCATTGTGGCCATTACAGCTGTTACAAACAAGGGAAAGTTGTGCTCACCACTATTTTCTAAAACCATTAGGCGGGGGTGCAATGAGGGTGTACCCACAAAATACATATAGTCAACTACAAGAGGTCCTCTGCACTCAACCCATTGCACCCCCACCTAATGGTTTTAAAAAATAGTGGTGAGCACAACTTTCCCTTGTTTGTTATAGTTATACAGGAGCAGTGACCAGCTCCATGTTGTAGCTCCACCCTTCCCAACTATAGTCAGGTGATCCCACTGGTGTCTAATAAAAGGGCAGCCAAGTTTGGGAGTTTTACTTTGAAAGCAGCTAGTAAGTTGCAGGTAAAACTTAGTCCCTTTGTAAAATGTATAATTAAGCAATTGAATTCTTAATGAATCAGATGAAAATTAAGCGTAGGACTGGCCAGATATGGGATGACTGTGACGTAGTTGTTCAGCTTAAATATATTGCAATATATGGACAAACAATCCCTGTTTTGTTTAAAGGGTAAGGCATTTTCAGTAGCAGTAGCACAAAATGTCTCTGTCTTAAATATATTGATAATGGGTTGAGTGCAGAGGACCTCTTGTAGTTGCCTTTACAGCTGCTGTTACACTATAGCACACTCTGCAAGAATTCTGGGGAATGCTGGGAGTTGTAGTTCAACAGCAGCAGGCAGAGCCCAAGTTCCTCCCCCTGCACGGCAGCTGTGAGGAGATAAGCGAAATTCCATACCCGGGACACTATCAGTTCTGACATGAGCTCATCAAAGGCGAGTGTCTCCTCGCTGTTTCTTCTCGGGGAATTTCTGCAGGTTTGAGGAGCAGCTGGCGGCCAGGGTGGCTGCCAGCTGCCCTGCGGGGGGGAAGGTTACTTGTTGGATAATTGAGGGGGGTCTGCTGGTGACGCGCACTTCCTATAGTCCCTGTGGGAATGACACTGTTGGTCTCGGACTGCGGCACCAAAAAAATACGAATAAAAATGTAAATAAAATTAAAAAATACTATAAAGAGTGAAGTTGCAAGACTCGCTATGTTGCCCATGCTGATTCTCCAGTAATTCATCCAAAGGTTTAATAAGACCCCCTGCGAGCCTGCAATGGTTCTTTCCCATGAAACTACTTGTACCAATGTGTTTCTATCGCAGGTTACCAGAGGGTCACTAGTATAATGGAAGGAGGGACGGGAATTAATCTGATATTATCTAACATGAAGGGCCCAGAGCTGCTATCTCAGTGCTGTCAGTGAAGTCCGGCGGGATGGGAGTTTAGGCAATATATATCCTGTCTAGAACATGATTAGAAATATGGATGTTATTGCACTTGCATTATAAGCACCTGTACTTTTGGTATTAAGGTATTGGGGAACAGGGGCCTACATATTAATTTGTGGGATTTGATTGGATAGAGGGCCTGTCTTGGGGCAAAAATATGTTTAAAATGGTTCAATACTATACTGGAAAACATGTTATACTGGTTCTTTATCCTGACAGATGGTATTGCCAGTTTCAACCAGTGTCTCCTGGTAAATAAAAAGATTATTTGTGAACCATTCTGTATGACATCTATTTGGCTCTCTAGGGAAGTTGCTAAAATATAGATTTGCATTCGTTGGTTATTTTCTGCTTACATGGCAGTGGCTGGAGTTGGAGGATGTCTCCTTTTTCTCATCCTCCTCATCTTCTTCCTCCTGTTCCTGCTCTTGTTCACTCAGTTGTTCTTCCTGGTTAACGCAAAGAAAAAGATAAAGAATCCATTATTAATTACTGATCAATGTAATGCAAAGTAACTCAAAGTTTGGTTAAGTATTCTATTTGCTTACATTGTTGCAGCTCTCCTCAGGTTGATGGAGTTCCTGGTTAAAGAAACAGGAAAAATAGAAAAAGATTGAAATATTGCTGCTTATTGACTGTACAGTAACACAGGCATAAAAATAGAGTATGTTTGTATGAATCATTGGATGAAAAGCTCTTCTCGCACTCCCTGGCCTTCGTGTTGATTGCCCGGTGCACGGTGACGAAGGGGTCGGCACCCTCCAACATCAAATGGGTAAGAAATCACTGGCACTTAAAGGGCAGGTGCAAGCAGGGACAGGCCCTTGCGTTTATTCACAGAAAATGCAACGTTTCGGGGTCAGACCCCTTTATAAAGGGGTCTGACCCCGAAACGTTGCATTTTCTGTGAATAAACGCAAGGGCCTGTCCCTGCTTGCACCTGCCCTTTGAGTGCCAGTGATTTCTTACCCATTGTATGAATCTTTGTCCATTCCTGCTTACCTGAGCACAGTGACTTCTGAATTCTCCTGGTTTTGGGGGGAGAAAAAGGCTCTGGAAAGGGAGTGTGAGTGTGACTGGTGCCTATAGTAACAGTGGATAATAGTCTCTGGGAAGGGAGTGTGACTGTGGGATAGCAGGTATAGTAGGGAGAGATGGTGTCTATAGTAACAGTGGATAATAGTCTCTGGGAAGGGAGTGTGACTGTGGGATAGCAGGTATAGTAGGGAGAGATGTGTCTATAGTAACAGTGGATAATAGTCTCTGGGAAGGGAGTGTGACTGTGGGATAGCAGGTATAGTAGGGAGAGATGTGTCTATAGTAACAGTGGATAATAGTCTCTGGGAAGGGAGTGTGACTGTGGGATAGCAGGTATAGTAGGGAGAGATAGTGCCTATAGTAACAGTGGATAATAGTCTCTGGGAAGGGAGTGTGACTGTGGGATAGCAGGTATAGTAGGGAGAGATGGTGTCTATAGTAACAGTGGATAATAGTCTCTGGGAAGGGAGTGTGACTGTGGGATAGCAGGTATAGTAGGGAGAGATGGTGCCTATAGTAACAGTGGATAATAGTCTCTGGGAAGGGAGTGTGACTGTGGGATAGCAGGTATAGTAGGGAGAGATGGTGCCTATAGTAACAGTGGATAATAGTCTCTTGGAAGGGAGTGTGACTGTAGGATAGCAGGTGTAGTAGGGAGAGATGGTGCCTATAGTAACAGTGGATAATAGTCTCTGGGAAGGGAGTGTGACTGTGGGATAGCAGGAATAGTAGGGAGAGATGGTGCCTATAGTAACAGTGGATAATAGTCTCTGGGAAGGGGGTGTCAATAGTGGCACATGGCTGATGTTCAAAATCAATGGCATGTTTTTGGAGATAATCTGGTATTCGTAGTGACCCACCAAAGTGATTTTCATTGTTTTTCTCCAGAGAACTGCAGTTCATATAAAACTTGTACCACTGCTTCTTCATTTTTAAATCCTTCTCCACGATTGTGCTGGAAGGGTTAATATCTGTCAGTTCTCTCACTGGGAAGAAGCTTTTCATTTGAATTTTGCTGGACAATCTGCTGGGCCGAGGCAGTGCCAGTGAAAAAATCCACTTTCTGCCCTCTTTGTCTATCAGTCCGTAAGAGCGAGAAAAAAGCTAAATAAGCAAACGGTTAGATCCAATCCCATGCAGCCCAGAGAATGCTGTGAGATTGCTCAGTGGGATAGAAGCAAATCACCAGTGATATTCTGATGTCACATTGTCCTGAAGGAAACATGAAAGTGGAGCCTGTGGCAAGCTGGATACAAATAATCCACGTAATGCGGCAAAACCACAGCCGCCTCTCGGCTACAGACGAATAAATCAGCTCACCTCTCCACGGGGAACCCAAAAGCCTCTGTGCTCCTGCCATGTAATCATCTGAATCACTCTACTCAATATGGAGTATCTGCAAAAATGTATCTCTCATAGTCACAAATCCAGGGAAATGTGGGGAGGCCTTGCATTGGCGAGAGGGTGGCTGATCAAGGGGAAGTAGGCTATAATGGAATATCCTGGACTCGTTAAGCTGCTGTGATCCTTTAGTCCTTAAAGTCCTTTAGTCCCTTTCCTTCTGCATCTACTTCCCAGAAGACATGTACTCTGTACTGAGCTAAGGATTTTGAAGTGTATGCTCCTAGTTTGACGGCTGGTCTTCTAGAGAGGCCTCATTGTTGGTAAACGGAATACTTATATGTTCTCCATAACGTTCTGTCCTCACAAGTCATCTATACAACTGGTAGTCAATAGCTTGAAGCCATGAAGCAGACCTTTTATGTACTGGAAATGACTAACCAATGAAATGGGAGCTATGATGTGTGGTTGGTGGGCTTAGTGTATATACAAAAAAGGTAAATCCCCTATGTGTTATTGTGCGTTATTTCTACTTTTAATGTCAGCATTTATGGTGGAGTTCCCTGTAAACAGTGAGTTAGTATATTCGTCATTTGCAGTCTTTAATCTATTACATTACCTGCCTCGAGGAGCCACAAGGGCTGCAGTACATGTGCCCAGATATGACCAGTTTGGGGGATAGTTTCATTGAGGTTGTGCCATCAAAGAAGTCTTCCCACCACAATCTGTCTGTGCCACTACATCAGAATGCCATAACTGTACCATCCAAAACTTAATTACATATGCATACAAGAGAGAGAACAACCCAAGAATTGGCGTTGACTTTCAGTGATGTTGTCCCATCACAGAGGTTATGCCATCACAGAGTTGGTCCCATCATAGAGATTGTCCTATAACAGAGTTCATCCCATCACAGAGGTCATGCCATCACTGAGTTTGTTCCATCAAGTGGTTGCCCTATCACATAGGTCATGCCATCACAGAGGTTGTCCTATCAGAATCGTGCCATCCCAGATTCATGCCATCACAGAGGTTGTCCCATTACAGAGGTCATGCCATCACAAAATTTGTCCCATCACAGAGGTTGTCCCACCACCGAGGTTGTTCCATTACAGAGGTTATCCAATCACAGAGTTCATCCCATAACAGAAGTTGTCCCATTACAGAGGTCATGCCATCACAGAGTTTGACCCATCACAGAGTTTGTCCCTTCAGAGAGTTCGTCCCATCACAGAGGTTGTCCAATCACAGAGTTCATCCCATAACAGAACTTGTCCCATCACAGAGGTCATGCCATCACAAAGTTCCTCCAATCACAGAGGTTGTCCCATCAGAGTTGTGCCATTGTAGAAGTCGTCCCTTCACATAGATCATCCCACCACAGAGGTTGTCTCATCACAGAGATTGTCCCATCAAAATATTTCTCTGTAGCTTAATCAGAATGTGATACCAGAGCCACGCAGAAATAAAATGAGATAAGTACTCAAGCTTGGCAATTATTTTACTATGTTTAGTATCTGTATCTTCTTGAAGCCTAGATGTATAAGCCCTGACACTGATAGCCTGCCCTAAGTAATATAAATTACACTACAGCAACCAAACAGGCTGGGTGTCCAGAACTTAATTAGACTATGGCTTGATAAGGCAATGCTTTAATTGTGGTGCAATTGTGCACAAATTGGGACCTAGACCGGGGACATTGAAAACCACATTTTGCTGAACAATTTCTTGAAATAAAGTGGTCAAGGCAAAATAGCTGAAGCTTAAATGTATTCTGTTACCAAATTACAAATTGAATGACATATTATACATTTTTACCACTAATAAATAGATGAAATCAAAGGGGGCTTCTTCCCACTAATCTGTAGTAGTCATCAAGGTGTGACTACTACATATACAGTCCCATTCCCTTCACACACCATGGGTGCTACTGGATTCAGTTCCATAACGAATACAGCCCATGGGTCCAGCTGGGGTCAGTCCCAATACGTATAGAGAGCAAGGGTGCTGCTGCAATTAGTTGTATACAAAATATAGGTGCTGCTGGGATCACTCCTGTGTGTATACAGAATATGGGTGCTGCTGGGATCACTCCTGTGTGTATACAGAATATAGGTGCTACTGGGATCACTCCTGTGTGTATACAGAATATAGGTGCTACTGGGATCACTCCTGTGTGTATACAGAATATAGGTGCTATTGGGATCACTCCTGTGTGTGTACAGAATATAGGTGCTGCTGGGATCACTCCCATGTATACAGAATATAGGAGCTACTGGGATCACTCCTGTGTGACTACAGAATATGGGTGCTGCTGGGATCACTCATGTGTGTATACAGATAATAGGTGCTGCTGGGAACCATTGCAGTATGTACAGTATACAATGTTGTACAAATAATAGTTACTGTTGGGTTAAGCTGCATTAGAGAGAGACATGGGTTATGCTGGGATCTGGCCCAGTATATATACAGTATACAGACAATAGGTACTGCAGTATATTGGGTGAGTTTGTGTGGCCAGTCGGTCCAAGTGTCCCTACCAGCTTTCCTATTGAGTTATTGAGGGGCACCTGGAATTTCATTATTAGTGACCAGTCAGTGTCTGTCCTCCCTACTATTTTGCAGAGGTTCTCCATGGAATGGTCTCAGTCAGTATAGAGCAGGGATCCCCAACCTTTTGAACCCGTGAGCAACATTCAGAAGTAAAAGGAGTTGGGGAGCAACATTAACATTAAAAATGTTATTGGGGTCCCAAATAAGTGCTGTGATTGGCCATTTTGCAGCCCCCATGTGGATTGTCAACCTACATTGAGGCTCTTTTTGGCATTACACCTGGATTTTATGCAACCAGAACTTGCCTCCAAGTCAGCAATTTAAAAATAAGCACCTGCTCTGAGGCCACCGAGAGCAACATCCAAGGGGGTGGAGAGCAACATGTTGCTCACGAGCTACTGGTTGGGGATCACTGGTATAGAGTCATATTCTATGGCTAGTCTATACTACTGTACCCCCTCATCTCTCCCAGTCAGTGAGGAGTGACGTCTCCCATGTAGGCAAAGGGCCCCATTTAGTATATTGGGTCAGTTCCATTGTCTCACCCCATTTACAAAGACAATAGGGCCTCGTTATTCACGGCCTGTCAGTGCCAGTAACTAATTCACATGTCTCCCTGTTGGTATAACTGGTCCCAGTGCAGGTGCCCAGTCTGTGCCCCCACTCCCAGCTTTTCTTTATGTCAGTTAGTGTGGGAAGGCTTAGGGAGTGGAGCTTAGTTAATATGATAAATAGTTCAGATGCCTTATTCTCAGCCTGTGTGGGTAACATAGTAACATAGTAAGTAAGGTTGAAAAAAGACACACATCCATCAAGTTCAACCTTTTAGTTTTTTGTGTTTTTTTTTTTTAAATCTGCATAACTGCTAGTTGATTCAGAGGAAGGCAAAAAAAAAAACCCCATCTGAATTTGCCTCAGAGGGGGAAAATTTCCTTCGTGACTCCAAAATGGCAATGGGACCAGTCCCTGGATCAACTTGTACTATGAGCTATCTCCCATATCCCTGTATTCCCTCACTTGCTAAACACCATCCAACCCCTTCTTAAAGCTATCTAATGTATCAGCCTGTACAACTGAGAGATTATTATATGATCCCCTTATATATTTATACATAGTTATCATATCACCCCTTAAGCGCCTCTTCTCCAGCGTGAACATCCCCAATTTGGCCAGTCTTTCCTCATAGCTAAGATTTTCCCTTTATCAGCTTAGTTGCCCTTCTCTGTACCCTTTCTAATACAATAATGTTGTATTAAAGGTGGCCAGACAGGCACTATTATTGTATGAAGCCAATAGGCTATTGGGTGTGCGTATGGTGGAAGACAAGCCGACTGATAAAACTCTTGGATACTGGTCGTCTGGTCAATCTGCCAAGATGTTAAATGTTGATGGTGCCTATGGTTGCCACTTTTCTGTAAAAAAATACCGGCCTTCCTATATATTTATCTTTATTCCCTATTAATAACATTGGGATCACTGGCCTTCCTATATATTTATCTTTATTCCATATTAATAACATTGGGATCATATCACTGGCCTTCCTATATATTTATCTTTATTCCCTATTAATAACATTGGGATCACTGACCTTCCTATATATTTATCTTTATTCCCTATTAATAACATTGGGATCACTGACCTTCCTATATATTTATCTTTATTCCCTATTAATAACATTGGGATCACTGACCTTCCTATATATTTATCTTTATTCTCTATTAATAACATTGGGCTCACTGACCTTCCTATATATTTATCTTTATTCCCTATTAATAACATTGGGATCACTGACCTTCCTATATATTTATCTTTATTCCCTATTAATAACATTGGGATCACTGACCTTCCTATATATTTATCTTTATTCCCTATTAATAACATTGGGATTACTGACCTTCCTATATATTTATCTTTATTCCCTATTAATAACATTGGGATCACTGACCTTCCTATATATTTATCTTTATTCCCTATTAATAACATTGGGATCACTGGCCTTCCTATATATTTATCTTTATTCCCTATTAATAACATTGTGATCACTGGCCTTCCTATATATTTATCTTTTTTCCCTATTAATAACATTGGGATCAAAGATAAATATATAGGAAGGTCAGTGATCCCAATGTTATTAATAGGGAATAAAGATAAATATATAGGAAGGTCAGTGATCCCAATGTTATTAATAGGGAATAAAGATAAATATATAGGAAGGTCATTCCATTTTTACCAGCCAGACCAGTAAAATACTGGCAGAGACAGAGTAGCAGGACATAAAGTAATTATTACATGTCTGTGGCTCCTTTAGTCAGTGGGAGAAGAGTTTGGGACTGGAGGCCTGTTGGGATTCTACACATAGGGCCAGTAACAGACTGTCTGTGAGGGAGTGAGGGGGCGCAGCAAACAGAATGGAGCCCAGACTTGATACTACAGGATAAGGGGGCCAGTCAGTGTGACACTAATGAGGGGAGGCAACCCACAGAATGGAGCCCAGACTTGATACTATAAAATAAGGGGAAAATCAGTGCCACTAGTGAGGGGAGGCAGCCCACAGAATGGAGCCCAGCGCTCAGGATACTATATATAGGGTCAGTGGCAACTATTTCCCCTCCCATCTCTCAGGCAGTGAATGAGGGTCAGGGAAGAGAAGCCGCTGCCCACTCAGGTTATGGCGGAGGTGACGTCACGGTGACAGAATGTTTCCCGCCTCCTCACCGCTGTGGCCCCGCCCCTCCGCATCTCTGAGAGACAAGACGGTCTGTGCAGCCTGACTCACCGACATCCCGCGCTACGGAGCGTTACTGGCAGAGCTGAGACGAGAGGCCCGGTGAGTGTGACACGCTGATATAGGACACGGCCTGTGAAGAGAGGGAGCCGGTCGGGGGGGAGCTGTGGGGTCGAGAGGGGCAGCAGGGCCCGGGAGAGATGGGGGCGGGGAGAGAGGGGGTGGGGGCAGGTGCAGGGAGTTACTGTATCTGCCCCATAATAATAACAGCAGTAGGAGTCTGAGGTGGGTACAGTTATATATAGATATATCTATATCTATATATATATATATATATATATATATATATATATATATATATATATATATATATATATATATATATATCTTTGTGTGTGTGTGGGGGGGGGGGGAATGGAGTGTCCAAGAGCAGAGAGGATGCCGGGAAGCTTATTGTGTGAGGCGGCTGCTTGTACTAAATACAGTAATGCTGAGGAGCAGCGGGAATTGTGGGAAATACTGGGGCTGTCAGGGAAAGAACACTGGAGTGTGTGTGTCTGTCTTTATTATATGTGTGTGTCTATGTGTATATATGTGTGTGTCTATATGTGTATATATATGTGTGTGGGCGGATTGTACTAAGTGGTGTTTAGTAAGGGGGGTGTTTGTGCTGCAGGAGAGAACAGACAGGGGAGGGATTTGTTGTAGGAAGACTGGGAGTCAGGAGGCTTGTATGATATATAGATATTACGTGTTACTCCTGTACAGCTTCATCTGCTCTCTCACTGACTCTTTATATGGGACTGGGGATATGATACTGCACAAGTCACTGACTATATCGATATATAGTAGTTTTGATGCTGTGCAGGAAGATTAAAAAAAAAAAAAAAAATATATATATATATATATATATATATATATATATATATATGGCTGTGACTGTACAGTAAGGTAATTATATATGGCTGGGAAATGATATTGTGTTGGAACATAATACAAGGCTCTTCTCTTTCTGCAATGACATGGTTGCCATATTGGATATTGATTGGGTTGGATGTTTCTGACTTACAACCTTTGCTGTTTGTGGGATGGAGTGAAAATCAGGGGTGTTCTTATAGGGAGGGGGTGATAGTTGTGATTGTGCTGAGCCGGCAGGTAATAATGGCTACAGATACTGTATAATGTAGGGTTACTTAAAAGCAGTCCTTGGCAACATGCCGCTTGTGAGGCCCCTGACTAATCAAAATGATACGTCATGTGGGCGTTCATGCAGATTTTTTTGGGTTACTTGTGGTTTCTCCAGCCAAATAGTAAATGTAGCATCAGTGTGCTGTGCTGCCATGTGAGTTATTCCATGTTGTGAGGAGACAATACACACCGCTTCATGCTCCGATCCTAAACACGGAGGCACAACTGCACAACAACAGCACCTCCTGTTGGGCTTTATAGGATAATCATTATTTGTCTCATTAGTGAATTGATGGGGTTGCTGTGAGGGAGTTTAACTACATTTATTTTAGGGGTAACCCCTGATTGTAGTTAAATTGAGGTATTGACATCAGGCAGAGACATAGGTTGTACTGGGAGTGGAAGGAATGTTATAGGAAAGGCTGCATTGCTATATTATGTTTTATTATTGCCCAGTGGTTCTCAGAGACTGTGGCCCCTGTACACTGGAGGGTACCTCTATATAATGGAATGTCTGAGCATTACTGACGTGCTGGAGCTGTGCAGGGATTTCATGCAAGGCCTTGGCTTGTTTAATGCAGCTCAGTTGCCTTGGCTAGTACACGTCCCACAGTGTTGATTGCCTGCAGTTGTACGCCCATTGTTCTACACCTTTATCTTCCTGTCGTGTTGCCCCCTCCAGCTCTTCTATTTTCTTCAGCTTTGCTATTAAGAAGCTGCTGATCTTTACACTGCTTTTAGGCCTGCTTTATTGCCACCATCTGCCTAATATTTACTTCCACGTGGCCTTATACAGACATGAGATCCGTCATCCAGAAAGCTCTGAATTACGGAAATGCTGTCTCCCAGAAACTCCACTATGATCAAATAATCAAATCTGTAAAAATGATTTCCTTTTTCTGTGTGATAATAAAACGGTACTTTGTACTTGATCCCAACTAAGATATAATTAATCCTTATTGGAAGCAAAATCAGCCTATTGGATTTATTTAATGTTTACATTTTCTAGTAGACTAAGGTATGAAGATCCAAATTGCAGAGAGATCCTTTATCCTGAAAACACCAGTTCCTGAGCATTCTGGATAACCAGTGCCATATCTGTAGTAGAAATTAGGGATGCACTGAATCCAGGATTCAGTTCGGGATTCAGCCAAGATTTCAGCAGGTTTCTGTTTCGGCTGAATCCTTCTGCCCAGCCAAAACAAATCGAAATCCTAATTTGCATATGTAAATTAGGGATGGGAGGAAAATAGCATAACTTTTTGTCACAAATCAAGAAAGTAAAAAAAATTTCCCCTTCCTATATGCAAATTAGGAATAGGTTCGGGATTCGGCCGAATCATTTGCAAAGGATTCAGATGTTCGCCCGAATCCAAAATAGTGGATTCGGTGCATCCCTAGTAGAAATGTGCTGTGAAAAATGCTACAGTCTTTAAGATTTAGTTAATATATTCAGAATTACGTTATTCTTCTTAAAGTGCGGGTATGGGACTTGTTATCCAGAATGCTTGGGACCTCGGGTTTTCCAGATAAGGGATCTTTCTGTAATTTGGATCTTCATACCTTAAGTCTACTAGGAAAATCATGTAAACATCAAATAAACCCAGTAGGCTGGTTTTGCTTCTAATAAGGATTAATTATATCTAAGTTGGGATCAAGTAAAAGGAACTGTTTTTTTTATTACATAGAAAAGGGAATTAGTTTAAAAAATATGGATTATTTGGATAAAATGCAGTCTCGGGAAGACGGCCTTTCTGTAATTCAGAGCTTTCTGGATAATGTATCACACAACTGTACCTTGAATAAACAAGGATAGTGTTGCCTGCAGAAACTGGTCCATTCAGAAATCATGAACTTGGGAATCCCTGCCCTTTAAGAGACTCATTGGTGATACAGATCCCTGCAGGTAATATGGAAATTAATATTTTTTTCTCTTTCTGATCTATATGCTAGCTGTTCATTCAGGGTATAGGTTCTGTATCTGTGATGCATTAAATGCACATTATAAATTGCCGCAGAACCAGTGATCCAGAAATAAGATGCAATACAGGGGCTAATAACTTAATAGATTTGGTAGACTGATGTTTTTTTTAAGTTGATAACTAAGGCAAAGGAATATTAGAAATTCTTAGACACCAACCGCCTAAAATCCCTTGCTAAAACATATACAAGAGGGAATCCTACAGTTAATGTAGCAGATAGCATGTGATTTTCTGACAGATGTTTGGGTAATGAGTCCATAAATGACTACATGCCTGCATTGTTGCCTTCGAAAATTCCACTGGGACTTGCTGCTCTGGAATATAAAATAGAGTATACTATGGCTAGTATTGTATTTATTTATTCAGTGCCACATAAATCCAAATTAGCTTACAGTGTATTTATTCTCACGGTCTCCTCTATGACCAGGTTTCAATGTGAGGTTCTTGTCCTGAAGAGCTAACACTCTATACGGAAGAGGAGACTGATTGGGGTTCAGTATCAGGACTGGACTTGTATCATCCCTGTCCTACTGTATGTGCAGGGCATTACTTGTATTTCTGCATAAGAATTCGTGGACACATTTCTGTGGGTATTTCCATTTAGACAAGCAGCAATACAGTGATCTCTGCTTATAGCACCTACTAAAAATCCATGGGTTGTGTGCGGGAGTCAGTAGAGACCATGGCTGTGTTTCATTAATGGAGAGATCAAGTAATGAAATATATGCTGTGATATCAGTTACTGTCATGATTTTGTAGTCAGACATTTGTACTTTGCAGTGTTTGTATTGGATTCGGCTTAAGCCTGTAGATGCCATCCACCGTGAAATTTATGCCCGGGCATAAATGTACCATTATATTGATTTATAGGTCTGCGTTCATTATATGATCTTTTCCAGGTCTTCACTGGCAACATGCAGTGCCAGAAGACTGGCACTGAAAGGGTTAGAGATGTTAGGAAAATGATTGAAGGGGCAGTGTGACCCATATTCTACAGGAGTTTAAAGCTTGATCTAAACCGAACAGAATGTGAAACTGAAAGTACTTTCATTTTCACTTAAATTCCCTTTGTATGGGAACCGTTATCCAGAAAGCTCTGAATTACGGAAAGGTCGACTCCATTTTATCTAGATCAGTGATCCCCAACCAGTAGCTCGCGAGCAACATGTTGCTCTCCAACCCCTTGGATGTTGCTCCCAGGGGCCTCAAAGCAGGTGCTTATTTTTGAATTCCAGGCTTGGAGGTGAGTTTTATTGCCTGAAAACCAGGTGCACTGCCAAACAGAGTCTCAATGTAGGTTGGCAATCCACATAGGGGCTACTAAATGGCCAATCACAGCCCTTATTTGGTACTCCAGGAACATTTTTCAGGCTAGTGTTGCTCCCCAACTCCTTTTACTTCTGAATGTTGCTCACAGGTTGTAAAGGTTGGGGATCCCTGATCTAGATAATCCAAATTTTTAAAATGATTTCCTTTTTCTGTGTAGCTTGTAATTGATCCCAACTAATATATAATTAATCCTTATTGGAAGCAAAACCAACCTGTTGGGTTTATTTAACGTTTACATTTTTAGTAGACTTAAAGGGGTTGTTCACCTTTACATTAAATTTTAGTCTGAAGTAGAGAGTGATATTCGGTTGGTTTTCATTTTTTATTTATGGTTTTTGAGTTATTTAGCCGTTTATTCAGCTGTTCTCCTGTTTGCCATTTCAATAAAATTTTCTGCTTGTTAGGGTCCAAATTATCTTCGCAACCATCTATTGATTTGAATAAGAGACTGGAATATGAATAGCAGAGGCCTGAATAGAAAGATGAGCAATAATGTAGCCTTACAGAACATTTGTTCTTTGGATGGGGTCAGTGACCCCCATTTGAAAGCTGGAAAGAGTCAGAAGAAAAAGGCAAATAATTCAAATACTATAAAAAAGAAAAAAAGGAAGTCCAATTGAAAAGTTGCTTAGAATTAGCCATTCTATAATATACTAAACTTAACTTAAAGGTGAACGACCTCTTTAAGGTATAAAGATCCAGATTACAGAAAGATCTGTTAAGTGGAAAACCCCAGGTCCCGAGCATTCTGGATAACAGGTCCCATACCTGTATAATGAACTCTGAGACACAGACGGCACCAGTTAGAATGATTTGGAGGGGTTTGTTTATACAGTGCTCATTCTCTCTAAACTGGTGGGGACAAGCGTAGCCAAATCAAGGAAAGTCAGCTCTAAACAGGGATTTTGACTTCTTCCAAATTCTATGTAAATACGTTCTCTAACAGGCGCTGCTTTCAGATGTAAATACATTTTTTTCCCATCACAATAGGTTATATATTTATCCATATTAGAGACTCTGTCTGTGGTTCGCATAGCAACTGCCTGCAGATGCGATTCACCTCTGATTTATTACGAAAAGATGCAGTGGAAAAATTGTAATGCATGAAAACCTCGTTGAATGTTAATTAATCAACTCTTAACTGGTGCAGGCACAAAAAGCATGGGTTTGTTTTTTGTATGCTGTCTTGAGATTTTAAGCTGTGCCTCGGTTCACTCCTGCACTGAAATTGGCTCATAACATGCATTTCTTATAAAGGTATTTAAAGGAAAACTATACCCCCAAAATGAACACTTAAGAAACAGTTCACATTATATTAAGTGGTTCACATTATATTAAGTGGCATATTAAAGAATCTTACCAAACTGGAATATATATATTTTAGTAAATATTGTCCTTTTACATCTCTTGCCTTGAGCCACCATTTCGTGATGGTCTGTGTGTTGCCTCAGAGATCACCTGACCAGAAATACTTCAACTCTAAGGGGCCAATTCACTAACTTCGAGTGAAGGATTCGAAGTAAAAAAACTGGTGTGTTTTTTGGGCTACTTCGACCATCGAATGGGCTACTTCGACTACAACTTTGAATCGAAGGATTCGAACTAAAAATCATTCGACCATTCGATAATCGAAGTACTGTCTCTTTAAGAAAAAACTTCGACCCCCCTAGTTTGCCGTCTAAAAGCTACCGAACTCAATGTTAGCCTATGGGGAAGGTCCCCATAGGCTTTCCTAAGTTTGTTTGATCGAAGGATATTCCTTCGATCGATTCGAAGGATTTAATCGTTCGATTGAAGGAATAATCCTTCGATCGAACTATTTGCGCTAAATTCCTTCGACTTCGATATTCAATGGCACATACTACTAGAAAAGTATATTATTATGAAAATGGTTTATTTACATGAAGCAGGGTTTTACAAATGAGCTGTTTTATGCAATATCTTTTTATAGAGACCTACATTGTTTGGGGGGTATAGTTTTCCTTTAAGCTGTTATCCAGAAACAGACTGTCCAGGAATCTCAATTACGGGAACGCCCATAGACTCAGTTTTAATAAAATAATTTACATTTTTAAATATTTCCTTTTAAAAGCAAAAAAACAAAAGTACATTGTACTTGATCCCAGCTATGATATAATCAATCCTTATCGGAGGCAAAACCAGCCTATTGGGTTTCATTAATGTTTAAATGTTTTTGTAGCAGACATAAGCTATAAAGATTGCGGAAAGACCCATTATCTGGAAAATAAACATTGATCAAAACCCCTGATTATCACTTACATCTTAAAGGGGGTTGTTCACCTTTTTAGTATTATGTAGATAGGGTATTCTGAAACAAATTGCAATTGTTTTTAATTTTTTATTATTTGTGGTTTTTGAGTTATTTAGCTTTTTATTCGGCAGCAATTTCTGCCATCTGGTTGCTAGGGTCCAAATTACCCTAGCAACCATGCACTGATTTTAATTGGAGACTGGAATAAGCACTCACCCCAAATCTCCCCCTAACTGGCCTTCAGACTGGGTCCCCTTAGCTCATAACAAGGTTACAGATATATAGAAACATTGGGGTAACAGTCACCCTGCTATAGTTCCAGGGGTACCCAGGGCACAAATAAGCACTCACCCCAAATCTCCCCCTAACTGACCTTCAGACTGGGCCCCCTTAGCTCATAACAAGGTTACAGATATATAGAAACATTGGGGTAACAGTCACCCTGCTATAGTTCCAGGGGTACCCATGGCACAAATAAACACTCACCCCAAATCTCCCCCTAACTGACCTTCAGACTGGACCCCCTTAGCTCATAACAAGGTTACAGATATATAGAAACATTGGGGTGTCACCCTGCTATAGTTCCAGGGGTACCTAGGGCACAAATAAGAACTCACCCCAAATCTCCCCCTAACTGGCCTTCAGACTGGGCCCCCTTAGCTCATAACAAGGTTACAGATATATAGAAACATTGGGGTGTCACCCTGCTATAGTTCCAGGGGTACCTAGGGCACAAATAAGAACTCACCCCAAATCTCCCCCTAACTGACCTTCAGACTGGGCCCCCTTAGCTCATAACAAGGTTAGATATATTGAAACATTGGGGTGTCACCCTGCTATAGTTCCAGGGGTACCCAGGGTACAAATAAGCACTCACCCCAAATCTCCCCCTAACTGACCTTCAGGCTGAACCCCCTTAGCTCATAACAAGGTTACAGATATATAGAAACATTGGGGTAACAGTCACCCAGGTATAGTTCCAGGGGTACCCAGGGTACAAATAAGCACTCACCCCAAATCTCCTCCTAACTGACCTTCAGGCTAGGCCCCCTTAGCTCATAACAAGGTTACAGATATATAGAAACATTTGGTTGTAGATCTATGGAGACATTGGGGTAACTTTTTCAGGGGTACCCAGGGATTCATGTTGAGAATTTTTATTACCCGTCCATCCGTTTTTGCCTTGTTGTGCTGTTGGGGTTGCTGCAGATCATGCATTAATGGTGAGTAGCGACGGCTAAGTAGAGAGGGGCTTCATTGCTGAGGCGGCTGAGAACTGGTCATGGGTAAAAGGAGATGAAGGAGGAAAATTTGATTGGAGAATTTCTGCTGGTGCTGATTGGAGTGGTCAGCAGGGTGTTGTGGGGCTGTGTACGCCATTAGGCAGTTGATTGAAATGATGCTGTGGAATACGGCTTATTTACACAATTCGTCCGAGTGTTTGTTGAAGTGAGGTATATACTGGAGTGACCTAGCACAGAGACTATTTTGGGGGAATGGGAAACAGATGTGGGACTGCAGGATGTGGCCAGTTCTAATGGAGCCATTACATGTGGGGAGCAGAGAACATAGAATGGGAGCGGAGAATAAAGTAAACACCGGCCCACAGATATAGGGGTGACTTGCAAGTGCCCCATTGCTATAAAGCAGAGCACACAGCACTTTGTATATAGAACTAAAGGCTCAGATTTTGTATATAGAACTAAAGGCTCGCTTTAACCCCTTTGCTCTCCAGGAGACCTGCAGTGAAGCTGAGCTGGTTCTGTAGCTCTTGCTAAAAGAACTGTTTCATTGAGGTAGATTATAGCCGTATACTATCTGAGTTAGAAATCAGCATGCAGCCGTGCTTAGAATGCGTCTTATCCTCCAATTCTGTAAGTTTAAAGGGGAAGGAAACCTCGTCGGCGCTAACCCCCCTCCCGTGTATTGCTCCCTCCTCCACCCTGGCCTACCCCTCCCGCTGGGCAAATGCCCCTAACTTGTTACTCACCCTTCTGCGCAGGTCCAGTCCAGGGAGTTCACAGGCAACATCTTCTTCCACGCGATCTTCTTCCTCCTTTGACCGGCGCATGCGCAGTAGGATCGTTTCGCCAGTACGATCTACTGCGCATGCGCGTGACTTTTGGCGCATGCGCAGTAGATCCGTACCGGCGAAATGCTCCTACTGCGTATGCGTCAAAACGCCGGTCAAAGGAGGAAGAAGATCGCGTGGAAGAAGATGTCGTCTGTGAACTCCCTGGACTGGACCTGCGCAGAAGGGTAAGTAACAAGTTAGGGGCATTTGCCCAGCGGGAGGGGTAGGCCAGGGGGGAGGAGGGAGGGGGGGAAATACACAGGAGGGGGGTTAGCGCCGACGAGGTTTCCTTCCCCTTTAAAGGATCTCTCTACATAGTTTTTCCTTTTTCTTTTGCATTAAAGGAGAAGGAAAGGCTTGCAGCATTTGGAGGTTCCAAATGTTAGGCACCCCTAAGTGAATGTATTTACTTACCCGTAAACCCCGGGCCGGTGCTCCTATCAGCAAAAAACTGCACCGGCCCCGGGTTATACCAGTGAGCACCACGGATCGATCCTCTTCCATCTTACTCCTTCTTCACGCGGCTTTAACTTTAACTAAAAAGTCCATATTTCTTTCAACTGCGCTTGCGTTTCCCCCAGGGAAATTTGAAGACAGAAGTGGATCACTCCGGGTGCTCACTGGTATAACCCCAGGCTGGTGCAGTTTTCTGCTGATCGGAGCCCTGGCCCGGGGTTTCAGGTAAGTAACTAAAATCACTTGGGGTGTCTAACATTTGGCACCGCAAGTGCTGCAAGCCTTTCCTTCTCCTTTAAATATATCATATTATGGTGTAAATGAGGTCTTCCTGCTTGGATTGGAATTAAAATGCATGTCTAAGCCTCCAATGTTCTGTACTATCTCCTATAATACTCCAGCAGTGTTTCAAGCCTCAAATTAAAAAAATAGCACCTGCTTTGAGGCCACTTGGAGCAACATCCAACATGTTGCCCATGAGCCACTGTTGGGGATCACTGGCCTAGAATGCAGATGGAGGCTTATAGAGGGAGCAGCATGGAGTGTAAAGATGGCCATTGACGCACCAACAATATCGTAAAAAAAAAAAATTCCGTACAATTTTGGGTGCGTGTATGGTGGGAGATGAGCCAACTGATATTGGTCAGCGCGTCGATTGGGCTGGTCGGAAAATTTTTATCGGCCCCTTTGAACACACCCGAACATCGGCCCTTGTTAGTGCTGAATCGTCAGATAGAGGTAGAAGTCTATTGTTTCTATATGTATATCTGATGATTCAGCTCTACACGTGTGTATTAAAAAGATCTTTCCTGGAAACCTCTTCTTCAGGAAATATTGTAATGTCTATGGCCACCTTAAGGTTAGGGCCAGACAAGGCCAAGATCTATTGAAATCCGCAGGCTGATTTCAGCCCCCGACTGCTAGCCGACTCCTCTCCTGTGTTCGTGTCCAGAAGCCTTGTTTGGCTTCAGCATGCACATACTCTGCTCAAAATGCAAAATCCACGTCTGGGCCAGTGCAGACACAAGGCTTCTGGACACGAACAAACAAGAGGTGTCTGCATTTTGCGCAGAGCATGTTCATGAGTGGAGTCTCCTGTTTCTTCACCAAAATCCGCACCTGAGCTGACAGAAGACATATGGACTAGTGATGACCCAACCTAGCTTGGCCCCGCCTTGCAGTGATGTCACAAATCTATAAATGGATAAGCCGAAAGTGTTGGGTCGTGGGCAGGAAGAGCGGAAGGAACCAATCAACCTCCAACTCACTCCGATCCGAAGATTTGAAGCGGCAGCTGACCCAAACCCACCCAATCCACGGGTCCCGTGGGTTTTGGCCCGGCCTACACATCACTATTACGGATGCGAACACAGAAGAGGAGCCTGCTAGCGGTGGGTGTTGAATTGGGCCTGCAAATTTCAGATTTCCAAGGGTTCATTTCAGCCCAGTCTGGCCCTAGCCTATAACTTGATTTGACTAGAATCGTGATGGAATCTTACGGGGGGGGACGGGGCTCGTTGGTGAGTTCAACTGAAGCGATGGGATTGGCTAGAACAGTAATGGCAGTTTACAGGGGGAGGGGTGGGGGTAACTCAAGCAGTAGGTGGAGCTAGAACACTGATGACCTCTTTCAGAAGGAGGGGCAGACAGTTCTGAGACACAAAAGTGTAACATTTATAAGAAAAGTTTTGCCGTGAAATAACGCCCATAGGAGCATATTTATCAAAGAGTGAAGTGTAGAGATCGGCACCGTCCACTAGAGTGAAATCCCGGCACTCTCCATTCATTTCTATGGCATTTTGAAAGTCATATTTAAAGTGAATTTTCACTTTCAACCATAATCTTTTAAAAATCCCATAGAAATGAATGGAGAGCAGTGGAATTTTATGGTGTCGATCTCTAACTTCACTCTTTGATAAATGTACCCCATAGACTTTAATGTATAGTAAAAACACGCACGGTTTGGAAAATGACACACAAAACAATATCCCATTAACTTTAATGTGTTTGGTGAAATTTTCGACAAAACAATATGAACACCAAGCTGTATATGGATTTTAATATAGAAACGCAATAGCTTTTAGTGCTCCTTTTACAAGACCTTCGGCGGATTCCATACTGGAGATGGGCTTCATTCCTTTTCAGTAGGACCCTGAGATCACGCCTCGTCTCTTACCTATTTTGGGCTATTGTGTCTCCCAGCTGTGAGCCAACCTCCTCATTGTCTGTATCTTCCTATACATTGTCTTCTCTTTATATTCTGTCCCTTTTGGCTGCTCAGTGCTCCCCTCTTTCTCTCCATTCTAAGACCAGTTTGATCTGTAATATTCTCCTGCGCTGGGTTTCTTTCTCCCCAAACTAGCGTTGTTTTGCTGTTTTCTCCAGATGAAAAGCTGCTTTTATCCTGACATTTGCCTTTTTCTTTTGATTTATTTATTTTTTTCCTTGCTGAGTGAGCTTTTAAAAAAAACAGATAAAAAAGATGTTGCACTATATGTGAGTGCCTGGAGAAATCCGCATTATTAACATGTGCTGAACAGGGGGCAATGATTTATGCTGCACCCAGTAAGAGAATAATGTTGACCCCACTAGTATAGTCTCCGCCATAAGGCCAAATGTGGAGCAACATCAACCCAACACAAAATGTCAGTATATTTTCTCTTTTAGAGACATTTTAAATGACGTGCTGCCTGTTTTGGTTTTTCCCTATACATTTTTTTTCTGAAGCTCCCCAAAAAAATTTCAGGTACAAAAAGAATTTGTTTTGACATTTTTTGCCTTATTCTTTTGACCCTTTCCAGCTGTCAAATGCTCTGTAAGGCTACAAATGTATTGTTGTTGTTACTTTAAATTACTCATCTTTCTATTCAGACCTTCTCCTATTCATATTCCAGTCTCTTATTCAAATCAATACATGGTTGCTAGGGTAAATTGTAGGGATGCACCGAATCCAGGATTCGGCTCGGGATTCTGCCTTTTTCAGCAGGATTTGGATTCGGCCGAATCCTTATGCCCTGCCGAACCAAATCCTAATTTAGGGGTTGTGGAGGGAAATCAAGTGACTTTTTGTCACAAAACAAGGCAGTAAAACATTTTTCCCACTCCTAATTTGCATATACAAATTCGGTTAAGTATTCTGCCAAATCTTTCGCAAAGGATTCGGCCAAATTCTAAATAGTGGATTCAGTGCATCCCTAGTAAATTGTACCTTAGTGACCATATTGCAGAAATTGAAAACTGAAGACCTGCTAAATAAAAAGCTTAATAACTCAAAAAAACACAAATAATAAATAATGAAAACCAATTGCAAATTGTTTTAGAATATCACCCTCTACATCATACTAAGTTAATTTAAAGTGAACAACCCCTTTAAGTGGCCTACAACCAACCTGGTCAGTAGAAAGGGTGAGTGGCTGCAAAGTCCTCTTCCTCTAAAGAACATTCAAACAAAGTTGGTTATTTCTGTCTTTGGATGGGGTTATCATGGCCTATACAGTAGTGCTGTGCAGGTCAAGAAATTCTTAACCCGACCCTAACCCGCCCCACAGTGACATCAAAAGTCTATAAATATAGGTGCTAGGTGAGAGCAGGAGACGAGGTCAACCCGGAACCACCCGCGACCCAAAGATTTTGTGCACCTGGCCAACCCGTGGGTTTCGGGCCGGCCTGCACATTACTACTCTACAGGCTGCATTATTCCTCTCCACTATGACGAGACGTATCCCAGAAGCCTGTAAAATTACAGTATCCAAAGTATAGCGGGACAGGCTTGTAAAGCAACCTATGAAAGATGTTTTGGTGGTGGTGTGGGAGCTGGGGGCAGTGCTGACACTTAATCAGTGCTGGGCATTCGTCTGCTCACTTTGTATACTCATTGCATTGTCAACACCATCATTTCTGTAGGAAAAGCTTCAACAGTGCGTAATGGAACCCATGCAGTGAGGTTGGTAACGAACATAGATGGAAAAAGTTGTTCCTAGAGGGTATTTTGTACAATCCAACTGACTGGGCCAATGCAGCCATGGATCAGTAGGATCTATATAGTGAATGACATGCTCCAGTTCTAGTAACCAATCGCAGCAAATCTTATGGTGACATTTATTGCTCTGCTGCGGGTTACTACACCGTGGGCAGGTTTATACCTGTCATTAGATTGCTAAAGATATTCGAAGAAGAACCATAAGGACTTCAGCCAGTTGATAGTCCCAATTGACTTGGTCAGTAGATGCAACACGTGTGTGGGCCTGTTACCCCTAAGACCAGCCAAATGCACTCCTTGTTTTTTAATGAAGGCACCCATGCATAAATGGTTCCCTAAGTAAAACTTCGTCTTCTTCCCATTTAGTACAAAGGAATGACCATGCTAGAGTTCTTTATGGGAGTTATCAGGAGTTCTTTTTGTCATTATACATCCTCTGACAACTTCAATAGACAATGCTATTTGCTGGAATTTATTTAGGGTCATTGGCACTAGATCCTGCACGGAACCAATTTGTCAAACCCGACCCGCAACCCTCATACTTACCCGCTACCTGACCAGCAAGTACCTTATCCGCAACCCGGATTTGCGACCCGCTGACCATCAAGAAACAAAGTGCTGTCATTGTAATGTAGAGAGACATGAAGTCTGGTGAGTTTAATAGAGTAAGCTCTAATACATCTTCTAGGCAAAAGGAGCCCCCCTATAAGGGTAAAGTCACACTGGGAGATTGTCACCCATGCGACTAATCGCCTCTTCTTTGGGGCGACTAATCTTCCCCCCCCCCTGTTTTCCGTCTGCTAAAATGAGAAATCACTTGTGGCACTCGTGACGCTTCGTTTTCCTGAAGTTGCCCGAAGTTTCCTCGTGAGTCATTCTAGTAGGCGGAAGACAGGGGGAAGCAGCTCAGGGCGATTAGTCGCCCCAAAGAGGCAATTAATCGCCGGGCGACTAATTCTCCCAATGTGACCTTACCATAAGATATATTGGATCTAACTGTCAATGAATATCTGACACCCAACTGCTGCATGAAGACAGAATGAAGAGAAACAGATGCTGAGAGAGGAATAGTGAAGATAAACTTGATTATTTCAGAATTTTTTATTTCAGTATGCTGAAGCTTATATTCCGTTTTCGTGATAGTTTCCATTTAAGATGCGCTCGTTTGGCAACCTCACCAAACGGATCTTATGGTATATGGCCACCTTCAGACTGAGGAACTGACATTCATCTACTGCCCACAGCAGCCATTGCTCTCCAGCCAATTACCCGGCTTATCCTGGTCTCTCTCTCTCTGTGCCATGGCTCGTGTAGCAGGTGTATGAGGTGCAGGTGTAGAGTGAGCACAATTCAATGTAATCTGATTTTTTGCTGCAGTAACCTTGAATGCCCTGCCTCCCTGCCTTCTGTGCAGTGGAACAGCTCAATCTGCTCATTGCCCCGAGCCACATACCTTAAGGCTAGGGGCACACGGCGCGATTTCGCCGCGATTCTGCGCTGGGCGAGTTGTTGCTGCGTTTTTTAAGCCGAAATAGCTTTGCTAACTTTGGCGCTGGCGTCAATGCAAATCGTGGCGAAATCGCTGCGCTAATTCACACGCGGCGATTCTTTTTCTACTGTCGCCCGGAAACGCCCAGCGAGGCAACTTCGGACGACAATAGAAAACGAATCGCCGCGTGTGAATTAGCGCAGCGATTTCGCCGCGATTTGCATTGACGCCAGCGCCAAAGTTAGCAAAGCTATTTCGGCTTAAAAAACGCAGCGACAACTCGCTTAGCGCAGAATCGCGGCGAAATCGCGCCGTGTGCCCCTACCCTAAAATGACTGGAGGAAATCCATTGTTTTTTTGTTTTTTTTAACCCTTTTAGACCAGAGATGTTTGGTGAGGCCAGGGATCCCAGAAATGACACAATTATCTAATTTTAACAGTGTTGTGTCACAGTGCAACCTCAAATGTCCAATATCTGGTTGATTTTGGGCCAGATATCAGTCAGACAGGACCTTTTGAGCTCCATGGAAACAGGCCGATAAGCTGCCAATTTAGCTTCTATTGGCCCATACATGGGATATTTATGCAGATCAACCAGACTGTGGTATAATAAAGAAAATGAGCCTATATATCGATACTTCCGCCGTAAAGCAAGTGTGGACTGTTGTGACAGAAAAAAAACAGTTGAGTGTGTGCTGGCAAATACATTCTCCCACTCAACCAGAAAAGTGACTACTGTGCTTTTAAGGAGTGAAATAAAAAATACTTATTTGTGTTTTCAGGTGTATATAAAGGTATGGGATACATTATCAGAAACCCGTTATCCAGAAAGCCCCAAATAACATAAAATAGAGTCTATGGGAGACTGCCTTTCCATCTAAATGTTTAAAAATTATCTTTTTCTGTGCAATAACAAAACAGTAGCCTTGATCCCAACTACCGTATATACTCGTGTATAAGCCGACCCGTGTATAAGCCGAGGTACCTAATTTACCTAAGAAAACTGGAAAAATGTATTGACTCGTGTATAAGCCTAGGGGCCCCATGTCAGATTTCAAAATGTGAATGTGACCTGGCCGCAACAATTGGGGGACACTGGGCAGGTACCTGTTAAAGGGTCCTCTGTCTACCCCTATTTCATGTTTGCTTCCCTCTGTCGCTCTCCCCACCCCGGCCCTCACGTCTGCTGCTCTTCCCTCTGTCACAGTAAAACGTGACCCGGCCCCAGCAGGACTGTCTGTGACTGACTGTGTCGCCGCCCGGAGCAGGTCCAGGAGCTCCGGGCGGCGCGTCCTTCCCTGCCGGCGACACAGTCAGTCACAGACAGTCCTGCTGGGGCCGCGGAAGGAGGTATGACCCGCGTATAAGCCGAGTTTGAGTTTTTCAGCACATTTTGGGTGCTGAAAAACTCGGCTTATACGCGAGTATATACGGTAAGATATAATTAATCCTTATTGGAAGCAAAACCAGCTTATTGGGTTTATTTAATGTTTACATGATTTCCTAGTTGACGTAAGGTATGAAGATCCAAATTCCAGAACGATCCGTTGCCCAGAAAGCCCCAGGTCCTGAACATTCTGGATAACCGGTCTCATACCTGTACAATATCCAGGCTGTTGTGTTTAAGCCTTTGTTTAGCAAGGTTGCTAATATGGGGGTGGTTCACCTTTAAGTTAACTTTGAGTATGTTATAGAATGGGCAATTGCTCTTCTTTATATTTGTTTTTGAATTATATGCCATCTTCTGTCTCTCTTCAGCTTTCAGATGGGGGTCACTGACCCCATCTAAAAACAAATGCTCTGTAAGGCTACACGTATTGTTATTGCTTCTTTTTATCACTCGTCTTTCTATTCAGGCCTCGCCTATTCATAGTTCAGTCTCTTATTAAAATCAATGCATGGTTGCTAGGGTAAATTGGTCCATAGCAACCAGAATGCAAAAACTGCAAACTGAAGAGCTGCTTAATAAAAAGCTAAATAGCTCAAAAACCACCAAATGATAAAAAATAACCATTTGCAAATGGTCTCAGAATATCACTCTCTACATCATGTTCACAGTTAATTTAAAGGTGAACAACCCCTTTGATTAGGTGCCATGTACAGAGAGGAGCTTCTGGAAGGAATATTATTTCAGTGTATCTGCAGTGCTTCAAGACAGATCTTTTTGATATCTAATAACAAAGACAAATCCTCTGGCAACAGGCTGCAAGCACCTCGCTCTTGTCCATGGATGGGGGTTTCTTATTTGGCTACATTGTTGAAACTTTGAAGTGGTTCAGCCGGAACAGAGCGTTTCTAAACACTGGATTTAAAACATAGATGTGAGCGAGGGCTTGTGAGGCTGAATCTGCAGATGGTGTCTGGCACAAACCTACCATTGCTTGATGTTGTGCAACTTGGCACAAGTAGGATTAAAATGAATTTATGATAGGAATTCTGCGAATGGAGTGTTCCGTTTCCTTTGACGTAACTCTGGCATTTGTAATTAATTGAGAAATGTGGGTATGACCATAAGGTGGGGGTGCTATCTGTATATCCTATCTGATCCCCATTGTAAGCAGCAGTCCTGTCCTGCTTTATGGCAGCTGAGATTCTAGCTATCTGTATAACAGAACATTCTGTCCCAGTGGCTGCACAGATCCTATCTGATCCCCATTGTAAGCAGCAGTCCTGTCCTGCTTTATGGCAGCTGAGATTCTAGCTATCTGTATAACCGAGCACATAGCCTATCTGAAATTCTAGCTGCTATTGGTTATGAGGAGGTGGAGCTAAATGATGACTAGTGCAGTTGGTTCCTGCGTAAGATTCTTTTTGCCACAGGTCATTCACCATTCCAGACATATATTGTACAAAAATATTAGGTTGAATGTGTTTTGTATATATTTTATATTTTTTTTAGAATCAACATCTTGAAGCCGGAAACTGATGCAATGACAGAGGTTTGAGTTCCACACACACACATCTGATCCTTTTTTCTGGGGATATTTCTGAATTGTCTACATTGTCATCTCATTGGAGAGCAAGGGAAAGTTCAGCTCACTGACAAAGGTATGTACAGGGATGAATTGCTGGGACTTTTGTTTGTCGTCATATGAAGCAGTGTTTCCAAATTCTAGTATTCATTTATCTTTAACACCGTGGTTCAGCTTCCTGTTATGATGATTCCTTATATAAGAAGCCTGGGACTAAATCAATTTAAGGTTCAAATTTGATTCAGGATTTGGATGTTGTGGATTCAGTGCATCCCTACATATAACAGAAATTATTTCACATTTTGTTGGGTTTTAGAGAAGTACAGTATATTTAAAATAAAAGTGATACTGTCACTTAGGATTCACATTAATAATCTTATTTTAAAATTACAAATTGATCCTAGTCTCACTGACAGGCAGGTGACCATGCACCTGGGAACTAGCGATGTGCGGGTCGTCAGAAACTGGCACCTGCCCCGCCTCTTCCTGATGGGGGCGGAGCAGGCATGCACCTATAAATGGATGCAATGGAGCTTTAAGCCGGCAGAAGTAAATGTTGGTGGAAGTCTGCCTGACCCGCGGGTGTCTGGTCGGTCTTCACATCACGGTTTCCGGATAATGGATCCCATGCCTGTATTAAAATGTGAACAACCTCTTTAGGTACAATGCCACATAGTTGATCTGATTCAATTTCATGTGTTGGTGCGGTGGGGAGTGTTGTGCATCTCTCCATATGGCTGATAACTGCCAAAAAATGGCCACTATTACAGGTAGAGGCAGACCAATCATCTCTAGCCGTAGCACAACTGGAGCGCTTTACAGCTTTATTCCGATGCTGCACTCTGACTATTGGTTGCTACGGTACTTGAAAAAGCATTATAAATTCCTTGCACGTCGTTGAAAATGACTTGTATTCGCCTTATCCTTTCATAAGAGGAATGATCTTCCCTTGCCAAGATCTGAGAAAATAGGGAAATTCAGGTCAAATCTGCTTTTCTGTCATAAAGACATAATAGCAAATACAGATCAAGGTTAGTAATAATCAGGCTGTTGCAGAACTACTAATGACCGTACATGTGGCTGATGAATTCAGGTTGTTGTCAGTAAAGAAAAACTGATGCTGCCGGCAGTGCTTGTCCCTGAGATATGTCTGCAAGCTAAATTATTCAGTTGTGCCTGCAAGGGAGGATCAGCTTAAAGGAACAGTAACATAAAAAAAAGAGTGTTTTAAAGTAATACAAATATAATGCAGTGTTGCTTTGCACTGGGTAAACTGGTGTATTTGCTTCAGAAATGCTACTGTTGTTTATATAAACAAGCTGCTGTGTAGCCATGGGGGCAGCCATTCAAGCACAGGATACACAGTAGATAACAGATAAGTACTCCTATAGTTTATATAAACAAGCTGCTGTGTAGCCATGGGGGCAGCCATCCAAGCACAGGATATACAGTAGATAACAGATAAGTACTACTATAGTTTATATAAACAAGCTGCTGTGTAGCCATTCAAGCACAGTATACACAGTAGATAACAGATAAGTACTACTATAGTTTATGTAAACAAGCTGCTGTGTAGCCATGGGGGCAGCCATTCAAGCACAGGATACACAGTAGATAACATATACGTACTACTATAGTTTATATAAACAAGCTTCTGTGTAGCCATGGGGCAGCCATTCAAGCACAGGATACACAGTAGATAACAGATAAGTACTACTATAGTTTATATAAACAAGCTGCTGTGTAGCCATGGGGGCAGCCATTCAAGCACAGGATACACAGTAGATAACAGATAAGTACTACTATAGTTTATATAAACAAGCTGCTGTGTAGCCATTCAAGCACAGGATACACAGTAGATAACATATACGTACTACTATAGTTTATATAAACCAGCTTCTGTGTAGCCATGGGGCAGCCATTCAAGCACAGGATACACAGTAGATAACAGATAAGTACTACTATAGTTTATATAAACAAGCTGCTGTGTAGCCATGGGGGCAGCCATTCAAGCACAGGATACACAGTAGATAACAGATAAGTACTACTATAGTTTATATAAACAAGCTGCTGTGTAGCCATGGGGGCAGCCATTCAAGCACAGAATACACAGTAGATAATATGTACTACTATAGGTCCCTCCCCCGCACAGCGCCGGCTGCAGGTCCCTCCCCCGCACAGCGCCGGCTGCAGGTCCCTCCCCCACACAACGCCGGCTGCAGGTCCCTCCCCTGCACCCCTGCGGCTGCTGGTCCCTCTGGTATTATGGATTCTGTGTACAGATGGTAGTTGGTGACAGCCAAGTAACATAGGTTAAAGAAGTAATAGGCAGTTGACATCAGAGGCAGTACACTGGTTACTGTTCATAATCACACCACAGTACCCTGGGTCACTGGTCACTATACATTCTCTTTGCAGTGCATAAAGGGTTATTAGCGAAACCCAAAGTCATTGTGTTTTAGTTACACCGCTCCGGTGTGCACTGCAGGGCTGCTCTGTTTAGGTTGATGTAAGCTATACGAAATTTGGTGACTGTTTAAACAGCGAGGTATATGCGAAATAAGGCCAGGGCTTACGCTTCCAGCTTGTGTGATTAAAGCCAGATGTACTGGGATGCAAGTAACTCGGCCACTTTTATATGGGATAAAGGAGAGCTTGATGGCAAAGGGAGTGATTATAAAATGTATTACAGATATTGTAAGTAGAATGAGCTCAGGTCATGGCTATAGGGTGCAAAAATTTTTGGACATTTTAATTGTTCCACCTATGGGACAAAAATAAATTGCCTCTAGGGAAAAGGATCCCAAGTTGCTTTATGCGGGTCACACCCCTGCACAACGCCGTCTTCTGGTCCCTCCCCTGCTAGAAAATCACAACATGAAATAAATAGGATTGTTTTGCTTCCAATAAGAATTAATTGTATCTTAGTTGGGATCAGGTACAAGCTACTGTTTTATTATTACACAGAAAAAGGAAGTAATTAAAACAATTATTTGATTATAATGGAGTCTATGGGAGTCGACCCTTCTGTAATGTAATTCTGAGCTTTCTGGACCTTTACTATACCTGTACTAAAGAAATTGAGGGAAGCCCCCATCCAGTTTATTGGAATGTGTGTCATGGTTTCCTGTATTGTTAAACACAAAGTACAACAGCCTGAGCCTTGGACCTCTTCCCAAATATGCAGTGCGGTATTTCTCTCTAGCGTTTCTGTTCTCCCCCACCCCTTGGCTAGTAGTTAGTAGCACAGCATGCCTCCGTATTCCTGCAGTAATGGCAGCTCTCTCTCTGGCGCCTCATGGCACAATGCTGATCTGGCACTTTGCTGCCTTCTTTATGGAGTCCATCAACTATAAACAAAAATGTCACATGATGGGAATATCTGGAGAATTGTGCTTCACTACTGGAACTGCGCATCCGCTATACATGTTATATAATAAAGCTGCTTATCATCCATCATTTAATAAAGGCAGACAGGCTGCATCCCCTTATGGTTTAGGCATGAAAACTGGTCTGAGACAATTTTTTTTTCTAATTTTAGTTCTGTACATTACCACAATAAATTTTAAATGAACTGCAGACTTTCAGCTTTAATTCAGTGGGTTGAACAAAAACATTGCATAAAAATGTGAGGAACTAAAACACTTTTTTTAATTTCAGGGGCTCAAAAGTAATAGTACAATTGATGCCCATGATTTCATGGGCAGGTGGGGGCAATTCCTTCATTATGTCATTATCAATGAAGCAGATAAAAGCCCTGCAGTTGATTTTAGGGGGTGCTTGTATGTGGAACAGACAACATGCGGTCAAAGGAGCTCTCCATGCAGGTGAAACAAGTCGTCCTTATGCTACAAAAACAGAAAAAACCCATCTGAGAAATTGTTATAATATTAGGAGAGGCAAATCTACAGTTTGGTACATCGTGAGAGAGAAATCACTGGTGAACTCAGCAACGCAAAAAGACCTGGACGTCCACAGAAGACAACAATGGTGGATGATCTCAGAATCATTTCCATGGTGAAGAGAAACCCCTTCACAAGTGAAAAACAGTCTCCAGGAGGTAGAGTCTCCATATCCAAGTCTGCCATAAAGAGAAGACTGCATGAAAGTAAATACAGAGGGTGCACTGCAAGGTACAAGTCACTCATAATCATAAAGAATAGAAAGGCTACATTGGACTTTGCTTAAAAAAAAAAAAAAAAAAAAAAAACTAAAGGCAGCACAGTTCTGGAAAAACCCCAGTCTGACAGCAAGTAGTCAAGGAAGTTGTCAGGAGAAAGAAAGATGCTGCTTTGATGTTCTTCTGGTTGGGAAAATAATTAGAAACCTTTCTCACTTTCTTAAGTGCCCCATCTCTCTTGCTGTTGATTGGAAATAACAGCCCCCATGGGTTATGAAATCCCCCCCCCCTTGTTTCTGCTGATCTCACATAGTTACACTGCAAACATCGCTGTTTTCTCCAGTGGAAGGAACATGCGCATGATCTTGGTAGTCGGATGCCGTGCAGTTGGAGGAGCTCCTCCTTGTGCCTTGTTTTTGTGGGGAGCTATAAGTTATTATTTGGAGAACAGTGGCTTCTTCCAGAGACGTGATTTATTACTACCCTATTATGCAAGTACTAGTTGGGTATAAATAGAACTCATAAGCAGAACAGTGATGTTCCCGAGGTGATGCTTAGTGACCTGTCTCCTTGGCTATAATTCATCTGGTTAATTTGTCACTTTGAGGGATGGAGCTGCCGCACTGCTGTACATGAGCTGAATACATTACTGTATAATGCAGTCCAGGAATCACTGCAAGGATTGTAGCCACAATATGTTTTGTGCTGCTTTGCTCGCTATTCTTCTGTTTCACCCCATACCTTAAAGGTACCTATAATATCTTTCCTAAGATATTCGGTTTGTCTATGGTGGGAGACAAGCCGACCCATATTGACAGAAGAGTTGGGCCCGCTGGCCAGAAAATTTTGATTGGGTGCCTTTGAAGGCCACTGATCGGCCATTGTTAGTGCTGAATCATCAGATACAGGTAGAATTCTGTTGTTTGTATCTGTATATCCGATGATTCAGCTCTAACAGTTAAGGTGGCCATAGACTCAAAGATCCACTCGTTTGGCGACATCGCCAAACGAGCGGATCTTTCCCCGATATGCCACTAAACTGCGTGGCTATATCGGGGGTAATTTGAGCGTTCGGCCGTATGGCCGAACGATCAAATTACGATGCGCCAAGCGGCTCCGACGGGTCGGTCGGGTAAAAATCCAACCTTCCCGAACGATATCGTGGCCAGATATCGATCAGGAAGACCCGTCGGAAGCCCCCATACACGGGCAGATAAGCTGTCAAATCGGTCCAAACTACCGATATCGGCAGCTTTATCTGCCCGTGTATGGCCACCTTTAGTAGTGAAAACAAACCGGGAAAGATCATAATTGTAACGTCTATTGCCACTTTTAGGGTTTGTCTGGTCTCTCAACTATCACTCTTTTCCATGAAGAACCTATGGGCCTGTGACTCGGTTCACCGTGAGATCCCTGCAGACCAGAGATGTTATGGAAACACAAGAGATCTTTGTCCAACTAATGACATTTCGAAGTCATTTTTCCCGCCTCTTCTTCTTAAGGTGGCCATACACGGCCCAATAAAAGCTGCCGACAGACCGAGTCGGCAGCTTATTGGCCCGTGTATGGGGCCCCCCGACGGGCTACCCCGATGAGATCTGGCCGAAAGTCGGCCAGATCTCGATCGGATGGGACTAAAAATCCCGTCGGATCGCGGACGCATCTGTTCGTTGATGCGGTCCCGCGATCCGACCGCCCGTTAGGCATCTTTAGGATCCGATCGTTAGGCCCTAGGGCCCACGATCGGATCAGCCCAATATTGCCCACCTCAAGGTGGGCATATTGGAGGGAGATCCGCTCGTTTGGCGACATCGCCAAACGAGCGGATCTCTCCATGTATGGCCACCTTTAAACTCAGATCAGTCTTCCCTCATCCCTTTGATCCGCAGGTTTTAAAAAAGTGGAAGAAGATAAGTATTAGGGATGCACCAAATCCACTATTTGGGATTTGTGCGAATGAAAGAGTCGGCCGAATACCGAACCAAAGCCTAATTTGCATATGCAAATTAGGATATATTTTTGGTTCTGCTGAAAAAGGCCAAATCCTGAACTGAATCCTGGATTCGGTGCATCCCTAATAAGTACCGTGCTTATATCAAGTTATCAACTCCAACTGGTCACTTAGGAACTATTGTCTTTCTATACAATTATATTAACTGTTCAATTGCAAAATCGTTTATTATTAGTTGTACATAATCGCTAATAACCTCACCTTTGGTCATATTTGACATATGGCTTAAATATATTTATATAATATATAAGGATTCTAATTAAAAATGGATCTCCTCAAGTGATTGTTAAAAAGCAATTCATTCATTTCTATGAAATAAGAGTTCATTGAAGGTTAATCTAATGAGTTAATGGACGTCCGTTAATCTAAAGTGCAGTGCAAATATATAGTAAATGAATTTTCTTCCCAATTAATTGATGTTTATAAATTGAAAGATTGATTTTGTCATCAGTAAAATAATAGGGATAAATTATTTTACCAATCTGCTCAAATTCATGATGTAATAGAAATGCTGAAATAAGAAGAGGTGGAGTTGTCCCGTAATCGGCGGCCTCGATTGTTTCTATTCCTGGGACACCACAAAGCTGAAGAAGGCAGGGTAACCGGGCTGTGGTCTCAAATGTTAAAACTGCCCTAGACTCTTGCAGAGGACTAGTTAAAGCTCCCCATAGACACAACGATTCTTCTTGCCGAACGACCGATTTTAGGGAAGTCCGACCAATCCTTTGAAATTATCGTGCGGTTAGTGGGATTCGAACGATCGTACATCTTACGATTTTTCGGCCGACATCTGTCAGAAAATTGATCGGCCAGGTCAAAAAATCTTTGTAGGTCCCAGTGCAATGTATCTATGTTTGTAGGGCCAAGCAGGCAGCTCCCCTTTGTTTTCCTGGCAAATTGTTTTTTCTAGTTGATGGTAAATTCGTACAATCGTTCCGAGAAGATCGTGGTCTCACGATCAGGATCTGATCTTTTAAAAATCTCAACATCTATGGCCAGCTTAAGACTAAATAACTACAAATCCTAAAACCTTCTTCGCGTCGACAATCTCCCCGAACTGCCTTCCCCTACCTTCCTGCAGGCTATAATGAAAAATCGGCAGCGGTATTACACTCGCGTTGCTTTGTTTTCCGAAGTTGCCTCATGAGGAAACTTCGGGCAACTTCAGAAAATGAGTGCCGCCAGCGCCGGATTTGTTTCCAGGCCGCCCCTAGCACCCGACTACACTACCCCTTCCCGGCGCAGCTGGTGTCATTGAATGGGGACGCACACGTCCCCACAATGCGGCTGGGCGGCATGCCGCCCCTATTTTTTGCCGCCCGGGCCTATGTGGCCTCGCCACAAATCCGGGCCTGAGTGCTGCGAGTGTCATACCACTGCCGATTTTTCATTATAGCCAGCGGGAAGGTAGGGGACGGCAGTTCGGGAAGACTGTTGCTGCGATGAAGATGCGATTTGTCACTGCGGCAGCTAATTTCCCCGAATCTGCCCGTGTGCCCTTACCCTTCTGGTCGCTTTGATGTTGGGATAACCTTGCAGTTTTCGGCCTTCCCGTAACAACGACTCTGTATCAAAAGTGATGAAGATATTTGTATGTTTATCCCATACCTGAGGCTCCCTTGCAATGCTGGGCACTGATCACAAGCACATTCTCATGTACTATTCTTCTGGACTAAAGGGGAAGCTAAATCATAATATGGCCAGTGCTCAGTGTTCCGACCCTGCCAGCGGTAAAGAGCTTTGTGTAATGCTTTCACTGGCTTTTGTGGGAAAGAACCAGATTTCTGCAGAGATTAAAACAAGACCATTTCTCTTGTAGCAACGAGAACTGAGATTTCTGCAGCGTCCACATCTGATGCCCAGCCCTCTTATTATTTTTCTCTTCTGACAAACAGATCTGTGAAAAGAAATGGGATTACAAAATTGATTTTCTCCCTAATCAGTGCTGCATTTGTCAAGTCTCTTGCAACAAAACAGTATAGCATCTCAGCACCTTCCAGACAAGTAATTAACCCCATGCTTCTTTTTTACCCTATATACACAATGATTAACTGTCTGTGTGCTGATCTTAGCAGGCACCCTTTATCTACTCCTTCATTTTTCTCTTATTACGCTGTGTTTCTTTGTTTTAGTGCAAACATGTTATATAGAGAAATCATTCAGCCCCTGTCAGTGGCGTAACTAGATATTACTGAGCCCCACAGCAATTTTTTTTCAGGCCCCCAAAATGTCTAGAGGTTGACCTGTTTTACCAATAATTATTGAAGTTGTATGAATTAGGACCTCATGGGGCCACTATGGGCCCCCTTCCAGCTGTAGGGTCTGATTCCTCTAGTTACTCCCCAGTTGGGGTGACACCCCAATGTTTCTATATATCTGTAACCTTGTTATGAGCTAAGGGGCCCAGTCTGAAGGTCAGTTAGGGGGAGATTTGGGGTGAGTGTTTATTTGTACCCTGGGTACCCCTGGAACTATAGCAGGGTGACTGTTACCCCGATGTTTCGTTATATCTTTAACCTTATGAGCTAAGGGGGCCCAGCCTAAAGGCCAGTTAGGGGGGATTTGAGGTGAGTGTTTATTTGTACCCTGGTTGCCTTTGGTTATGTAGTGACTACAATGTTACTTTATTTTTCTGTTTCATCTTATGAGCTATGAGTGTTGGATAGGATTTACCATACACACTATGCATTGTGTTGGTCTATTATAAGGAGCTTCCACTTGAACAAGTTCCTCACATCAAGGTTCCTATGATGGAATGAATCATCATAGATCAGCAATAAAGCCACAAATATATTGTGTTTCTCTATATACACGTCTTCTGAGCAGTACAGATTTCCTTTGTGGTAATGCAGTTTATCAGCTCTGGGTAGTTTATGACTTCTAAGCATTGGATGATTTCCATTATGTTTATAGCATGAGGCCATGCCATCCCTTTAACTAGGCGGTACATAGTGTTTGATTGAAAGCTGTTTTGTGAGGATCAGCCTTTGATGTGTGACTGCTAAATTTATCTCAAGCTATTTTATCAAGCTCCACTTGAGCTGAGCAATAACAATAATGTCCCATAGCAGCCAGAGAGCCAGTTGTTGCGTACGCTGGAGGCATTTGTAGACTAAGATTATTTATATTGGGAGTTATATAGAACTTGTTTGCATATACTGTGCTACTACTGAGCATATGTTATTACTACTAAATACACAAATCATACCGTCACTATTTATATTTAATAAACATTTCTGTTTGCTTAGTTGCCTTTTCTATAAAATATTTCACAAATGTCATTATTCTTTTTTTTTTCCCCCCCCCCCCATATAGAAATCACCGTCTTCCACAATGAATCCTGTTTACAGCCCTGTGCAACCAGGGGCTCCATATGGCAACCCGAAAAATATGGCCTACGCAGGTACGGACCTTGAGATTTACTTGTCACTAAATGGCATATAAAGGGTCAATTCTAGTTTCTCAAGTATCTGCAGAGAAAGGTTTGGGTGCTGCTTTAGTTAGTCTTCAGTGCTCCTCCATTACTGAGGGAGAGGTAACAAGATAAAGCTTTCCCAATGCATTTAGTTGCAATGCCGGGAGGCAAGTGAATCTTTAATTAATTATCTTTCTATCAGATTCAATCATTAGGTGACATCAGCTGCAACTGACATTCACACGGCGCCCATAAAAACATAAAGTGTGAGTTATTGGTGCAGAGCACAGGCCAGTGTTAAAGGGCTTGTTCACCTTCCAACACTTTTTCCACTTTACTTTGTTTCAGACAGATCACCAGAAATAAAGACTTTTTCCAATTACTAAACTGTTCTAAATTGATCTGTTAGTTGATACATTTCTTAACTTTGTCCCTGCTGAGCAGAATCTCTGGGTTTCATTACAGGCAGCTGTTAGAATTGATACAATAGTTGTTAATACTCCAGAGATGCTGCTTAGAAATGGATCAACTAATGCAGCAAATTGTCCTAGTTCAGATGCTTTTGGATCAATGAGATACCAGACTGAAACACCAGGAACCTTAAACTTTAAACTTAGATTTTGGAAAAAACAATAAAAAATGGAAAGCAATTGAAGTCTTTTATTTCTGGTGAACAATCTGAAAACAACTCAACTGAAAAAGTGTTTGGAAGCTGAACAACACCTTTAAGGGTAAGGTCACACAATGAGATTCGGGGAGATTTTGTCGCTTGGCGACTAATCGCCTCATCTTCGGGCGACTATCTGCCGAACTGACAATTCACTGAGGCAACTTTGGGCGACTATTGAAAACGCATCGCTGCATGTGCTTTAGTGCAGGCGACTTTTCATAGCAGCCTATGGGAAAACACGCTGAGTCTGTTCGTGGATATTGTCGCTCAGAATATGAGGCGATTAGTCACCAGGCGACAAAATCTCCCCGAATCTCCTCGTGTGGACTAACCCTAATATGTAGGATTATTGTACACTGACCAGATACAGTTATGGTTTATCTTATATAGGAGAACAATGCATCGTTATTGGAAAAACTAAACTGGCCAGATGTTTTCTTTTAACAAAAGATTGAGGGTGTGAAAGATTGTATCTTTCATTGATATATTTAGGGACTTTGTCCTGTAAAGGTATAATGACTTGTGTTTTTCCTGCAAGGGCAGCAGCTTGTGGATTCCCTAGCACAAGCAGAAGGATTTATAGGTGTAGATCAGTGGTGTCCAATTTATTACATGTATTGTGCCAGTTATTTCTCACACAGCATGTTCCAGGGCTGAATTAAATTTTAATTGTATCACACATTGATGTGTATTAAACCTTTGAGCAGACCAAGGCCCTTAAAATGCTTTGGAGGGCCTCCCGTTGGACAGCCATGGGGATTCCCTATCAAAAGAGGGGTGGGGGGGAGAGATGAGTAATTCTTTGATGGGGAGGAAAAAAAAGATAAGCATTGCAAGGGTTTTTTGTTTTTTTTACTGTAGGGGCAGTGAAGACAGTGGGATTGAGTGATTCATTGATGGGGATGAAAGCAGATTTCACCATCAGCATAGGAAGGGTTTTTTATTGTAAGGACAGTCAGGTTATGGGATTCCCTACCAAGAGAGGGGAATGAGTGATTCATTGGTGGGGAGGAAAGGAGATCTCACCATCAGCACAGGAAGGGGTTCTTTACTCTGAGGGCAGTCGGGTTGTGGGATTCTCTAACGAGAGGGAGAATTAGTGATTCATTGGTGGGGAGGAAAGGAGATCTCCCCATCAGCATATGAAGGGGTTATTTACTGTAAGGACAGTCAGGTTTTGGGATTCCCTACCAAGAGAGGGGGGATGAGTGATTCATTCTTGGGGGGAGGAAAGGAGATTTCACTCTCAGCATAGGGAAGGGTTGGTTTGTGTATCACTGCAGTAGAAGAGAATACGGACTATGTAAAAGTAGACATTCGTCTTTGGCCATATCAGAATGCAACTGGAAATCACTAGACATTTTTGGTTGTATAGAGTGAAAGTACATTTTGTTTATAAGTCTGGTCTAGTGTCCCCCAAGGAGCCTCTAATTGGTGATGTGAATGACTAGTCTCGCGCCTGGCACAAATGGGTTGGAGAGAGAACCTGCAGTAGCAGTCTCTGGTAATTGTGACTGATATAACTTCATTATCCAATCTGCCTGAAACAGAAGAATCTAATGAGGTTTCACGGCCTGTAAATTGAATTTGGGAGTGATTGTGCAAGAGGCGCTCAGTACAAGGGATTGCTTTGGTTTGGGCTTGTGCCCGAATAATTGCAATGGAGTTTTCCTCTGTCCTTTAGTGGGAATAATTGATAGCAGCTATAGAGCATGTTCCACCTCTTCTCTCCTATTTATCCTCATTCCTTCTCCTGCCAACATCAAGCCTTTCTTGAGGGGGGGGGGGATTCAGGAGAAATGTAAAACATTTGGAATATATTCAAGGGTAAGTAGCACTCACCATGACAGCATATACAGTATATCCGCATGAGCGGAGTCAGTGTAGGGTCAGCTTGGTGTTGCTGATGGGTATAGTGCTACATGCTCTCATACATTCTTTATGGCTGATCCAAAACTGTCATGTATTGAGAGGCCAAAGTGCTTTCCGCTTCACTGTGCAACAAGCGTGTGAATGTGAGCCGGCTCCTCTTATCACTGCTGCAGGGGTATCCATTATATCCCAATTCCACCTCACCCACCTTACTTACTGACACGCAAACAACCATTGGCTGTGTGTGTGTGTGTGTGTGTATGTATATATGTGTAGATATAGAGATATATCAATTTTTGTGAAGCAAAATCAAAGTTTACCAACATAGGCAAACAAACGTGCAACGTTTCGGGGCTCCCGCCCCTTTCTCAAGTCCGTAAGACTGCTGCACACACTTTTAGAGGGATACTGCCCTGGTGCAAACTGAAGATACAGTATATGTAAAGTTTGAAGAAATAAAATAAAAAACTTTTAGTATCGACGTTTCGACCCTCTGTGGGGTCTTTATCAAGATGTCTTGATACACAGGATACACAGTAGATAACAGATAAGTACTACTATAGTTCATATAAACAAGCTGCTGTGTAGCCATGGGGGCAGCCATTCAAGCACAGGATACACAGTAGATAACAGATAAGTACTACTATAGTTTATATAAACAAGCTGCTGTGTAGCCATGGGGGCAGCCATTCAAGCACAGGATACACATTAGATAACAGATAAGTACTACTATAGTTTATATAAACAAGCTGCTGTGTAGCCATGGGGGCAGCCATTCAAGCACAGGGTACACAGTAGATAACAGATAAGTACTACTATAGTTTATATAAACAAGCTGCTGTGTAACCATGGGGGCAGCCATTCAAGCACAGGATACACAGTAGATAACAGATAAGTACTACTATAGTTTATATAAACAAGCTGCTGTGTAACCATGCTGGTTGCTGGGAATTATAACTGATTCAGAAGCCATATTTATTTATTGCTAAATATCCCTTTGTCCTCCTCTGTTGGGTTATTGGCTGCATTTTGCACCTCACCTGATACCTGTAGATGGGAAACCTGATTAGATATAGTTAAATGATACAGGTATGGGACCTGTTATCCAGAATGCTCAGGGCCTGTTATCCAGAATGCTCGGGACCTGGGGTTCCCCGTCAGCCAGCATCAGTACAACTGGGGACTTCTGTCTCTTTAAAGGGGATTTCCAACCACAGTATTGTTTTTTAAAATGGAAAAAAATTGTAATTCTAAACAATATTCCAATAAGCATATATTTAAAAATACAGTTATGGGACCTGTTATCCAGAATGCTTAGGAACTTGGGGTTTTCCAGATTAACAGATCATTCCATAAATTGGATCGTCATTCCTTAAGTGTACTACTAAGTAATGTAAAAATTAATCAAACCCAATAGGCTGGTTTTGCCTGCAATAAGGATTAATTATATCTTAGTTGGGATCCAGTACAAGCGACTGTTTTATTATTACACAGAAAAGGGAAATCATTTTGAAAAAATTGGATTATTTGAGTAAAATGGAGTTTATGGGAGATGGCCTTTCTGTAATTCTGAGCTTTCTGGATAACTGGTTTCTGTATAAGGGATTCCACACCTGTCCTAGGGCTGCTGTAAATCCTGTCCTGTACAACATCACTATTTCCATTGTTTCCCCTGTGCCTCCTTCAGGCCGTGCTGCTGTATAATAACTGTTCCCTATAAAAGCACAGCATAATGGTATTTTAGTGCTGAGTCAATGGAAAGTGGCACCTCAGAGAGCTCGCTTTACGGCTGCTTCCCTGTAAATGTAAAGACGGCCCCAAGGGCCAGAGAATAGGCAATTGTTAATGCTCCATGGCCGAGTAAAGTTGCATTAGAGCTGTCTCGCTATAGAGCGGGCCGGCAGTCCAATGCGTTGTAGGCACTTAACTGCGTTGCCCTGGAAACAGCTCCCAAGTGACTTGTCGAGCAAAGCGAAGGTTAACAGAAATGACTTCCTGCGGAATTCCGATAACAAATTCTCCCTATCGGCATTCCAGCCTCTCACTCCCCTTGCAGGATTTCTTATTATTGCTGCCGTCTGCTCTGTGTGAGGCCCCCTTGTTATTATTTAACAGAAAAAAGACCAATTGCAGTGCACCCAGTGTCTGATATATCACATATTTGGGAGCCAGGATCATTAGAAAGATGTAAAAAGATGTAAAAAGTCATGGGAGCCCATATCTGCTGGTGTTCCCTCAGTTGGACAGGCACTTTTTTATGGTGAACTTTCCCTGAAAAGGATGTATATTTGCTGCTCATGTGCCCTTAAAACACGGGAGTGATTGACTTTAATAATTAAGCAATTAAATGAATGAAGGGGTTACAGTTCTGTTGCAGCATAAATGCAGTGCCTTTTACGATCCGAGCGGATTGCTAACAGGCACTTTGTTTAGCCGGTTTAACGATTTAACAAGGGGCTCCGCAGGCTGCTTTTACTTTAATGTAAAGCATATAAGTGATTCAGCCAGATATTCTTTCCCAAAACATATAAAGGTGCCTTTGTCAGCAGGGGTTAAAGTGTTTTTTTGTGTTTGACCCAAATTAACACGGGGGCTTTGTAGTCCCATAAATGTAAATGTAGTTATTGTTTATAAGAAGGGAAGCATTTTTCTACTGTGAGATTTGTAGTATAATCACTTTAATTAATGAAGGCACCCCTCATAGGTGCTATAACTGGCCAGTAACAAGGTTACAGATTATTGAAACATTGGGGTAACAGTCACCCTGCTATAGTTCCAGGGGTACCCAGGGTACAAATAAGCACTCACCCAAATCTCCCCCTAACTGACCTTCAGACTGGGCCCCCTGAGCTCATAACAAGGTTACAGATATATAGAAACATTGGGGTGTCACCCTGCTATAGTTCCAGGGGTACCCAGGGTACAAATAAACACTCACCCGAAATCTCACCCTAACTGACCTTCAGACTGGGCCCCCTTAGCTCATAACAAGGTTACAGATATATAGAAACATTGGGGTGTCACCCTGCTATAGTTCCAGGGGTACCCAGGGCACAAATAAGCACTCACCCCAAATCTCCCCCTAACTGACCTTCAGACTGGGCCCCCTTAGCTCATAACAAGGTTACAGATATATAGAAACATTGGGGTAACAGTCACCCTGCTATAGTTCCAGGGGTACCCAGGGTACAAATAAGCACTCACCCCAAATGTCCCCCTAACTGGCCTTCAGACTGGGCCCCTTAGCTCATAACAAGGTTACAGATATATAGAAACATTGGGGTGTCACCCTGCTATAGTTCCAGGGGTACCCAGGGTACAAATAAACACTCACCCCAAATGGATGCTTCAGTTGTCTCTTTGGACCAAGATTCCCCTTCTTTTGTGACCACACAAGAAGGGTGTTTCCTCTGGTAGATGAACAGTTTGATTGATGAAACATACTGACCCAATATTTGGATTTTGATTTTACAATAATATTTATGAATTTTGCAAAGGACCAGAACACTGTTTTCTCAAATATTCAAAGTGTTTTTATTTTTCACATCACAGTGCCTCCAAACTTGGCTGCCCTTTTATTAGACACCAGTGGGATCACCTGGCTATAGTTGGGAAGGGTGGGAGCTACAACATGGAGCTGGTCACTGCTCCTGTATAACTATAACAAACAAGGGAAAGTTGTGCTCACCACTAATTTTTAAAACCATTAGGCGGATTTGTCTATATGTATTTTGTGGTCACAGCCTCATTGCACCCCCGCCTAATGGTTTTTTAAGTTTGGGAGTTTTACTTTGAAAGGAGCAAGTAAGTTGCAGGTAAAACTTAGTCCATGTGTAAAATGTATAATGAAGCAATAGAATTCTTAATGAATCGGATAAAATTAAGCGTAGGACTGGCCAGATATGGGATGAGTGTGACGTAGTTGGCCAGCTTAAATATATTGCAATATATGGACAAACAATCCCTGTTTTGTTTAAAGGGTAAGGCATTTTTCAGTAGCAGTAGCACAAAATGTCTCTGTCTTAAATATATTGATAATGGGTTGAGTGCTGAGGACTCTTGTATTTCTCTCGCTCTCTCGATCGCTCTCTCGCTCTCCCTCTCTCCCTCTCTTCCTCTCTCGATCGCTCTCTCGCTCTCTCGCTCTCTCGCTCTCTCTCTCTCTCTCTCTCTCTCTCTCTCTCTCTCTCTCTCTCTCTCTCTCTCTCTCTCTCCCTCCCTCTCTCCCTCTCTTCCTCTCTCTCTCTCTCTTCCTCTCTCTCTCTCTCCCCCCTCTGGACATGTCTGAGGCATTTATTTATCTCTAATAATAAGATCCAGACTGGGCTCGGCTATGGGATGCTGATGGATTCCTGTGTGTGCGCTCTGGTCACCTGATATGAACTGAAAGCCCTTCAGATATTATCTGCCCTGGCTCCTCCAGATACATGTCATGTTATTGACTCTAGGGCTCTCTCCTGCTTTTAATACCCACTTAATTCAGTGCCCTCTAAATCTGCTGCTTTTATTGCTTTATATTAATGTGCTTGGGAATGAAAGTCTTCTCTGTGTCTCGCACTGCCTCCAGGTGGCCAATTATAGCCTCCCTACCCAATAACAGCAGCTTGGACAACCCCTAACTACAAATACCTAACACAGGTTAACCCTTTGTGAGCCCACTGACAGAATCTACAGAGCTGCCCAATGTTTTTATTTTTATTCTAGTTCTGACACATTCAGTAGCTTTTTACAGATATTGTTCAGCATTCCCATCATCCCTTGTGATAAACCTAGAGTCCTTATCACGCATGCTACTCTCCATTATATCAGGAGCCAATTAACCCTATGCACTTTGCATTGCAGAGGATGTAGCCGTTTAATTTTAATGTGAAACCCAAGCTAAGAAAAAGCTACAGCCCCCTGGCACGGCCCAGGCAGCTGGAAAAAGCAATTTTCTTTTGGACTCCCTGCTTAGGTACAATATTCTTCCAGCTGCCCCCAGAAAAGGCAATGCTCTGAAAGGATAAGTAAACCTATAAAATAAGTGAATGTAAAATTGATGAGGGGGTATTCTAAGCACTTTTGCAGTGTATATTCATTAGTTATTTTGTTTTTATTCCAAGATATTAAAGAAATTGTTCGGTTTGAAAATAAAAACGGAGTCATTTGGCTGTGCAAAATGAAAAGTGTATCTAATATAGTTAGTTTGCTAAAAATGTAATGTATAAAGGCTGGAGTGACTGGATGTGTAACATAATAGCCTGGACACTACTTCCTGCTTTTCAGCTCTCTTGGTTTCCTCTGATTGGTTACCGGTCAGTAACCAATCCGTCACTTGAGGGGGGTGCACATGGGTCATAACTCTTGCTTTTGAATTTGAGCTGAATGCTGAGGATCAATTGCAAACTCACTGAACAGTTATGTCCCATGTGGGGGCCCCCTTATAGTAACTGACTAACTCAGAGCTGAAAAGCAGGAAGTAGTGTTCTGGCTATTATGTTACACATCCAGTCATTCCAGCCGTTATACATTACATTTTTGCCTAACTAACTATATTAGATACATTTTTGCACAGCCTCTATTTACCCAGCTTTTATTTTTAGACTGAACTGTTCTTTTAAGGAGTACATGTACTGTTAATATGAATGAATTTTGTTACAACAGCGCCACCTGCTGGTCAGTTTCCCACCAGTCTGACCAGCAAGTAGTCAAGGAAGTTGTCAAGAGAAAGAAAGAAGCTGATGTTCTTCTACTTAGGAATAAAATTAGAAACCTTTCTCACATCTTTCCTAAGCAGAAGAACATCAACCTCTTTCTTTCTCCTGACAACTTCCTTGACTACTTGCTGGTCAGACTGGTGGGAAACTGACCAACAGGTGGCGCTGTTGTAACAAAATTCATTCATATTAACAGTACATGTATCCCTTAATATCTTGGAATAAAAACAAAATAAACTATGAATGTACATTGCAAAAGTACTTAGAATAGTTCCCTCATCAATTTTACATTCACTTATTTTAAAGCTTTACTTATCCTTTAAAGGGAAGGGTGAAAAGTCAGTTGTAAGTAATTTCACTCCGTTATGGAGCCAGCTTTATACCTGTGTGTGTCTGGGGCAACACAATACAACAGGTTTGCAGGTACGCATCTGCACTTGACATTGTGCCATTATGTTGTATCTATAGAAAGACTAAATAAATATATATATATATATATATATATATATGTTTGCAGTAAGTGGCAGTAAAGAGGTTTATTCTGTTCTATTCACAGTGCTGGATTCTCATATAATTACCTTTTTTTCCCCCTCTAGGTTACCCTGCTGGATACCCTACAGCTGCTCCTGCCTACAACCCAAACATGTATGCCACCAGCAGTCCAGGCTATGCCCCAGGTAAGTGCACCTGTAGAGAATAGAACGGTAATAATAGAAAGTCCTGTGCTGCAGCTGCATACAACACAATCTGTCCTTCCCTCAGGCTGCCTCCTTCTTATGCTCTTCATGTTACAATTGGCACAGCGTGGGACTCGGATGCAGCCTCAAATCTGCTGCTTTATTTGGAAGCACACCAATGAATATTCATTTCATCCAAATTAGTCTTCCGACAGCAGTGTGACACGGAGATGGCTTAGTGTGGAGCCCCGGAAGGAGCCTGAAGGGCATATAGTACTGGAAAGTGGCTGCAGGATTCTTAGTGATTACATTAGAATTCATACACACTGTATCCAGCAGCACTTTTCCTCGGGGTTACTAGACTGCTCACCGAGAGCCATTCGCCTTTGAAACGTCCTTATTAAAGGGGTTGTTGATCTTCAAATGAACTTTTCGTATGATGTAGAGAGTGATATTCTGAGAGAATTTGCAATTGGTTTTTATTTTTCATTATTTGTGGTTTTTGAGTTATTTAGTTTTTTTTATGCAGCATATCACCAGTTGCAATTTCAGCAATTTGGTTGCTAGGGTCCAAATTAACCCAGCAACCACCCATTGATTTTGGAATATGAATAGGAGAGGCATGAATAGATAGGAGTATTTTAAATTAGCAATAACAAAAAAAAATGGTAGCCTTACATTATTATTACATGTAGCATTTGTTTTTTTAGATGGAGTCAGTGACCCCCATTTGAAAGCTGGAAAGAGTCAGAAGAGGAAGGCAAATAATTAAAAAAAACTATAAAAAATAAATAATGAAGACCAGTTAAAAATCTGCTTAGAATTTGGTCTTCTATAGTATATTAAAAGTTAACTTCAAGACAAACCACCCCTTTAAAGGGGTACTATATATACTATATAAGCTTCATCATACGGAAATAAGAAAGCTAAATACAATCAATTAAAAATTCTGCATTTCTAAAATAATCAAGTTTATATTCACTATCCCTCTCTCAGCATCTGTTTCTCTTCATTCTGTCTTCATTCAGCAGTTGGGTGTCAGATATTCATTGACAGTTAGATCCAATATGGGGGGGCTCCTTTCCTAGCAGATGAATTAGAGCTCACTCAAATAACTGATTCCAGTACAAACAAAGTCTAACAAAATAACTGCCTTTTGCACAAATTCTGCATGTAGAGAGACATGATGGCTGGTGAGTTTAATAGAGTGACCTCTAATACATCTTCTAGGCAAAAGGAGCCCCCCTATAAGATATATTGGATCTGTCGGTGATTATCTGACACCCAACTGCTGAATGAAGAGAAACCTGCACGTTGAGGTGCATTTTGCCAAGATGTTTGAAGCTTTTGGAGCCTTCTAAAGTCCTCTGCAACAGCCAAATGCAACTTGCAGCCTCCACCTGTTGTAAAGCTACAACTCCCAGAATCTCCCTGTTGTTTGCTGGGAGTTGTACCTGAACAATGGCACATGCATTGGCAATATACCCTGAGGATTCGTTAGTCTTGACTAAGAAATGGGGAAATTCGTAGTCTGGTTGTACATTAAAATCTACCAAAGAATAATTAAAGCATTTTACACTTTTTTTTAACGGATCATCTTATAAAAGTGGCTCCTGCTCTGGGAAGCCGGCACGCATGACTGGCTGCAGCTGCAATTTAATGGCCTCGGTTTTGTTTTTGTCTGGATTCAGGAATAACTCGGATAAAAATACACAGCCAGTGCATTCCGAGAGTCCTAATTAAACAATGGCAGCTATAGCCTGTGTTTTAGTTACCCTGCAGTGTTTTTTTTTTTGTTTTTGTTTTTTTGCAGGATGGCGGCATTTTTGGCCATGCGATGTTAATTATGTGGCATTTATTGTGTCCTTGTTCTAACCAAAGCAGTCTGTGAACCAGCTCCCAGTTCTAGAATTACACCGTTCCCTTTCCGCATTATCCATATAGAAGTCCAGTTTTAGTCCAACAGTATCATCAGAGCAACATATGTGTAAAGCAGCATGAAGCTACATAATACACCCTCCAACTGTCTGGTATTACTAAAGTCTGCGTAGTAATAGTTTCTGGGAAGGGAGTGTGACTATGGGATAGCAGGTATAGTAGGGAGAGATGGTGCCTATAGTAACAGTGGATAATAGTCTCTGGGAAGGGAGTGTGACTGTGGGATAGCAGGTATAGTAGGCAGAGATGGAGCCTATAGTAACAGTGGATAATAGTCTCTGGGAAGGGAGTGTGACTGTGGGATAGCAGGTATAGTAGGGAGAGATGGTGCCTATAGTAACAGTGGATAATAGTCTCTGGGAAGGGAGTGTGACTGTGGGATAGCAGGTATAGTAGGGAGAGATGGTGCCTATAGTAACAGTGGATAATAGTCTCTGGGAAGGGAGTGTGACTGTGGGATAGCAGGTATAGTAGGCAGAGATGGAGCCTATAGTAACAGTGGATAATAGTCTCTGGGAAGGGAGTGTGACTGTGGGATAGCAGGTATAGTAGGGAGAGATGGTGCCTATAGTAACAGTGGATAATAGTCTCTGGGAAGGGAGTGTGACTATGGGATAGCAGGTATAGTAGGGAGAGATGGTGCCTATAGTAACAGTGGATAATAGTCTCTGGGAAGGGAGTGTGACTGTGGGATAGCAGGTATAGTAGGCAGAGATGGAGCCTATAGTAACAGTGGATAATAGTCTCTGGGAAGGGAGTGTGACTGTGGGATAGCAGGTATAGTAGGGAGAGATGGTGCCTATAGTAACAGTGGATAATAGTCTCTGGGAAGGGAGTGTGACTGTGGGATAGCAGGTATAGTAGGGAGAGATGGTGTCTATAGTAACAGTGGATAATAGTCTCTGGGAAGGGAGTGTGACTGTGGGATAGCAGGTATAGTAGGGAGAGATGGTGCCTATAGTAACAGTGGATAATAGTCTCTGAGAAGGGAGTGTGACTGTGGGATAGCAGGTATAGTAGGGAGAGATGGTGTCTATAGTAACAGTGGATAATAGTCTCTGGGAAGGGAGTGTGACTGTGGGATAGCAGGTATAGTAGGGAGAGATGGTGTCTATAGTAACAGTGGATAATAGTCTCTGGGAAGGGAGTGTGACTGTGGGATAGCAGGTATAGTAGGGAGAGATGGTGACTATAGTAACAGTGGATAATAGTCTCTGGGAAGGGAGTGTGACTGTGGGATAGCAGGTATAGTAGGGAGAGATGGTGACTATAGTAACAGTGGATAATAGTCTCTGGGAAGGGAGTGTGACTGTGGGATAGCAGGTATAGTAGGGAGAGATGGTGCCTATAGTAACAGTGGATAATAGTCCTCTGGGAAGGGAGTGTGACTGTGGGATAGCAGGTATAGTAGGGAGAGATGGTGTCTATAGTAACAGTGGATAATAGTCTCTGGAAGGGAGTGTGACTGTGGGATAGCAGGTATAGTAGGGAGAGATGGTGTCTATAGTAACAGTGGATAATAGTCTCTGGGAAGGGAGTGTGACTGTGGGATAGCAGGTATAGTAGGGAGAAGATGGTGCCTATTAGTAACAGTGGATAATAGTCTCTGGGAAGGGAGTGTGACTGTGGGATAGCAGGTATAGTAGGGGAGAGATGGTGTCTATAGTAACAGTGGATAATAGTCTCTTGGAAGGGAGTGTGACTGTGGGATAGCAGGTATAGTAGGGAGAGATGGTGTCTATAGTAACAGTGGATAATAGTCTCTGGGAAGGGAGTGTGACTGTGGGATAGCAGGTATAGTAGGGAGAGATGGTGTCCTATTAGTAACAGTGGATAATAGTCTCTGGGAAGGGAGTGTGACTGTGGGATATGCAGGTATAGTAGGGAGAGATGGTGCCTATAGTAAACAGTGGATTAATAGTCTCTGGGAAGGGAGTGTGACTGTGGGATAGCAGGTATAGTAGGGAGAGATGGTGGTCTATAGTAACAGTGGATAATAGCTTCTGGGAAGGGAGTGTGACTGTGGGATAGCAGGTATAGTAGGGAGAGATGGGTGTCCCTATAGTAACAGTGGATAATAGTCTCTGGGAAGGGAGTGTGACTGTGGGATAGCAGGTATAGTAGGAGAGATGGTGTCTATAGTAACAGTGGATAATAGTCTCTGGGAAGGGAGCTGTGACTGTGGGATAGCAGGTATAGTAGGAGAGATGGTGCCTATAGTAACAGTGGATAATAGTCTCGGGAAGGGAGTGTGACTGTGGATAGCAGGTATAGTAGGGAGAGATGGTGTCTATAGTAACAGTGGGATAATAGTCTCTGGGAAGGGAGTGTGACTGTGGGATAGCAGGTATAGTAGGGAGAGATGGAGCCTATTGTAACAGTGGATAATAGTCTCTGGGAAGGGAGTGTGACTGTGGGATAGCAGGTATAGTAGGGAGAGATGGTGCCTATAGTAACAGTGGGATAATAGTCTGTGGGAAGGGAGTGTGACTGTGGGATAGCAGGTATAGTAGGGAGAGATGGTGCCTATAGTAACAGTGGATAATAGTCTTGTTGGTGTGGAGCCAAGATGTTGCTCAGTTACTGGTGTGTTTGGCTCGTTGTCTTGTTGATCCCCCATTTCAAAGACATTTCCTCTTGGACATAAGGCAACATGAGCTCTTCAAGTATTTGGACTCAAACTGATCCATGATCCCTGTTATAAAGGGATAAATAGACCCAACACCACAGTATGAGAAACATCCCCATATCATGATGCTTGTGACCCGGCTTCACTCGGTACTGGGGCTTCAATTCAGTGTTTGGGGGCGTCTGACAAACTGTCTGTGGCCTCTACACCCAAAAAGAACAATCTTGTTTTCATAAAATGTCCACAAAATGTTGCACCATTTCTCTTAAGGCCTGTCAATGTGTTCTTTGGCAAATTGTAAGCTCTTCAGCCCACGTCTTTTTTTCAACAATGGGACTTTGCAGGGGCTTCTTGCCGATAGTTTGGCTTCACATACTTTAGTCACTTCTAATTGTAACAGTATCGCATGTAACTTTACTCCTTTTTTTCATCTTCCTGGAGCGGATCATTGGCTTCAACATTTTGGATATTCTTCTATCCATTCTAATAGTCGTTTTCCCTTTTCGTCCACAACTTTCGGGTTTTGGTGCCATTTGAAAGCATTTGAGATCATTTTAGCTGATCAGCCTCTCATTTCTGCACTTCTTTGTTTTCTCCTCTCCAATCAACTTTTGAATCAAAGTCGGCTGTTCTTCTGAACAATCTGTGGAATGAGCCATTTGCGTGAGAATTTGAGAGAAATACATTATAACCAGCAGCACAACATTTACTCCTTCCTTAAATAAGGGCCTTAATTGACTCCTGTTTTTCCCCAGAATAAATGAGCTCACTAATTGAACTCCATACTGCTATTATTTACAACAAGCTATGATTATGTGGAACACTGCTATTATTTGGAACAATGAATGAGTCAATGACACAGAATCAGTATACATGACATGACATGTCTGTTGGTTTCTATTACTCTACTACACCTACTAGTAAATTATTTGCCATATAGAAATATAATTTCTACTAAAAACAGTGCCTGATCAGGTTAGTGATGTCAGACTTGTATTATTCTGAACACAACTGTATATTGGAATGACATTTTCTATCCTTATGCAGAATTAATTTCTTTAATTGACTTGACAAGTAGCCGCACATCCTGGTGCTACCATCTCCAGAGGCACGTGACTACTGTGTGTGGCTAATGTGCATAGCAGGAGGTGGAAGAACATTCAGACAGTTTGCAGTTTGTCTATTTGTCTTTCTCTGCGTTTCCCAAATCCCCCAGTGAGTCGTATAAGGACGGAAGGCTTGCCATCCAACTGCACGTTGTGATAAATTGTGAATAATAAAATTCTCTATGTAAAACACAGGCTGGAAATGTCATCTCAGCGGGAGAAATGTCCTTAAAATGTCCCTATGTGCTGCAGCAGCCACATGCCTGGGAGGCAGAGAAATTATAGGGACTATTTGTGTTTCTGATGCAAATACACCAGTTGTACCAGTGCAAGCAACACTACATTATATTTTAGTTATGGTTAAAAACGCTTTTACTATTGGTGTTACATATTTGGGCAGCTTTGGAAGAAAAACAAATCCCCTTTCAGTTTATCATTCAACAATATGTATACATGTTTCTATGTTCCTTAAATTGACATTTTCAACACTTTTTAGCCTTTACTTTCTCAGTTTTATTTACCATTCCTCAGAACTGAACCCTGGATCTGTGCATTTTACTTTTAATAGCGATTTGGGCTTTCAAAAGCTTTTTTTTCCAGGCTGGTAAGTCGGCCATTTTTGGCTTCATTTCCCTGACACATGCCGGCAAGTTATCCGAGCGTCTGTTAATGTTCCCGAGTGAGTTTGTCTGCAGAGAGATGTATTAAACACACGCATATTACTAACAGACCTTGTCAGTCTGTCTGGGGCTTGACATGAATATTTTGTGTAGCAGGAAAGCAATGTGGCGGCTCCCGCTTGCTCTCTGCTATTTCTGGTTTCTATTCCTCTGGGATCTCTTGGCTCACACAGGGAAGTTGTCTCTCAGACAGATAAATCTCAGCAGCTCTCCATGAACTACAGAACCTGGGAATGTCTGCCATCACTCATGTCTGCATAGTGCCCGCACACCCTCACTTGCCCAAACTGCAATTATGTTAGAAATTCTTTAACTGGCACAAAGAATCACTACCCTTGGTACTAGCCCCAAAAAGATATTTCCTTGCCAGATTTCTTGGTGTCCTATTTGCTATGCTACTGTAAGCATCAGGAGACATTACATGTTGCTTTATAATTCTTTGCCCGGCAATGCTGGTTTCCTACACTTGTCTGATATGTAACGGAGTCTTTTTCTCTGTTTATTTTAAAGCGACCCTTCTGATGAAACAAGCATGGCCACAGACTTCATCTTCCTGTACCAACGAGGGCACCTTTCATCTCCCCGTGGACACTGGGACAGAGAACAGAACTTACCAAGCGTCATCGGCTGCTTTCAGTAAATACCTGCTTTTTCTTTCTGTAATCTGCTTGCACAGCACATACAGCTAGTAGTACCTCCCAAGGCCTTGGTCACCCACATGTATCTCATTTGTTATCTACTGTGGCTGCTGCAGGGACTCCGAGCCAACCCACCAAGTGCAAGCTCATGTGGACTATTATTATAATATATTATTGCTTATGCTTTAGTTACACCAATATGTACCCATTTATTGTGTGAACTTTCACAAGTTCCTCCATGTGCAGAACTTCAAAAAGACTGCAGAGTTGTACAGCTGCATTCAAATGCGTCATCTTCCCCTGTGTTCAGATCCTCTTCGGTCAGTTCACCAACACCAACATGCACATCCGTGGACAGAATGTTCTGTTATACAGATAGCTAGAATCTCAGCTGCCATAAAGCAGGACAGGACTGCTGCTTACAATGGGGATCAGATAGGATCCGTGCAGCCACTGGGACAGAATGCTCTGTTATACAGATAGCTAGAATCTCAGATGCCATAAAGCAGGACAGGACTGCTGCTTACAATGGGGAACAGATAGGACCTGTGCAGCCACTGGGACAGAATGTTCTGTTATACAGATAGCTAGAATCTCAGCTGCCATAAAGCAGGACAGGACTGCTGCTTACAATGGGGATCAGATAGGATCTGTGCAGCCACTGGGACAGAATGCTCTGTTATACAGATAGCTAGAATCTCAGCTGCCATAAAGCAGGACAGGACTGCTGCTTGCAATGGGGAACAGATAGGACCTGTGCAGCCACTGGGACAGAATGTTCTGTTATACAGATAGCTAGAATCTCAGCTGCCATAAAGCAGGACAGGACTGCTGCTTGCAATGGGGATCAGATAGGATCTGTGCAGCCACTGGGACAGAATGTTCTGTTATACAGATAGCTAGAATCTCAGCTGCCATAAAGCAGGACAGGACTGCTGCTTACAATGGGGATCAGATAGGATCTCTGCAACCACTGGGACAGAATGTTCTGTTATACAGATAGCTAGAATCTCAGCTGCCATAAAGCAGGACAGGACTGCTGCTTACAATGGGGATCAGATAGGATCTGTGCTACTGTGATTGTACATTTTATGCATACTTTATTTGCTTTAAAGAATATACTGCTTTAAGGCAAATTTAAATAATATATGTACTAATGTGAGTAACATTTTTCAGCTCAGGCCTTTTATTTAATGTCCATTTTGGTTGCTCTTGTCAATCACCATGGGAACCATGTCATACTGAAATGCTGCCGCACAGATTAGCTAATTGAACCCACACAATATAGAAACTATTTACATTATGTGTGATCCCTTCCCCCTTGTATTTTGTCATTGCTGTTGCCTTTCAGGCAACAATAAGCAGAATGAGTGACATTATAGGATAGGATATAAATGAAACGGGGTCCCTCTCTGTACTCCGGGGTTAATACTTTAGTCATTTTCCCCCTCCAGGTCTCACAGCATAGATTTAGCAGCAGGCCGGCCCCCAAGTCACTGTTAGATGGTAGCTTCCATTATGTGCTGACAGTTGTAGAACAGAGCGTTCCTGCCTTTCCTTTTCTTCACATACAATTAGATGTTCCTGCCGGGCCTACAGCCGTATTAGTGCACTCAGTGCTGCGTCCCTCCCTCGGGACTATCTCCTTTACAGCACTGCGGCAAAACTGCCAGATCAGTGTATCTCCACTACTGTGCCCTGTTGCATCCCTTTGCCCCTTCCGAGGGCTTACCTGCCATGCTGCTCTGTAGCACTGACTTTCTGCCTTGGGCAAATAGGGATTTTTAACCTAAAATTATAGATGAGGAAGCAAAGCTGCAGAGTGTTGTAGTTTAACCTCTTGCAGAGAATAATGCACAGCCTGCAGCAGACCATTAACCCTTCCCATATGTAGGAAATCGTGTTAGCTTCAGAACTCCGGAGACTCAGAGGAATATCCGAGGATACACATATCTAAAACAAGATAAAATTCCTAATTGTGGTTGTTCTGAGCAATTGACAGTTGCTGCTTCCTTTCCTTGTATAATTGTTCCACCTTGCTGGCATTTTCCTGAGCACTCATTCCTTGTTTTTTCTTTTTTTTTTAGGGTATACAGCAGGGACTCCATACAAGGTTCCCCCTGCCCAGAGTAATAGCGCACCTCCACCCTACTCCCCTTCCCCAAACCCATACCAGACTGCCATGTATCCAATCAGAAGTGCCTACCCACAGCAGAACCTTTATGCCCAGGTAGGTCAATAAGCTGCTTCCAGTGGGAATATTTGGGAAACATTTGGCTTAACTAAGTGACAGGTTTACCTCTGGTGTGAGGGATTCCAAGTGGAGGTCTGTCTTAAAGGGGTGGTTCACCTTTACGATAACTTTAAGTATGTTATAGAACAGCCAATTCTGCGCAACTTTTCAATTGCTGTTCATTATTTGCAGCTTTCAAATGGGGGTCGCTGACCCCTTTTTAAAAAGCAAATGCTCTGTAAGGCTCCAAATGTATTATTGCTAATTTGTATTACTCCACCTTCTATTTAGGCCTCTCCTATTCATATTACAGTCTCTTATTCAAATTAATGCATGGTTGCTAGGCTAAATTTGACCCTAGCTTGAAATGCAAACCGAAGAGCTGAATAAAAAGCAAAATAACTAAAAACAAACTAAGGTAATAATAAAAAATGAAAACCAATTGCAAATTGTTTTAGAATATCACTCTCTACATCATACTAACAGTTATTTCAAAGGTGAACAACCCCTTTAAGGAGGCCATAGACATAACTATTGTGATCTTTCTTGGAAAAGATGTTTCACACGTAGAGCTGAATCGTCAGATATACAAATAGAAACAATAGAACTATCTGATGATTCAGCTCTAACAAGGGCCGATGTTCTGGTGCCTTCAAAGGTGTCCGATAAAGATTTTCGCCTGGGCCCATCATGGAGCTGACCGATATCCGCATTTTCTGCCGATATCGGTCTGCTTGTCTCCCATCTGCTTTCCAAGCAAATGAATTAGAGCTCACTCAAATAACTGATTCCAATACAAACAGAATCTAACAAAATAACTGTCTTTTGCACAAATCCTGCATGTAGAGAGACATAATGTCTGGTGAGTTTAATAGTGAGCTCTAATACATCTTCTAGGCAAATGGACCCCCCCCCCCTATAAGATATATTAATTTTATGTGTAGAGTTGGAGGTTGTTGCATTGCCTTTTGTTTTCCACACCCAGCATGGCTGCTGTTAGACACCACTTCCTTCTCTTAAAAAGGTGCTTCACCTATACGTTAATGTTAAGTATGTTATAGAATGACCAATTCTAAGCAATGTTTCAATTTATTTTTTATATTTTTTTTTATTTTTTTTTAATTATTTGCCTTCTTTTGATTCTTTGACTTTCAAATGGGGGTCACTGGCCCCTATCTAAAAAAAATAACTTGTAAGGCTACAAATGTATTGTTATTGCTACTTTTTATTACTCGTCATTCTTACTCATCATTCTATTCACGCCTCTCATTCATATTCCAATCTCTTGTTCAAATTAAAGCATGGTTGCTGGGGTAATTTGGACCCTAGCAACCAGATTGCTAAAATTGCAAACTGGAGAGTTGCTGGATAAAAAGCTAAATAAGTCAAAAACCACAAATAATAAAAAATGAAAGCCAATTGCAAATTATCTCAGAATATCCCCCAATACATCATACTAAATGTTAACTCAAAGGCAAACAACCCCTTTAATTCCTTTATTTGTTGTCTCCTTCCAACAGGGCGCCTACTACACACAGCCTGTGTATGCGGCTCAGCCTCACGTCATCCACCACACTACAGTGGTGCAGCCAAACAGCATTCCCTCTGCTATCTACCCAGCACCTGTAGCTGCGCCAAGGACTAACAGCGTTGCTATGGGCATGGTGGCTGGCACCACAATGGCTATGTCAGCAGGTGGGTTTCCAATACATTCATTGCTACAATCTTAATTTAAAGGGGAAGTTCACTTGTTTTTAAACACTTCCCCGCATACGATAAGTTTTATGTAATTTTTTTCTAACTGCTTTCCCCACTCTCCAACTCTTTAAATGCTTACAATTTAGAACATCAAGCGCTGGCTTGTCTTATAAGTCATGTATCAGATTGTAATCGGAACTGTGTAATGGTGTCCATACGCTTCCAGATACACTTGTTTGGCGAGGTCACCAAATGTATTGGTCTGGGCCGCATTTGGCCACCCCCATGCAGGGCCCTATTGGGCTCAACCATCTATTGACTCATGGGGCAATGATCGGATCATGTGGACCTATGATACAGATCTCATCCAATGAGATGTCTTGATTTTTGGACTGATCACAGTCAAACGGGCATCTTGGTGGGCTGCATACATGGCCATTAAAGGAAAACCATACCCCTCAAACAATGTAGGTCTCTCTAAAAAATATATTGCATAAAACAGCTCATATGTAAAACCCTGCTTTGTGTAAAGAAACCATTTTCATAATAATATTTTTTTTTCTTCTTTTGTATGTGCCTTTGGGTAATCATAAATAGATAATTGCCATTTTAAAAAATGAGGGCCGCCCCCTGGGATCGTAGGATTCACAGTGCACACAAACATACCACAATCTCAAAAATTACTCCAACACATGCTATTAAAGTAAAAAAATATATATTTTATTCACATCAGTAGTTAAAAAACATGTATAGTATTCCCTCTAACGCCTAACGCGTTTCATGCTTACCCAGCACTTAGTCATAGGCAGAATCTCAACTATACATGTTTTTTAACTACTGATGTGAATAAAATATATATTTTTTTACTTTAATAGCATGTGTTGGAGTAATTTTTGAGATTGTGGTTTTACCTCTGGTCACTAGAGGTCTCCGACATGCTTACTAATAGTATTTACTGTTTCTGCTCCCAATTTGATTTAAATAGTTACACAAACATACCAAACATGTTAGGTCACATGAGCCATTTAACACAGAATTCTGTCTTTTGCTTCCACATTTCTTCCTGTTACAGTTAGAGCTGCAGTATTGCTGGTCAGGTGATCTCTGAGGCAGCACACAGACCATCATATCTGACCATCAAGTAGTCAAGGAAGTTGTCATGAGAAAGAAAGAGGCTGCTCTGATGTTCTGCTTAGGAAAGATGTGAGAAAGGCTGGCACAATGTTCTGCTGCGTTAACTCTGTCTCCAATTATTTTCTTCAGGTACATTGCTGACTACACCTCAGCACACCGCCCTAGGAGCACATGCAGTCTCTGTGCCAACTTACAGAGCTCAAGGAGCGCCCACGTATAGCTACGTACCTCCCCACTGGTAAACTGCCAGGCCTCTTCATGTAAGTACCCTCCGGTGGGTCACTAGAAAACATTTGTGAAGATATTAACAAAGAGGTACTGGTAGCAAGGAGATATCAGAGCCGGTGCCACTATTGCTGGCTTAGTGCATATTTTGTTCATTAAACAACAGTAAAACATTTATTAGGTTTCCCATGGCAACAGAGCAAACCTTTTATTAACTGCTGTGAAATGTAAATTGTTAGGAGAGTAAAGCTTTTTCTGTATGCGAGGCCTACAATTAAGGATCTCGATTGCAGGGAAATGTCTTTTAAGGAGAACTTTTGCGAAAATGAAAATATAACTAGTTTATATTAAACTTTGCGATCATTCCCCTTTAATTATAAAGGCAGTGTCTGTAGAGTAACAGTGACACCTGCTGGCTGATATACTCACATAGTCTTACTGGTAATCTAGTTGGATCTTTATGGATCTTCCTTTTATGATGTACATGTATAATTATGCCGTTGCAATTCTCTGTTGCAGGTCTGGAGTCAAACATTGTATGCAATTGCTCAAGTCTTACATCGGTGCTGGGGGGGGGGCGACTGAACATCAGCACCAAGTTTGTTTGCAAGATCAAAACAAGGAAACACACAAGTGCAAGGGTCACTTTATTATTCTTTAGTGTTTTGTAAAAGCTGCTTTTTACAACCTTACACTTTTTATTTTTTTTCGTTCCATGCTGATGTTTGCAATCTCTACGCATGGAGTTTGCTAGTTCTGTGTTGTCTTTTCCACCCCATAGGCAGTGATTCCTTGATCTCTGCTTCTCAGTTGTTTATTTTTTTTGTTCATGGTTTGTTTTTCTGAGTGTTGCGGGGAGCCACCTCTGAGCAACGCAGAACCTTTTCTTTTTCCATTTTCATAATGTTATGTATTTAGCGTGGAAGCAGGTCACAAATGGTGTCTTCCAAATTGACGGCAAACAGAACGTGTCAGAAATATCATTAGGAGGATGTAGTGCATGCTTTGTCTTTTGGTACAACTTGCAATCAATTAAAAGGCTGCTACACTGCTCAGAGAGGTTCTGAAGCATCTGCAATTCAGTTCTAGTCCCTGGGTTTCTGTACAAGCACAATGCATCTGTGATTGAGGTGTCTGATCTGATTCTATACCTGCCAGCTCTTTATAGGTAGGTCATTCCACCACTAACACTTCAGTCTCTCCATTAGAAATACAGGAGATCCTCAGGGATCATTATTGGGCTTTCTCTGTTCCTAATACTGAGAAGTGAAGTCTATAGTAATATCTATAGATATAAATATAAAGGGAATAATTGAACCTGCTGTCAAAGTCCGCAAGGCTACCAGCCAAGTTCTTCTATACAGGTCATGGAACTCCAAGGTGTATAATTACAACAGGGGGTACATTATTTTTATATAATACACAAGTACTGGGGCTCAGATGATGTCACAATCCCAAGCCCCATTTATAAGGATATAATGTATAGGATATTCATGGCTCTTGTGTGTTATGTAAGGGTATGTTACAAACTTACTCACCTTTGTATTACACAGACAAGCCAGAGCTTCTATTAAAGGACCTGTAACATCAATTTAAAAAAAAAATTGTTAGTATAGTAAACAAAGACAAACTTTTAAATCGCTAAGTCTTTATTAAGAAGTAACTTACCGAAACTCCACTTGCGCTCCTCTTCAGAAAAGGTGATCCGTTATGCGGCGCTCGATTTCTCCTCCCTGCCTTCCTTATAGGAGATAGCCAGGGAGGAGAAACCGAGCGCCGCACAATGGATTGTTGCCTTTTCTGAAGAGGAGCGCAAGCAGAGTTTTGGTAAGTTATTTCTTAATAAAGACTTAGAGATTTAAAAGTTTCATTTGTCTTTGTGGGGTTTTTTTTCGTTCGATGCTAAAAAACTTTTTTATGTTACTGGTCTTTTAAAGGGACACGATCTTCCTTCTACTGATAGGAATCTAACTGGCTGCCAAGCAGAGTATTATTATAATCCCAGGGAGTTTAATGGTTACACGATCATTGTATACAGTCATTTATTTTATTTTGCTGCTCCAAGGCTCCCTTTATTTAAAGAATAATTTGGCCCCAGGGCTTTAATATCATCATCATTTATATAGCGCTGTCAAGATACGCAGTGCTTGATATAAAGGGATTCCAAACCACTGACTTTTTTTGGAGTTGGAATCAGCTGGAAAACAGTAGACCGAAAAAAGTGTCTGCCACAGGGTTACAGGGTTGTCTGTTTAATAATTTTTTTATATATATGAAGAAATTTGTTTTTACTTCATTTTCCTCTGTATATAAAAAAAAACATTTCTGACACGGCAACAGAGATGGCTGCCTTCTTAGTCTTATTTCAAAGTGGTTTTTTTTTTCTTTTTTTGCTGTTGGCATAATCAAAGTTTGTTTTTTAATCCACAGCAAAAAATATGGGGACATGGGCAAAGAAGAAATTCCTGGTATAGTCCATATAAGCTGAGAGAGTGCACTACATACAGCAGACTGCAGGTCCCTTGATTAAACCGTCCAAATGCTAAACCTTAGCTGCTGCGATTATGGTGTAGATTGTTGCCATTCTCTGTCTATAGAAGTCACGTGCATTTCTATGGAAAGAGAAAATAGGCCAGAGGGTGTAAAATACACGTCTAACATGTACATTCTCTGTGTAGTAATGATCTGTGTGTTCTAAAGCTTAAAGGATAAGTGAAACTTTAAAATAAGTGAATGTGAAATTGATGGGGGTATAAAGGAAAAGAAGGAAAGTATCCCCTTTCAATCAAACTAAACACCCAGGGCAGATCTTGGATCCTTGCTAACTCACCGTTTCTATTTGGGTGACTAAAAAAGAGGGGTAATGCTTGTCCCCTGTTGGTATTTCTGTATTGGGCTTGACACTTCAATTAAATAGCTCCTTCTGTATTTATTATCCTCACTAAGTAAAATATCCTATGAAGTGCAAGTGAATAAATAAATGAAATTGATTTCCAATTAATTACTATATACAATCATTTATAATTCAATAATTCAACAATAGTTCTTGTTTCATTTATGAATAATGAGTTGATAATTAATTGATATTCCAATACTAAAGTGCTAGAGTGCCAAAAAAAGGGTTGATACATTATCTAATTGATCAATTTTAATAAAAAAAGGATTTAATAGCTCTGATTTCGTGAGAATGTAGGAAAAGGAAATGAAGATGGGTGAAGATGAAGTCCCGTGTAATCTAACTGATCATTTGGCTAACTGCGGGACCCCACAAAGAGGGAGAAGTCAGTGCTTCTTGTGGTCTCAATTATAACCTTATCTAGCTGTAGTTGAGAACTACCTTTCTAAAAAAACACAAATCCCAGAGCACTTATAGTGAAAACAGACAAGAAGAATAAAGTTTAAGATCTCCTTAGTCAGAGCTAAAAAGAAGGAGCAACAATATCACTTTCCAAGAAGAAGAATTAAAAAGAACCCCCCTAAGGTTTTAGCTAAAATGGTATGAACCGTTTGTACAAAAGTAAGAAGCCGACGCGCGTTTCACAAACTGCTTTTTCAAAGGCTGTTTTAAATTTATAGGGGCTATTCTCAGCACTTTTGCAATGTACATTCATTATTTATTTTGATTTTGATCCAGGATATTAAAGTGGACCCGTCACCCAAAAAAATTATTAAAAATCCTATTTTATCACATTAGTCAAGCAAAATGAACTTAAAATACACTGTATAAATTATTTGAATCTTGTTTCCTTCAGTCTGGGATTTCAAAATTATAACAAGCAGGCAGCAGCCATTTTGTGGACACTGTTATTAAGACAAGTCTTGTATCATCTCAGAATCTTGTTTGTGCACCAGAATGGGGGCCCTGATGTCCATCCCCATGTCCTGGCTACACAATTAAATGGTGACGAGACAGAGGGAATGTGAGGAGAGCAGTGACATGTAGGAAGTGCTGAATGGAAAGTGAAAGTAATTGTCTGCCCCGCCTCTATGCCCATGGCATAGAGGAGGGGCAGACAATATTTGATTGACAGCTGAGATTTTTAAATGAGCTTACAGCAGCTATGAATGCTTTAATAAGAAATAGAAATTGGACTTCATGTTTAATTTGAAAAGGACTTTTATTATACAGATTTTTGTGTCTGGGTGACAGGTCCACTTTAAGGGATACATGTACTGTTAATATGAATGAATTTTGTTACAACAGCGCCACCTGCTGGTCAGTTTCCCACCAGTCTGACCACCAAGTAGTCAAGGAAGTTGTCAGGAGAAAGAAAGAGGCTGATGTTCTTCTGCTTAGGAATAAAATTAGAAACCTTTATTACATCTGTCTGACTGATGGGAAACTGACCAGCAGGTGGCGCTGTTGTAACAAAATTCATTCATATTAACAGTACATGTATCCCTTAATATCTTGGAATAAAAACAAAATAAATAATGAATGTAAATTACAAAAGTGCTTAGAATAGCCTCCTCGTCAATCTTACATTCACTTATTTTAAAGGTTTACTTATCCTTTAAAGGACGAGTAACCGCTAAAGAAATTTTTTTTAAAATAATTCGCTAGTATGCTACGGAAAAAAAAGACACCAACACATGTTAAACTTTAAAGTCGATTAGTCTTTTTTAAGAAGTAACTTGCCGAAACTCCGCTTGCACTCTTCTTCAGAAAAGGAGATCGGCGATCGATTGTGTGGTGCTCCATTTATCCTCCCTGCCTTTCTTATAGGAGATAGCCAGGGAGGAGAAATCGAGACTAAGCGATTTTAAAGTTTAATATGTGTTGGCGTTTTTTTTTTTCGTAGCATACTATTGAATTTTGTTTTTAGATATTCTTTGCTGTTACTGGTCCTTTAACTACCCGTGTGATTTCTGGTTTGGCAGGCAGGAGGCGAAATGGCCGCAATGCCCCCCCCATATGGGCTTGAATGGTGATTGAATAGGCTGTGCCGATTCCCTTTTAGGTCAGATTTGGAAACACTCCAGTGTTTTGAGCAGATAAAGCAATGTAAGCAATACACGAGTATTTGTTTGTAGGGCAGACATGGACCTAAGTTTTGCTCATAGAATCATTAACATACCAGCAATTGGTTGATTTTAAAGACACATGCAATCTATTGGGCTGAGTATAAGCAAAGCAGTTATGCCTTAAGGTGGCCATAGACGCAAAGATCCGCTCGTTTGGCGATATCGCCAAACGAGCGGATCTTTCCCCGATATGCCATTAACGAGCATGGCTATATTGGGGGTAATCTGATTGTTCGGCTGTATGGCTGAACGATCCAATTACGATGTTCCATGGGCTCCGGCGGGATCGGTCGGGTCAAAATCAGACCCGACCAAACGACCTATCTCAGCCGGACGAAAGCTGACGGCACTCCCCACACACGATCCGAAAATCGTACGAATCCTCGATTAGTACAATAAGATCTGCGTGTCTATGGCCACCTTTAGTTATGTTCTGGGACATCCTCCTGTTATGTACATTTATATCTCTGCACCTTACCACAAAGCTGTGTGGCTGCACTTCATCTGCAACTACAAGTCTGAAGTTTGGTCCTTCGTGGCTACTGTAGATGGAATCCAGAGGATGATTAAAACCAGTGTTTAGCCAAGTCACACTGGGCATGAGAGCAAATACCTAAACAGTATTATGGTACTTACATGTAGCTCCCAATGATATCTATGTCCTTTAGGTCTATGGCACACAAGTGATTTTTAGGTTTTGTTACCATGCTCTTGGACACTGATCATTGCATTCGCTTAATTTAGTTGTTGCAATAAACTGAATACAGGAGTGTCTAATAAAGCTACTAGCCAGCTCCTAATTACTGACCATGACAAAATAAATATGGATTTTGATGAAAATCAGGACAGTATTTATACATACAGAGCTATGGACAGTGCATCTTGACAAGCAGTAGAGCAGCTTCCTCCCTTAAGAATTCTGGGTAGAATATTCTGTGCCATCCATATGTCATGCCATTGTCCTGTACTATGTGTAGGTGATCCAGTAAGGGTGACGTGTGATATTTTCCCTTGACTTGCTCTTTGCTTAAAGAATAAGTAAACGTTTAAAATAAGTGAATGTGAAATTGACGAGGGGGCTATTCTAAGCACTTTACATTCATTATTTATGTTTCTGACCACCAAGTACAAGTTACATTTAGTTTCTGACCACCAAGTAGTCCAGAAAGTTGTCAGGAGAAAGAGAGGCTGCTCTGATGTTCTTCTGCTTAGGAAAGATGTGAGAAAGGTTTCTAATTTTATTCCTAAGCAGAAGAACATCAGCCTCTTTCTTTCTCCTGACAACTTCCTTGACTACTTGCTGGTCAGACTGGTGGGAAACTGACCAGCAGGTGGCGCTGTTGTAACAAAATTCATTCATATTAACAGTACATGTATCCCTTAATATCCTGGAATAAAAAATAAATAATGAATGTAAATTACAAAAGTGCTTAGAATAGCCCCCTTGTCAATTTCACATTCACTTATTTTAAAGGTTTACTTATCCTTTAATGCCCATCAGCTTCTTCTTGACATTAAATTTGAGTCATATGGGTTTGGACAGCAGGCCGGGTGCCTCGGGCAAGGTCACATTTATGTATGAAATATATACGTTTGCTTATTTTGTACATAGACCTTGTTACACATTCTATAAAAACACTTCCCAGTCATTTGTCAGCATTAACTATGGCAGCACAGAGTGATTGAAACATCACCTTTTTTTTTTTTTTTTTTATCTACAGCTCAGCCTAACCACACAAATACTAAGGGCCAGTTTGATCCATGGGGTGTGGGTCGGCCTTGATTGCATTTCAGTAGAATTGCGGTTCCATTTACTGGTACCACTGGGATTGAAACTGGGGTGAGATTGGACTGAAATGGGGTCCCACGTTCCATAGGAAGGGTTTTGCACGTGTGTAACCCACTTGTAGCAACTCTGCTTAGCCCTGAGGCATTTGCTGCTACTTTTTACTCATTCTGATAACCTGTTACTACATTGATACTCGAGTAGTTATCGTTTTGTGGGGACGGGTTTTTTTTTTTTTTTTTTGGACCAGCCTTGCTATTCTGTTTCCCTACACCACATATGACCCAAAAAAAGCAGAAATAAGAATATATAATACCTATATTGGTTCAGTACTAAACATACCATTATTAAGCAAGCCCATATAAATATATAAATACATACACAGTATATCTTTGCTTTACATTGTACTGTAGTGCAAGACTTGAATGCATATTACTAGATATGTTGGCCCAAAATGGCGGCGCTGGGGCTGATCTTTGTATACGAGTATTTGATTCTGTATTTTATGAATAATAATTACTTAGTCTTTTTTTCCTTTTTTTTGGCAGTTCTGATCTGTTATTTAAAGCGCTTTTTTAACCATATGTGTTATTTAAGTTTTTGTTTGGATAATTAATGTTTATTATTACCGAAACTAGGAGAATTTATATTTCATTCACTGGCGGCAGGGAGCATTTCAGAACACAAGTCTGGGGGGCTTCCTGCCTGCGCAGGGGGAGCAGAATCCAAAATAAACACTAATACACTTATTTAGCAGTGGGCTGCGGCTGAGCAGAAATCACTTTATTGCATTTTGTAGCGAGGCCTCAAAGTAACATTGGAAGTCAGACACGGCTTGTGACTGGCACAGGAGCCAGTACTCTCAGTAGTTTTACATGTATAGGATCTGTTATCCAGAATACTCAGGATCAGGAGTTTTCCAGATAAGGGATTTTTCTGTAATATGGATCTTCCTCCCTTAAAGGATAAGTAAACCTTTAAAATAAGTGAAAGTAAAGTTGATGAGGGGGCTGTTCTAAGCACGTTTGCAATGTACATTCATTATTCATTTTGTTTTAATTCCAAGATATTAAGGGATACATGTACTGTTAATATGAATGAATTTTGTTACAACTGCGCCACCTGCTGGTCCGTTTCCCACCAGTCTGACCAGCAAGTAGTCAAGGAAGTTGTCAGGAGAAAGAAAGAGGCTGCTCTGATGTTCTTCTGGTTAGGAAAGATGTGAGAAAGGTTTTTAATTGTATTCCTAAGCAGAAGAACATCAGAGCAGCCTCTTTCTTTCTCCTGACAACTTCCTTGACTACTTGGTGGTCAGACTGGTGGGAAACTGACCAGCAGGTGGCGCGGTTGTAACAAAATTCATTCATATTAACAGTACATGTATCCCTTAATATCTTAGAATAAAAACAGAATAATGAATGCACATTCCAAAAGTGCTTAGAATAGCCCTCTCATTAATTTTACATTCCTTATTTTAAAGGTTTACTTATCCTTTGTCTTCTAAAAACTAATGGAAGAATTTTCATAAAGCCCAATACGATTGTTTTGGCTTTTATAAGGGATTCTTTACATCTTGGATCAAGTACAGGGTCTGAAAATGGAAATCCTCTTTAAAAATCGGAATTATTTGATTAAAATGGAGGCTGTGGGAAACAGCCTTCTCGTAATTTGGATCTCTCTGGATAACTGGTTTCTGCATAACGGATCCCATGTTTGTATCGGTGCTGGGATGTAAGGGGCTAATAACAATGGTAATTAAAGACACAAGGGAACCAAATGCCTATTTTGGAGCACTGGCACAAAGGGTGATTTTGGGTACTTGGCAGATACAGTTTTTAGTAGCTATGGGGCTGCCCCAAAATCTCCCTTTCTCTGGTGTAATTGCTTGTCTGGCAGTTGTTGCTTGGAAACCTGGCAGTTGCCTCATGAGCATTTACACAAGGGAACAGCAATGGGAGTCAAGTTGGCTCAGGTTCCATCCAGGGATGATACAAATCATGGGTGCCAAACATGGTGCAGCTTTATTGATGTCATAGAGACTATGTGTTGCTTTTGGGGTTCAATGAATTTCGAGTCTTATCCGGTATTGTACCCCATTCTGTGCAGTGATTGAATGCCCTGGCCATAAGAACTTGGGGTTCAGAACTCATATGAGCCCTGGCCACAAGAACTTGGGGATCAGAACTTCTATGAGCTCTGGCCATGAGAACTTTGAGATCAAAACTCATGTGAGCTCTGGCCACGAGAACTTGGGGATCAGAACTCATATGAGCCCTGGCCACGAGAACTTGAGGTTCAGAACTCTTATGAGCCCTGGCCACGAGAACTTGGGGTTCAGAACTCATGAGCCCTGGCCACAAGAACTTGGGGATCAGAACTTGTATGAGCTCTGGCCACGAGAACTTTGAGATCAAAACTCATATGAGCCCTGGCCACGAGAACTTGGGGTTCAGAACTCATGTGAGCCCTGGCCACAATAACTTGGGGATCAGAACTCCTATGAGCCCTGGCCACAATAACTTGGGGATCAGAACTCATGTGAGCCCTGGCCACAATAACTTGGGGATCAGAACTCCTATGAGCCCTGGCCACAATAACTTGGGGATCAGAACTCATGTGAGCCCTGGCCACTAGAACTTGGGGATCAGAAGTCATATGAGCCCTGGGTTGGTAAGGCGCTGAGGCTTTCATACAAACACACATTGGCTTTTCAGTTTGGTGTTGTCGAGTTTTTGTTGTTTCCATAGGAATTGAGGATTTGCCCAGTAAAGCAGCGTTTATTTGTGGATTTAGTGACTGGCATAGGGTCTTTGTTGCCCATTGTGCCCGGAGTAGTGAATAATGTGCCCGTGGAATGGGGTGTAGGAATGAGCATGTCTAGCAATATGTTATTGTGCTGCTGTAGCAATACGTTTTATATTGTGTACTTACCCCTTGTGTGATTAGGTTCAGTCAACTATCAGAGTATCACCCAATCTATATTTTATTTGGGGGAAGGGGGTAACATGCCCCAAGTCTACTCTTACCCCTCCAGCTAGTTGTTGCTGCTCTGGTTTGTGATTAAAGGGGCTGTTCACCTTAAAAATTTCAGCAATGTGGATGTTAAGGTCCAAATTCCCCTAGCAACCATGCATTGATTTGAATAAGATACTGGAATAGGAGAGACCTGAATAGAAAGATGAGTAATATAAAAGTATTGGTAACGATAAAATTGTAGATTCATAGAGTAATAGATCTTTTGATCTTTATTGGGGTCAGTGACCTCCAATTTGACAGGTGGAAAGAGTCAGACAAGTGCAAATAATTCAGAAACAATAATAAAAAAAAAAAAGACCATTTGAAGAGTTGCTAAGAATTTGCCCCTCTATAACACTCTAAATGTTAAAGGTGAACTGTCCCTTTAAGTCCAGTCATATAACCAACCTGATATATAATATATGTATATGTTTATTAATGTAAATGATAAGGATATTCGAAGTTACTGAGCGGTTGCACAATCCTTTATACAGGTCATTGAACACCCATGCTCCATATTCTTATTGCTGAATGCTGGAGGAACCCTCTTTTTGTTACAATACACATTGTAGTGATTCGTGGGTCCCCCCATGACATGGGGCTGATGTTCTGTATGTTATGGGCCGAGAATGAGATGGAGACAACACAAACAATTGCTTATTCTCTGTAACTGCTCTAATCTCTGCTACAAAACACCTTTATATTGAGGATAGTTTCCCTTTAATGCACCCAAAGGCATTATGCAGCTCTGTGCAAAGGGCATTTCATCTCCTGATTAGGGATGAGCGAATTTTTTTGCAGCGGAAATGACGATCATATACTTCGATGGGATAAAAAAAAGAAAAAAATTTGAGCGTCAAAAAAAATTGTCGCTCAGACTTTAATGCATTTCGGCAAATTTTTGGCTAATCGAAACGGATCAAATTCGCCCATCCGTACTCCTGATGTTTTTCCTTGTTGCCCTGTTTGGTGTTTCTGCTGCTGAAAATCCATTGCACATCCGATTCCTCCAGCACCCCGATATTCATGTGCGGGGGAATTTCCAAATAAACATTTTGTCCCACTTTTTTCATAGTCTATACGACTGTCCAGCCTATACCACCACTACAGCCTCTGGCCGATGCTGGGAGTTGTACAATAGAAGGGTGTATGCATGAAAAGTAGGGATGCACCAAATCCAGGATTCATTGATATTCTGCAAGAATTCTGCCTTTTTCAGCAGGATTGGATTCGGCCAAATCTTCATTCCTGGCCGAACTGGATCAGTATCCTTAAAATCATGTGACTTTTGGTCACAAAACAAGAAAATAAAAAACATTTTTTAGCCACATTTGACTTTTTCCCCCTCCCCACCCTCATTTGCATATGCAAATTAGGATTATGTTCAGTACTCGTCCGAATCTCTCACAAAGAACTCAGCAGTTAGGCCGAATCCAAAATACGGGATCTGGTGCATCCATAATGAAAAGTATAGGTTATAGACTGAAATGAGAGGGGTCCTGCGCATGAGAGCTTACAATCTAGCTGTGCTGTCGGCTGCAGTTTCTCTTTCTAAAATACTTTACAAACCTCATCTTTTATAAAAATGTATAACGAAAAGAAAATGTGGTACATTCAGGGCCCCCCCAATCCAACCCACCCACGGAGGTTGATAAATCTGCTTGGCCCCCCAATAATACAAATGCGCTGTTGCTCCCATACATCCATCGTGCCGGCTTTCCTTTGTGTTTTTAAGCAGCATTAAAGTTCCGCTTGGATCTCTTGTTTCTTTCGAATTTCATTGGCGAACTGACCAAGCCGAAACCGTAAGAAGTCTTCCAAGTGATCTGCCCGAGCCTCTTAAAGAAGCAGGAAAGCCCCGCGGCGTCGGCTTGTCAATATGAAGCGTTTCATCTCTAGTTTTATTTCAACGATCGCCGATAGATCTCCCTGAAACATTGCAGCCAAGAGTTTGTAATTGTATATTTACTGTACGATGTAGAACATTCAATAACTATTAAAATGTTTCCAAAAAAAAGTGCCTCTTCAGGTTTCCTTGTTTTGAGATTTCGAAGAAATATGTTACAGGTGTTGGACCTGTTATCCAGAATGCTCAGGACCTGGGGTTTTCCAGATAATGGATCTTTCTATAATTTGTATCTTCAAACATATGGGAGACAGCTTTTCCGTAATTCGGAGCTTTCTGCATAATGGGTTTCTGGATAATGGATCCCATACCTGCACTAATCATTTCTTATTGCGAGAACAAAGCAGGAGAGGAGTAGGGGCTCTGCCCAGGTTACTGAACCCACTGAGCTGGGAAGAACCTGATTGCACAGAGCCCTTAACCCAACTGAAGCTCTGTGGGATGAATTGGAACCCCAACTGACCCCCTAACATCAGCACCAGACCCCCCCAACATCAGTGCCCAACCACCCAAATGCTCTTTTGACTAAATGAAGCAGCTCCCAGCAACATTGTTCCAATATCTAGTGGGACCTTCGCTTTAGGACAGGGATAGAGTTTATATTCCATAAAGGGTGTTGGGGTGAAGCTCTTACACCTGTGTTGCCCCTGATGGAGGTAAGTTCTGGGTTTAAGTTGTGCTTGGTAACTTCATACATGTAATAACCGATTTTGCCCAACACTCACCAATGCTTTTGCTAACATTGAAAGCAGATGGCACTGCCCATATCCCACTCATTTTCACCTAATTGGTGGGGCAGAGTAGATACCCTAAAGGGAAAAAAGGGTTGTACTAAAGCACAACAGCTGAAGGCCCTTTATAGAGGAGAAGAAGGTTTGAGATGATGGGTTTCAGGACAATGAGCTGAGCTGATTCTTTGCTAATCCAACAATAATGGTCTGGAATCACAGGCCGCAGGAACTGAAGCCTCTTCATCTTGTCCTAAGGTAAATTCTATGATGGAACATTCTGTTGATACTCTTCAGGGTTGAGGGACAAGAAGAGACCGGACTTTGTGCTCTTCACTGTCAAAGATACTGACCAATCAAGCATATCTAAGTGTCCTGGTATAAAATGACTCCTCCTACTTTGACCCACTTTGGATTCATTCAGATACCTATGGTCTCCTAGTTACTGCTCTGTCGTACCCATTCCCCCTATACCCCAAACTGTTACTTGTATTCAGCAACTTCCATTTCCCTCAACGTTGGCCTCTACATCATCAGGAGGCTTGTGGATTAATTAGAACCAGCCCCTTCTGTGTTCCATGGGATTCTGAACGGGTCGATCTGTAGCGGAACAAAGTCAAAGTTGTTACAATATTCTAAATAACTGCGTTGTCTATGTCAGCAGCCCAGTTCAACCAGAACTCCATGAAGAAGATGTTGCAGGACAAAGAGCTTTCGGCTGATTCAACTTAAAGGGGAACTCCACAAAAACATAACTTACGCTTTTTGAAAAGTCAACATAATTTCTAGCAACATTGCAATATACATCAATTAAAATAATATGCAGACTTTTCATGATTTTTAATGGTTTGGTAAACCATGCTAGGCCCCCTGCTCTCCTGCTGATCTGTCTGACTACTTTGCTGAGCTGTCTGACTACTATTACTTTGTATCAACAGCCATCTGTCCTCAGCCTGCATTCTCCGAACCCCACAATTCCCTGCACATGTGATTTCAATAAGGAAATGAATATCGCAGTGCAATGCATTGTGGGTTATGTAGTACCTACATGCTGTCTGTAAGCTGTGGAGTAGTTGTGACCATTTGTAACATCAGTGTTTAGTCCCTCCTTCCCTGCCAGGATTTCAAATGATGCAGAAAGAGAAGAACTGTTAAAGAAACCGATAACTTTGATGGGTATATTGGGGGTTTCTGTGTTATGTGGGCCTCTTTATCTAATTTTTGTTTGGAAGACAGAGTTCCCCCTTAAAGGAATCGCCCCAAAGGGGTTTGGTTGTTAAAGGACCAGTAGCATAAACTTTTATTAAGAAATTACTCACCGATTCTCTGCATGTGCTCCTCTTCAGAAACGATCCATTGTGCGGCGCTCTATTTCTCTTCCCTGGCTATCTCCTATAGAAGGCAGGGAGGAGAAATCGAGCGACGCACGATGGATCGTCACCATGTCGCCGTTTCTGAAGAGGAGCATATGCAGAGAATCGGCAAGTAATTTCTTAATAAAAGCTTTGCAAATTACAATTTTAAACTGTTTTGGTGTTTTTTCGTTAAAAAGAAACATTTTTTTAAAAAAAAAAAAAAGATTTGTTATTGCTCCTTTAAGTACATCATGAGGGAGGGACTGTCAGTAATTTGGCTGCCAATGAATATCGCAGCCACCCACAGTTAAAGGTCCCTTTGAAAAAGCTCACAATACATGGAAAGTCCTACAATACATGTTATGTGTTTACCAAAAAGTCTGGTTCAAATGTGGCCAAATAGCCGTGAAGGAGGATGGTTGAAAGCCACTTGCTGAAAAACACAGGAGTTAAAGTAAACCTTTAAAATAAGTGAATGTAAAATTGATGAGGGGGCTATTCTTAGCACTTTTGCAATGTACATTCATTATTTATTTTGTTTTTATTCCAAGATATTAAGGGATACATGTAGTGTTAATATGAATGAATTTTGTTACAACAGCGCCACCTGCTGGTCAGTTTAACCTCCTGAGCCCCCAACAGCTGCAGGGTCGGCTTCCTCTATAGTTACACCCCTGTGTGGAACCATCTGTCATAAGCAAAGCAAAGAAGCAATTGCAACAATGTAAGATAAGAAAATAAGCAATTGCAACAATGTAAGATAAGAAAATAAGCAATTGCAACAATGTAAGATAAGCAAAGAAGCAATTGCAACAATTTAAGATAAGAAAAGAAGCAATTGCAACAATGTAAGATAAGCAAAGAAGCAATTGCAACAATGTAAGATAAGAAAAGAAGCAATTGCAACAATGTAAGATAAGCAAAGAAGCAATTGCAACAATTTAAGATAAGAAAAGAAGCAATTGCAACAATTTAAGATAATCAAAGAAGCAATTGCAACAATGTAAGATAAGCAAAGAAGCTATTGTAACAATTTAAGATAAGCAAAGAAGCAATTGCAACAATTTAAGATAAGCAAAGGAGCAATTGCAACAATGTAAGATCAGCAAAGAAGCAATTGCAACAATGTAAGATCAGCAAAGAAGCAATTGCAACAATGTAAGATCAGCAAAGCAGCAATTGCAACAATGTAAGATAAGCAAAGAAGCAATTGCAACAATGTAAGATAAGCAAAGAAGCAATTGCAACAATGTAAGATAAGCAAAGAAGCTATTGCAACAATTTAAGATAAGCAAAGAAGCTATTGTAACAATTTAAGATAAGCAAAGAAGCTATTGCAACAATTTAAGAAAAGCAGGTCTCTTGGGGAAACTGACTTGCAGCTTAAAGGACAATTCACCTTCATTTGGAAAATGTGCTCAAACTTTCATAACCTGCCAAATTTTGTAAAATGAACACGGTGATTGGGGGGGTTCCTTTTGTCACTTTCTATTTTCAAAATGTTGGGAGTTATGGATGTTATGGATGAAAGCGCTGCAAAATCACATTGTTGTAGGTCAACCTCTGGAGGTTAAGTCTCTAAATTCATCAGTTCCACCCCTGGGTTATAGTATATGTTCATACTCCTCGTTAACGTTTCATTCCTTGTTTGTTGTTGGGTTGTTATTTAGATTGTGGGTCTGTCCCACACTGCAGACACTTCATTCAGCTCTATATCAATAGCACTTGCCATTCAGCCGCATTCCAGCAGGGGTCAGTAAAGATTCATATTTATTTATAAATGTATTTATTTGAAGGGGAGGTTGGGACTTGTAGTTTACCCTGAGCAGATTGTCCATCCCTTGTTGCAATCGGTGCATGATGGAAACCGGGTGCTCACTATTATACAAACTTTCCCTTTTATAATGTTATAGCTGCACCCATTTATAAGGAAGCGTTTCATTAAAGGGAACAGTCACCTTTAAATTAACTGTTAGTATAATGTAGAGAGGGATATTCTGAGACAATTTGCAATTAGGGTTGCCACCTGGCCGGTATTTTACTGGCCTGGCCAGTAAAAATGATGGTTGATCCCAATGTTGTTAGTAGTAGGGATGTACCGAATCCACTATTTTGGATTCGGCCGAACCCAGAATCCTTCGCTAAAGATTCCGAGAACCGAATCCTAATTTGCATATGCAAATTAGGGGTGGGAAGGGAAAAAACATATTTTACCTCCTTGTTTTGTCCCTCCTTGCCCTTAATTTGCATATGCAAATTTGGATTCGGTTCGGCCGAATCCAAATCTTTCCGAAAAAGGCCTTATTCCAAACCGAATCCTGGATTTGGTGCATCCCTAATTAATAGGGAAAAAGATAAATATATAGGAAGGCCGGTATTTTTTTTTATTATTTGTGTTTTTTGACTTATTTAGCTTTTTTTTTAGCAGCTCTCCAGTTTGCAATTTCAGCCGTCTGGTTGCTAGGGTCCAAATTATCCAAGCAACCATGCACTGATTTGCATAAGAGACTGGAATATGAATAAGAGAGGCCTGAATAGAAATATGAGGAATAAAAAAGTACCAATAATAATCAGTTTGTAGCCTTACAGAGCATCTGGTTTTTAGATGGGGTCAGTGACCCCCAATTGAAAGCTGAAAAGAGTCAGGAGGTGGCAAAATCATTAAAAAAAAACTATAAATAACAGGCCAATTTAAAAGTTGATTAGAATTAGCCATTCCATAATATACAAAAAGCAATCTTAAAGGTGAACTACTCCTTTAAGTAAAGGCTCAGCTTACAAGCCCCACCCCTTGCACAGAAAACCACTGTGCTAACACTCACTCGCCTATAGTTAAGGTGTCCTGACATGGGCAGATTTAAGCTTCTCATTTGGGCCCTTCAGACGTTTTCAGCAGCAACTGCCTCTATATGGGGCCCTCTGACTGGCCCACCCAACTGTCAATCAGACAGGTTTGATCCTCCTGTTGGATTAAGGACCGAACCATTTTATTGATTTGGTCTTTGCCCTTAAAGCTTGTATGCCCAGGGTCAGACTGGGCCGACGGGACACTTGGATGGGCCCAGGCCGCTGCCCGATTTAAAGGATAAGTAAACCTTTAAAATAATGTACATTTTGCAATGTACATTCATTATTTATTTTGTTTCTATTCCAAGATATTAAGGGATATATGTACTGTTAATATGAATGAATTTTGTTACAACAGCGCCACCTGCTGGTCAGTTTCCCACCAGTCTGACCAGCAAGTAGTCAAGGAAGTTGTCAGGAGAAAGAAAGAGGCTGATGTTCTTCTGCTTAGGAAAGATGTGAGAAAGGTTTCTCACATCTTTGGCCGCAAGGAGGGCCCTTGGTTTTGCCGCCCCAGTGGGCCCCCAATGCCCCAGTCTGATGCTGTGTTTGCCCCTCGTTGTAATTAGCCTATCAGGCAGCTCAGCTGGGCATGTCGGGGAAAGATCACCAAAACAGCAGGTTCTTCTAGGGTACGGCCTCTTTACTGGCTCATCCAATCATATAAAGAAGGATCAATCCTCAATTTACTTCCAGGCTGCCCCACACACGGATTAGGGCCCCACTAGAGGGCCCAGACCTACAGAAATAAAATAAGCCCGACATGAGGTTTATACACTTTATATCTTTAATTACAAATGTTTCTAAGAATAACAAAAAATTAAACAAATAATAAATAACAATATGTAAAAATGACAGATGATCACATACACCGGGGCCCGAAAATGCTTCCTGGTCTCCTGTACTGCTTTTACTTGTATGAGGCCTCAATCTCTTTTGCTACAAATCCCAGCATCCTTTGCCCCCAGGACTGGCAGTTGTAGTTCAACATGAAAAGCTGGAGCCTCACAGGTGACATTTATCTCCCCCTCAGACTGACTTTGAGCCTTCCTGCACCCAGGGGGCCCCTATGTGACCGCTGAGTATAAATAACAAATCAACACATAAATTACTGCAACATGTAGTGGTAACACCGCTGCTGAACCACAACTCCCAGCACCCTCCTACAACCAATGGCCGCTGCAGTTCAGAAACAGCTGATAAAATAAAAGCATCACTGGGACCAAATCAAGAACGAATAAAAGTTAAAAGCAGCCGTTTATCAGTAGTGATGTACAGTCGCTTCCCACGGTGCACGAAACTCCCAGGATAGCGAGTGGCTCCTCCCACTAAGGCCTGGGGACCCGGGTACCAACGAGCTGAACATTTTATTCCTGCCCAAATTCTGCCAAGTGATGCCAGGGACACTCGGGCGGAGGATCAGCAGCTCTGAAATCACTGGTTCTTGTTTACAGGACACAAGGGAAACTGCCATCTGTCACCTCAACCTCAGCAAACTGTCACCTCAGAATAAAATGGCTCATATCGTGTAAATAAGTGGAGTTTGGGTGGTGGAGGAGGAGATTTTCTTTATTTTACTTATAGTTCGGGATTCGGCCAGGATTTGGCCTTTTTCAGCAGGATTCAGATTTGGCCAAATCCTTCTGCCTGGTTGAACCGAATCCTAATTTGCATATACAAATTAGGGCAAGGAGGGAAATCGCATAACTTTTTGTCACAAAACCAGGAAGTAAAAAATGTTTTCCCCTTCCCTCCCCAGATTTGGGTTCGGTATTCGGCCGAATCTTTCAAGAAGGATTCGGGGGTTCGGCCGAATCCAAAAAAAGTGGATTCGGTGCATCCCTATTATAGACACTATTTTGTGCTTTCATGGGGGGGGGGGGGGGAGTCTATTTCCTGCTAATCGCATCCCTTCATCTCTAGCAAATCAATAGCAGCACAGTCTTGCTTTACGGCAGGGGTTTCAGACTCACACTCAGGATCAGAGCAATAGTCTCACGAGGGGGGAGGGGCAGAACAAAGAAACCAGTGAGCTTTTTAAATGGCAAAACAACATGAAATCTGAAGCGACGCTACATTAAATTAAGAAAAAAACGATATAAAGATATGATCAAATTGAGACAAAATCAACAAATATCAGTTGTGCTAATGCAAAATAGACGCAAAAAACATGCACTTTGCCCAGTGCACTTGGGAAGTAACCCCTAAATGCTCTACTGTGTTGCATGAGTGGGAGCTGCCACATTGCTCTTCTAGTGTGGGCGCCATGTAGTGGCCAGAAACTAATACGTAAGCCAATGGCTGGCGGCAGCTCTGGGCTGTAACAATTCAGGATTACAGAGACTGCGGTAAGTACAGACTGTCTGTTTCAAGGGGAAATTCACCTTTACATTAAAGGAGAAGGAAAGGCTAAAACTAAGTAACAGTAAGTAACAGACTTCCTGTTTTCAGCTTAAACCTCCAGGGCACGGGCTTGAGCATGCTCAGTTTGCTCCTCTCTCCCAATCCCTGCTGTAATCTGATTTTAGAGCTAGGAGTGAGCAGGGAGAGAATTAGGCAGGACATGATGTCACAGAAAGCTAATATGGCAGCTGCTATCCTAAACAAACAGCGCTGTTTACTCTGGTATGGTAAAACATTCTACAGAATAAATAGAGTGTTATAGTTTGTACTATTGTGGCTAATCCATTGGCAATAAACTGCCTTTGTAGCTTTCCTTCTCCTTTAAGTGTTAGTATGTTCTAGACTCAGTCCAAGGTGCCATATTATACCAACACTTGATTTGGTTTCCCCGAAATTAATAAAGCCTCCTAATAAGATGTAGTGGGCGCTTAGTAACCACTCCGTGTGGTTATTTGATAATAAAGGAGCTGGGAATGTAGCGGCACCAGGACAAGTAAATAAATGCACAATGTATAGAGCAGCTTTATCCAATCAGTGTGAGGCTTTGGTCCCTATTCCCCTGCGGCGGGAGATGGAGAGCGAGAGCTTCTTAATGAGGTCACAGATTCCGTAGTTTCCCGTAGCGCAATCTCCAAGTCCCTGTTCTTTTTGCTTCTCTGCTCAGTGACGGCCATTGTACCCACACACAGCCAGGCAGTTTTATTCACCAACCCTGAGAAATGTGACTCCAGTTTCACAAAACACCCCCTCGCCCCAATCCCAAAAAGCAACGTCTTCCTGGCGTAAATAATGCGCTCGTGTGCAAAATGTCTCTGAGATGCAAACAAAGCTGCGACGGACTCTTCTATGGGGAGTGGGGGAACGATCTGTGCGTTTCTTTAGGAGTCCTCCATTGACTTGAAGGGCAGGAGGGCCCTCCTATTGGCTGAGTGAGTTTGTGCAGGTGTTTGGGTGTCCAGAAGAAGGGGAGGAGTCAAATAACATCCTGTAGAGAGAGAGAGAGAACATAAGGGATGACAGTTTGGGGGTAGAGGAACCAGGTGCTGAGATTCATGATGGGTCAGCCATAATGTGGCTCTTACTTGGCTACTGTGCCCTCCCAGAACTCATTGGCCCCCAATTCACTTCTAATAACATTGCCGATGGCCAGGCAGGAGCACCAACATTAGCATTGGGCTGAATTAAGCTCTTGGGCTTTTCTCTCGAGAAATAAGCCATTAAAGTCAACCAACACAGTGCAAGGAAGACGAAGAGTGCAACTGGGAGGAACCATGATGCTCCTCAGGGGAAGTCATTAAGAGGACCACCAAGAGCCTTAAAGGATAAGTCAACCTTTAAAATAAGTGAATGTAAAATTGATGAGGGGGCTATTCTAAGCACTTTTGTAATTTACATTCATTATTTATTTTATTTTTATTCCAGGATATTAAGGGATACATGTACTGTTAATATGAATGAATTTTGTTACAACAGCGCCACCTGCTGGTCAGTTTCCCACCAGTCTGACCAACAAGTAGTCAAGGAAGTTGTCAGGAGAAAGAAAGAGGCTGATGTTCTTCTGATTAGGAAAGATGTGAGAAAGGTTTCTAATTTTATTCCTAAGCAGAAGAACATCAGCCTCTTTCTTTCTCCTGACAACTTCCTTGACTACTTGCTGGTCAGACTGGTGGGAAACTGACCAGCAGGTGGCGCTGTTGTAACAAAATTCATTCATATTAAAGGACCAGTAAAATCAAAAAAAATGTTTTAAAAAATTGATGTTTAGTAACGAATTTTTTTTTAATTTTTCTTGATGTTACTGGTCCTTTAACAGTACATGTATCCCTTAATACCTTGGAATAAAAACAAAATAAATAATGAATTTAAATGACAAAAGTGCTTATAATAGGCATCTCATCAATCTTACATTCACTTATTTTAAAGGTTTATTTATCCTTTAATTGGGATAAATACACAAGTCCCACAGGCAGTGCCTGGCACAAACACTGGCGCCAACCCCATTACAAAACCTTGTGCAGCAAAGGAGTCTGAGAAAGCGCTCACCTCTAACTTGCTGGTATCTTCCAAACTGCGGTTTTTGCCTCTGATGGTTTTGGATAGAAACGTGTGTTGCTCGGTGCGCTTGTCACAAGTGTCTCTAGGAGGCTCCGTGCTTCCCGGCTCACAAGGGTTTTTCACGTCTAGAGAACTTGGTTTCTGTTCAGGAATGCGAGCCACCCGGAACCTACAAGCCACACACTGGGTCAGTGATATGTAAATGGGGCAGGGCAATGAAGACCCAACCCACCCCCGCATATATTGGTAAATTGGGGCATCACTAGGCAGAGCACAATGGCCTGGGCATGGAGTAACCGTGTGTCACCCCCTGTCCTCAGAATCTAATGCCATTGAAGCCAAACAGGCAATAGTTACCTGCCCACAGCCAGAATGGTGCCCACCTTGCCCCCTGCTTTGGAGGCTTTAGTGGTGGGGGCTATGGTGTTGGCTGCAGATTCTGGATGCGCCGGGACATTAGTCCATTTCTTTTGGCTGCAACGGGAGCAGCAGGATCCGGAGCGAATTGCGAGTCCTTGTACCGTGTGCAGGTGGTACTGGTGTTTGCACATGTGGGGCATCTGGGGCAGGAGAAGCATCCGGCTGTACATTGCAACAATGGAAAATATGTCAGAGATGGATCCCTCCTCGTATGGGTTAGATCCCTCCTATGGTTTAGATCCCTGTTATTGGTTAGATCCCTCCTATGGGTTAGATGCCTGTTATGGGTTAGATCCCTGCTATAGACTAGATCCCTGTTATGAGTTAGATCCCTCCTATGGGTTAGATCCCTGTTATGGGTTAGATCCCTGCTATAGACTAGATCCCTGCCATAGACTAGATCCCTGTTATGGTTTAGATCCCTGCTATAGACTAGATCCCGGTTATGGGTTAGATCCATCCTATGGGTTAGATCCCTGCTATAGACTAGATCCCTGCATTAGACTAGATTCCTGCATTAGACTAGATCCCTGCTATAGACTAGATCCCTGTTATGGGTTAGATGCCCCAGTAGTGCCAGGAGTCTTACCTATCAGGGCCCTTGTCTAAGAATGTGGGCGGCTGTTTGCTCTGATATTCCTTCAGCAACTCCTCTAGAGCAGCTGCATTTTCTGGTTGGGGAGAAAGAGAGAACAGGTGAGAATTACAGTTCAGCTACCAGTGCTTTGGAGGGTACAAAGGGCAAGTGTAGGGCTGAGATTTGGCTCAATTGCCAATTGCTTCCCCACATTAATGAGCAAAACATTCAGTGACACATAAATCTATTCCTCCCTGGTGACAAATGGACTGTCTGGTTCTGTATCCGGTATCACAAGTGCAGTTCATTGGCCCAGACACTCTACAATAAATCACATGAGAGCCAACAAAAGGCTACTAGTCATTTCCCCAGTGGCCAGCGAGTAGCTACAATACCTTTACTTACCTTTCTTCTCAGAGATGAGCCGCACAAGCACCCCGATGGTGTCCTCATTACCATTCTCCTCCGACAAGCAGGGGTGGTTTATACCTGGTACAACAGGCAAAGTCACACAGTGAACCAAAAATTCATTTATAATAGTTTAAAATCTCCAAAAAACAAATATCACACAAATAAAGCCCCATGAACCCAAGGAGGATGAAGCAAAAACTGCTGATTTATGGGGCATCCAGAGATTTAGCTCATGTTCTTTCTCTGTTCAACCTCGGGGGTTGGAGGATTCCAGTACAGAAGAATTATTTTCCCTGGTATCCGAATACCAACTTCAGCCCCATCTTATTCCTACTGACAGTTTGATGATAAACCAGCAATGAGACAATGACGGAGGCAAATGAGAAAAACTCAAAGTGACCCTGAAGGGCAAATGACTTTCAGCACACGGATCTATAGGGAATGATGGATTTGTTGCTGCCATGGCTTCAGTTACCCTGGGGATTCACTAAGAAAACCAAGAATGATAAATATTATACATCTTATACATCGTCTCTGGGACAGGCCCATCATTCCCAGCTAAAAAGTGACTTATTTTTGTGCCGGAACAGCTTCCAGTGGGGATACAAAGGTCCCAGTGTAGGGACAGACCTGAAATTATCCAGCACCAAAGGCAACATAAAAGGTACAACATTAAGGTTTTATTTGCAGCAATGCTGGAAAACACTAGGTTAATAATTTTCCCCAATGACATACCATTCTTCTCCAGCGGGGGCGCCTGTTCCTCCAGCTCCTTCTGAGAGGTGCAGCGATAGCCTTTCTTCTTCAGTATGTTGCACAGGAAGATTCCCATCAGCCCCATCAGGCAGAAGACTGGGACAATGGCCAGCACTGAATACTGGGTGTTAGAGTCCCCTCGGATGCCCTTGCTGGTGGTATTCAGTGGCATCTTGGGGTCCCCTTTATTGGCCACATCTATGGTCCTGAGAGAACGAGAGCGCGGAGACCTGAGACCTGGAGAGGTCGGGACATAGAGCACAACAAGGAGAATCATTAAGGCAATAAATAATCACAGAGGAGGAGGAGCCGAGGGGACATTGGGGAAGGACATTTTGTTGCACAATAGTTTATAAAGGGTTAGGCTGTTTGGCTCTGCTATTGGCTCATGGGAAATTCCCAGCATCCTCCATGAAACAGAAAGCAGTTGTTGCTATTGACATTAGTGGGACAGAAGGGCAGCAGCATTAGCTCCTCACAGGTTACACACTGGGGGAAGAATGAAGAGGCACCAGAGGACACAGTAGTATCAGCACAAGGGAAGAAGGTGCCCCCCGACTGTATATGGAGTATGGGGGGTCTATGGCTGCAACTGCACATTATGAGGGTACGGGGGGCAGACTGAAAGTCATTATGGTGTAATTTGGGGGCAATGCTTTCAAGATACCCCTGAAATCCTAAGGAAAAGCAACTTGTGAATCAGAGAGAATCACTGGAACCTTCATTAAAGGTTTAGTGAAAAATAAAAACTGGGTAAATAGATAGTGTGTGCAAAATAAAAAAATGTATCTAATATAGTTAGTTAGGCAAAAATGTAATGTATAAAGACTGGAGTGACTGAATGTGTAACATAATAGCCTGGACACTACTTCCTGCTTTTCAGCTCTCTAACTCTGAGTTAGTCAGTGACTATAAGGGGGGCCACGTGGGACATAACTGTTCAGTGAGTTTGTAATTGATCCTCAGCATTCAGCTCAGATTCAAAAGCAACAGTTATGTCCCATGTGCCCCCCCCTCAAGTCACTGATTGGTTCCTGCCTGGTAACCAATCAGTGGAAATCAAGAGAGCTGAAAAGCAGGAAGTAGTGTTCTGGCTATTATGTTACACATCCAGTCACTCCAGCCTTTATACATTACATTTTTGCCTAAGTAACTATATTAGATACATTTTTTATTTTGCACAGCCTATTTAATTTACCCAGTTTTTATTATTTTAATACTGAACTGTTCCTTTAATGCAAAATGTATCTGGCCAATCAGAATGAAGTCATGGCCAGGCTCACTCCCTGGAGCTATAGGGTTGGGGCCGCACTAAGGAGACATCCCGGAAGGAAATGTAGAAGAAGAAAGAGAAATGAACCTGTTGTTAACCCTGTCATTGCCAGAACTGGAGCTTTTTTTTCTTCTATCTCCATATTCTACATGGCATTTCTATGTTATCTGATAAATATCTATATACTGTAAATATGATGGCACAGTATACGAGACAGGAGGTAATGGGCATGTAATCAAGGCCTTATTTTGTAGACAGTGAAAGGGTTAAACAGTACACCCCCCCCCAGGGGCCACGGAGCTTATCCTTATAAATGGTGACTAGTGATGTCATCAGTTATAAACAGTAGTGATGTCATTTTTGTCACATGACTCACTAAAAATAAAGTGGAATATTGGAAGTAACCTCGGAGTTCCATGGCCTTCTGCCTCGTACTTTTATAATTATAATATATAATATCCTCTTATATATCCTTATATATTACAATAGGGGGTACTTTATTCACTATATTATCTCTTACCTTCACAGCCGGTGGTGTTTATAGGTGCCAGCCAGCAGGGGAAGCAGGTACTGGCACTGTTAGTGACCAATGAGAAGTATCTGTGGGTGAGAGGGAGGAGCTATTAGCCAAGCCTGGAGCTGCCATACTGCCCACCTGTATAAATTGGGTTGTGATACACTGGGGCGTGAGCTGTTTGTGCAACCTCCAGCATCACCCCAACAGCTGAACATTTGGGGGCCTAATAAGACTATTTCAGAGCTACAGAATGTTGCTCAGTTGGAAAGTCTCCCCACAACCCCACAAAATGCAGTACCTGGGTGTTAAATATGGGTGTAAAAAAGTACCTACCCAGAGAGGCACTCGCCACAAATTGCATCTGCCTTGGGGGTCCCAACACTTATCAAGACTCTCCTGCGCTTATCACATTGTGTAATTGGGGTACAGAAAGACATTCCCAAGCGATTTGAGAACATTCCTGGGGCGCAATTCTGGCAGCTGACTCCTGCCCCTTTCCCAAATCCACAGGCCTGTTAAAGGTAAAGTAAAGATTAAATTTTGTCCATAACCTGTACAGAGAGATCCCATAAAACTATGGCAGCATAGGTATTCCCTGTACTAAGCACAATTCAGCAGGAACAGCCCCTAAGTTTGCTCATAGTCTGTACAGAGAGATCCCATAAAACTATGGCAGTATAGGTATTCCCTGTACTAAGCACAATTCAGCAGGAACAGCCCCTAAGTTTGCTCATAGTCTGTACAGAGAGATCCCATAAAACTGGTATGGGGGTCACTTACCCTATCTGGCTCCTTGCCCGAGGGGCACATAACACAAGGGATACACTCGTCATTTTCGGAGCTGTACTCTGCTTTGCCGCACTCTTGCTTCTCTGGCTGTTCTGTCTGGCACTCCCCGCTCCACACCAGCAGCTGGACACAAATAAAGAGTTTGTTGGTAAATGTCAGGCTGTGCCAGGAGAGGTGCCACATGAAATCTGCCCCGGGGTATCAGAGCATCAATATTCCAGGCATGACCAGTCAGTCAGTAAGAAATAAACAGAGTTTTATATTGGGCCCAAAGTCTACACAAAGCACCCAGGAAGCCTTTATATTGGGTTGAACAGGAGTCACTGTGGGTATCAGGTAATCATGGAAATATGCAAATGAAGCCTTTTTAAATCAAATGTTTTACCGCACTGAATCCCATTCATCCCAACAAAAATGTATTTCCAAGCTCTTTGCCTGGGGAGGGTGCAATTTCCCTTGGGCAGCAGAGCTCACCATCACCCCAAAAGAGAGACCGCAGCAGGAATAGTTGCCCTTTATGTGACAGGTTCAGGCTGGATATACTGGATATAAACATGGGGCACTCTTGAAATAGGAGAATGGGAGAGACAAGGGGTCCGGCTGAGGCAGAACCCCCCCCAAAACCACTGCAACAATATGTGAAGCCCCTCCAGCACCCTGGAAGTCTCTCCCAAAATACCCCCCTGTGTTCCATACTCCTCTGAGGAATCTGAAGGAATTTTTTTCCCCCTCTGAGGCAAATTGGAGAAGCATCAAATGGGGTATTTTTGCCTTCATCTGGATCAACTGACAGATAGGCAGGTTATATACAGACTTAATGTTGAAGTTGATGGACGTTTCTTTTTTCAACCTAACTTACTATGTTACTGTGTTACTTCAGTGAAAATATACTGTGCATACATATATATATATAGATAGATAATCTGATATATTTGCCCTTTAATTACACAATCACACAGCTGAGGTCGCACAGGGACGCATTCGTGCAGCGAGCGCATGGGGACAATACAAAGCAGCCGGTGCCAACGTCGCAGGAACAAATGAGGGTGGCACAGAGTCAGGAAAGTCCGTGATTAGTGCGGCATCAGGTTATGTTGCCAAATAGAGAGAGATCTTGTCTGAACACACAGGGACCCAATGTCACATTGAGCATTTTACAGGGAGACACTATGGCAGCTCCCACGTTCCCCTACATGTCAGTTATTCTGGGGGTGTTTAAGGGTCAATAGACTGATGTTGGGCTGCAGTACTTGTATCAGACTTGCCTGCAGTGTAACAGAGGCTGCCAGTAGGTGGCGCACCCCTCTCTCTCCTGCACTTTCAGCTGCAGTGACGTCACTATTGCAGAGGACACAATGGGCAGCGGCTTTACAATAAGTCTCAGTGATGCACAGCCATGCCATTGGTCTGTCCGATTGCCACGTAACAGTTATGTCTTATTGACACCCTAGCACTTTAAAGGGCAACTATTCCCTGCTCATTCTGTATATGCAACTATAGCCCCTATAACAACCCTGCTTAGCAGAGCATGATGGGAATTCTAGTCTAAAACAGCAGCTCTCTGACCTGACATTCCTTTACTGCATGTAGAAGGACCCCAACACCAGAGGGGATGCCTGGGAGAAAATGCAGCCCTCCAGCTGTTGCTGAACTGCAACTCAAACAAAGGGAACTAATAAATCACAACAACATTACTGAGTCTTCTCAGCTCCAAATAAAACCTATTTATTTTTTATGAGAATTCCTCTAAAATGAGCTTATTCTGCCCTCCCCCAATCTGCGGCTCTGCTTATACTGCTAACAGGCAGGGATTTGGGAAAGAATGGGGGCACTTTGGCTCCTCACACCTGCACCAGGCCTGGGGGCCCAAACAAACCCAAAACATCAGAACAGACTGCACAGGGACACAATGACACTGCAGGTTCTACACAAGGAAAATGTTTACATAACATTATTATTGTGCTCTGGCTGTTACTGAGGATGCTGGGAATTGTAGTTTGAGCAATGTCATGCAGCAGAGGTCCCTGAGCAGTGGGGATGCCAGAGAAGCACCAGGATCAGTAAGAAACTAAGGGTAATAATAGGCAGAACATATTTTGGCTTATTTTGAGTGGTCTCCATTCATAAGATGACATTTAGTGCAGAGAGATGTAACTGGCGTTTTAGCTAGTGGAGGAAAAGCCATTAATCTAAATGTCATTTCCCTTATCAGGACCAGACAATTGCAGCACAGAGACTGAAACACTGATTTTATTGGCTAAAAAGCAGCCAATAATTAAAACAAAACCAAAAACCTTCTAATAAATGAAATAAAATTCTAAGTAGTTTTCCACTATAGAGTCATTACACATTTTCACTGGTTTTTAAGTTATTTGTAAATGCAATTGCTCTTAACAGCAGTACCAGTCTGCTTATTTACTCCTCACTGCTGGTTCTGAGTCCTGAGACAATGTAGCAGATGGCAGCTGATTAACAGGAGGCAGAACAAGAGAGCAGAGGAGGGACAAACAAATACTGCCTGGCAGCCTGGTGTGTTGGTCGGGTACTGGGTGCAGACATTTATTTTTATTCATAAATAACGAAGAATAATTGGATAGTGGGAAGTTGCTTACAATTTGATTTTCTTTCATTAGAAAAATAAACCTTTTCGGAGGAATTTCCCTTTAATATGTTCCTGGATACACACTACAGTAAAAGCCTGTGATGACTCTTCTGCCATCAGCCACGGCACAACTCACACTGCTCACACTTTACTGCACTGCTGATCCCTCCAATGACTTGGCACAACCACCCCTGAATCACTGCTTTTACACAGTGTCATGACTCAGAACTGACAGTGTCAGCAGATACAAGGGAGTATTATTCTCTTTTTGGGAGGGGAAAATGCCCAAGAATGTGCCTGTGGATTATAATGATTCTGAGTGCTGCAGAGTCACACACATTCATATGGGAGTGGAAATGAGTTTTTATAGAAGTAACAGTGCAATATGCACATGGTTAATAAAGGATACCGACAGTTAATGAGGGACACTCATGGTTAATCAGGGACACTGACAGTTAATTCTGGACACTCACAGTTATTGAGGGACACCCACGGTTAACAAGGGCCACTCATGATTAATGAGGAATATTCAAAGCCAATGAAAGACAATTAATACTCATAGCAATGAGGGACACTCAGAGTTAATAAGGGATACTCACAGAAATGAGGGACACTCAGAGTTAATAAGGGATACTCACAGAAATGAGGGACACTCAGGCTTAATAAGGGATACTCACAGCCAATGAGGGACACTTAGGGTTAATAAGGGATACTCACAGCCAATGAGGGACACTCAAAGGTAATAAGCAATACTCACAGCAATGAGGGACACTCAGAGTTAATAAGGGATACTCACAGCCAATGAGGGACACTCAGAGTTAATAAGGGACACTCACAGCCAATGAGGGACACTCAGGGTTAATAAGGGATACTCACAGCCAATGAGGGACACTTAAAGGTAATAAGCGATACTCACAGCAATGAGGGACACTCAGAGTTAATAAGGGATACTCACAACCAATGAGGGACACTCAGAGTTAATAAGGCATACTCACAGCCAATGAGGGACACTCGCGATTAATAAGGGATACTCACAGCCAATGAAGGACACTCACAGTTAATAGGGATATTCACAGCCAATGAGGGACACTCGCGGTTAATAAGGGATACTCACAGCCAATAAGGGACACTCACGGTTAATAAGGGATACTCACAGCCAATGAGGGACACTCAGAGTTAATAAGGGATACTCACAACCAATGAGGGACACTCAGAGTTAATAAGGGATACTCACAACCAATGAGGGACACTCAGAGTTAATAAGGGATACTCACAGCCAATGAGGGACACTCAGAGTAAATAAGGGACACTCACAGCCAATGAGGGACACTCACGGTTAATAAGGGATACTCACAGCCAATGAAGGACACTCACGGTTAATAGGGATATTCACAGCCAATGAGGGACACTCACGGTTAATAGGGATATTCACAGCCAATGAGGGACACTCACGGTTAATAAGGGATACTCACAGCCAATAAGGGACACTCACGGTTAATAAGGGATACTCACAGCCAATGAGGGACACTCAGAGTAAATAAGGGACACTCACAGCCAATGAGGGACACTCACGGTTAATAAGGGATACTCACAGCCAATGAGGGACACTCAGGGTTATTAAGGCATACTCACAGCCAATGAGGGACACTCAGGGTTAATAAGGGATACTCACAGTTAATATGCAGACGACTGACAGATGACACTTGCTTGCCTCCATATTACAGACAGGGGCCGTACTGAGCTTTTGGGTAAGTGCCTGAGAGAGAACAAAGAGACGTTAGAATTAGCTCAGCCTGTTCTGTACATTATACACTCTCCCCCCCCCACGGAGTATTTATATAGAGCAGCGCTGTCCAACTGCCGGCCCACGACCCCCCCTTGTGTGGCCCCCACATAAAAGTCTGTCCCTATGTGTAAACTTTAACATGTATCAGTACTGATAAATTGGCCCCTGCAATTCAGACTGTAATTCCCTGTATTGTGTGACACCTCTATTGTTCACTCCCCTAGAGGCCTGTACTGTTCTACCTGAGACCCAGACTGAAACTGCCACATTGTTCACCTGTTCACACTTTATACAAAATGCTAATGAGGCACCAGCCCTGTGTCACTGTATGTAGTACATATTAGACTGCTCCTGATTCCTGTCTCCTACTCTGTTCTGTCTTCCCTATGCTCCCTGTGTGTCATACTCTGCCTGTCCAATTCTCCCTGTGTGTGTCATACTTTTGTTTCCCTATACTACCTGTATGTGTCATACTCTTCCTGCCCTATGCTCCCTGTGTTTGCCCTACTCTGCCTGTGGAACATAAGCCTGGTATTTGTTCTGGGGTTTTGAAAATTATTGTTAGGGGCTCCTATGATGTTAAATCATGTGCTGGGTGAGCTGTGTTATCCACAGAAGACAGTGGAGGAACTACGGGGGGAGCAGTAGGTGCAATTGTACCAGGGCCCGCACCCCCTGCAAGCCTGCAGAATGGCCAATTCTTTTCATTTTTTTTTTATAGTTTTTGAATGATGTGCTTTCCTCTTCTGACTCTTTGCAGCTTTCAAATGGGGGGGTCACTGACCCTATCTAAAAAACAAATGCTCTGTAAGGCTACAAATGTATTGTTATTGCTACTTTTTATTCCTCCTCTTTCTATTCAGGCCTCTCCTATTCATATTCCAGTCTCTTATTCAAATCAATGCATGGTTCATAGGGTAATTTGGACCCTAGCAACCAGATGGCCGAAATTGCAAACTGGAGAGTTGCTGAATAAAAAGCTAAATAACTCAAAAAACACAAATAATAAAAATTGTCTCAGAATATCCCTCTCTACATCATACTAACAGTTAATTTAACCCAAATACACAGGGCTGGCATATTCAAATGAAGCGCTATTATATTTTATCTCTGAGCCAAAAACACAACTCAGCTTCCAGACCCCATGACATCACTCCTGACATCACAGAAAGGCCCAGAGCAGTGTTTCCTGGTGCTCAGAAGCCAGTGCAGTCTGCGGCACACGTGTGTCTGTAACATGTCAGGAGGGAGCGAATACTCCTCGTCACACGCCTGCCTACAAATACATTTGCTACAAATCTCATCTCCCCCGTCTGTCATGTTCCTGCTCAGCGTCTCTCTTGTTCGTCCAATTGCCCCATATGAGAATAATAATGTAATCGATCCAATCACACGGTGGTTACATAAACCTTAATTAAATGCAGAGGAAAAGGAATATCAATTTCAAATCCAATTAATGACAAGACTTGTTTTCTCCTAAAGTAAAAGCAGAGAGACAGGGTTAATGTGCATGAGAAATGGGATCCTTGAAGGCAAATGGATTACCCCCGGGCAATTAGTGAAGGGCGGGACAAATCAGTTGAAGGATCTCGTCTGTATTTGCACGGAGAGCTCCAGTGGGGCCGTAGGGTTGTCACCTGCTCGGTATTTTACTGGCCTGGCCGCTAAATATTAAGATTAATCCCAATGTTATTAATAGGGGAAATGAATAAAAATATAGGAAGAATGCCGGTATTTTGTTCAAGAAAGGGTGGCGACCCTAGGGGGCCGGGGGCAATAGGTTTAATGGTCAGTCAGAGATTTGCATTGGAATTAATCCAAGTTACCCCCTTGTTAGAGAGACTCTTCACTGCAAAGCTTTTGTATGGTAAAGCCAGGGAAACAGGAAGGTGACAAGGAAGGTTTAGTATAAACAAAATGGCCGCCTCCTTTGTGACCTCCTGAGGTAAATCCAAGATGGCCGCTGAAGGCTTCAAATGGCAGAGCACAGCTCTAGAACTAAAGGTAATATGTGTTCATGGCATCCTTATTGAGGCCTAGTGAGACTTTATCAGTCGTTAAACTGTCTGGCCCTGGATCACAATCATAGGCTCCTATTCATTCTCTCACTGGGGCAGGACTGTACCAATGGGCCCAATTATTTCCCCCTTTAGTCATCAATATAGTTCAGACTAGTGGCGATGGGGAAGGTGGTGACATAAAGGATCTGCAGGGATTTGCCGGGAAGGGTTCGATAATAGATTTGGGCAGAAATATTATAAAGTTACCGGTAATCACTAGTGCATCTGTAATACTGACCCCCGGCCTTGGCTGGCGTTGTTCTAGTCATGCCTCTTACACTCTGGCTACACCGCCGATATACTGGTTTTATACTGGCCATGCGGGAGGGTCCGTTTCGAACCAGTCAGGCTTTTACACCTGCTGTCCTGTTCGAAAATACAGAAGTCTTAAAACTGGGCAAGCCTGTTACCTGGCGCTGTGGCCAATCACGGGCTGCCATGTCACAGTCCCGCCCCTTTGCATCACAGGCCCGCCCCTTCACATCGCGGTCCCGCCCCTTCATGTCACTGACTTGCCCTTTATGTCACTGGCCTCGCCGCTGACATCACGGGTACCACCTCCTCCCCAGATTCTGAATGTAGGAAAGGTGGCAACCCTACCATACGGCCATATACATGTATGGGAAACCCACTATCCAGAAAGCTCCAAATTACCGGATCCAAACTAATTACTTGATCTCAACTAAGATATAATTAATCCTTAATGGAAGCAGAACCAGCCTGTTGGGTTTATTTCATGTTTACATAGTTAATGTTTACTCATAGTACAAGTTGATCCAGGGACTGGTCCCATTGCATTTTGGAGTCGGGAAGGAATTTTACCCCCTCTGAGGCAAATTGGAGAGACTTCAGATGAGGTTTTTTTTGCCTTCCTCTGGATCAACTGGCAGTTAGGCAGGTTATATATAGACTTAAGGTTGAATCTAATATTCATTTCAAGGGCACAAATGCTGAGAATTAGAAATCCATTGGGTATTTTTCTCTATTAGAATTCAGGATAAAGAATGTCAGCCCAACAGACACAGACTGCACTGCCGGGGATACTGGTGCCAAATCCGCTGGAGACTTGGCAGGACCCTGCTTGTACCCTGAGCCCAATTACACTGGTTATTAACCCCAGGGGGCACCTTCAGTGATGCAGCCAGTGTGAGAGGTAAAATTAGCAGCTGCCTTTGACTCCAGCTCTATATTTAGAGACAATGTTGGCATTTGCGCCGTCTCATCACCTGAATGGGAGCGAGTTTAGACAAAGCCCTGACTCACCTGGGAAGCTGAAACTCAGATCTCTAATTTCTGGTAGAGTCTCTGTTTCTCTTGCGGCACATGTATCAGGGGAAATGACTGCCTAAGTAGACCTTTAAAATAGATGAATGTAGAATTGAGCAATTTTGTAATGTACATTCATTATTCATTTTGTTTTTATTCCAAGATATTAAGGGATACATGTACTGTTAATATGAATGAATTGTGTTACAACAGCGCCACCTGCTGGTCAGTTTCCCACCAGTCTGACCAGCAAGTAGTCAAGGAAGTTGTCAGGAGAAAGAAAGAGGCTGATGTTCTTCTGCTTAGGAATAAAATTAGAAACCTCTCACATCTTTCCTAAGCAGAAGAACATCAGCCTCTTTCTTTCTCCTGACAACTTCCTTGACTACTTGCTGGTCAGACTGGTGGGAAACTGACCAGCAAAAGTATTGTTTTTTCCCCTATATTTCCTATATTGTTCATTAGACCAATACAATAATCTGGCCTCTAAGAGTGCTGTTTCATTGCAATATATTAATATAAAATGACTATAAGGCAGCACCCACACATGGAAATACATACACTGGTGCCAGGGTTAAGTGATATATAAATCCATATAAATAAGAGTATGTTTGCACTTCAGAACACATTGAACATGTTTATGCTGCTATAAAATAATGATGTGAGTGTCTGTGTAATTTAAGAACCTTTTATCAGCAGGTAAGTATTCTTATACGAATAGTAATATCCACCAACTGAAGTAAGTCAGGGCACACTGCAAACAGAACTTGCATCCCCTCTTCAAGTTAACCAGTTCAGATATGACCAGTAAATAGAAATACTTAATTAAAACATAACTTTCAATAGTAATTGTAAGTAAAATCACGCAGCCAAGCAAACCAAACATATTACTCCTTCTAATTAAGGTAGTATGGGACCATGTCCCTAAAAACAACACCTTGAAAACTTTAGGCATAAAGTAGTAGGTGCTATTGTTGAACAGTTGCTGCCAAAATCGGTTTACATGTTGCAGCTGTTGTCCATCCAGTAACCGTAATAGGTTTAAACCTATTTCCCTCCCTTCCGACTATTCCCCAGCAAAATCCTGCCTGTCTACGTGGGGAACGTGTGGGAGCTAGTCACCCATCATACACCTATGCCGGCCGCCCTTCGCGTTTCGCGTTTTGCGCGGCTTCCTCAAGGGCATAAGTACCGGGCGCGTGTCCTCTTCAAGTTTAAAATGGGTTTAAACCTATTACGGTTACTGGATAGACCGTTTTTAAGGTGTTGCTTTTAGGGACATGGTCCCATACAACCTTAATTAGAATGAGTAATATGTTTGCTTAGCAGCGTGATTTTACTATTAAAAGTTATGTTTTGATTACGTTTTTTTTATATTTACTGGTCCTATCTGAACTGGTTAGCTTGAAGTTCAGAGGGGATGCAAGTTCTGGTTGCAGTGTGCCCTGACTTACTTCAGTTGGTGGATTTATGCTGCTATAAAACACCCAAAATAAATAGACATTTAACCACAAAAAACATCCATGGCCAATTACACAAGGCTGCTGATGCTCACAATCCCCAGACTCTGATTTTATGGGTAACTTAAACGAGACCTGTCACCCAGACACAAAAATCTGTATAATAAAAGTCCTTTTCAAATTAAACATGAAATCCAATTTCTATTTTTCATTAAAGCTTTCATAGCTGCTGTAAGCTCATTCACAAATCTCAGCTGTCAATCAAATATTGTCTGCCCCTCCTCTATGCCTTAGGCAGACAATTACTTTCACTTTCCATTCAGCACTTCCTACATGTCACTGCTCTCCCCACATTCCCCCCAATCTCTTCACCATTTAATTGTGTAGCCAGGACATGGGGATGGACATCAGGTCCCCCATTCTGGTGCACAAACAAGATTCTGAGATGATACAAGACTTGTCTTAATAACAGTGTCCCACAGAATGGCTCCTGCCTGCTTGTTATAATTATGAATTCCCAGACTGAAGGAAACAAGATTCATATAATTTAAACAGTGTAATTAAAGTTCATTTTGCTTGACTAATGTGATAAAATAGGATTTTGAATAATTTTTTTGGGTGACGGGTCCCCTTTAATGTATTTAAAGATTTTAAATTCTTGGTACTTAGGGGACAGAACAAAGCGGAAAGAGACTTATTATGATGATGACAATTATCTCTATTCCCTGATATTGTTGCTAATTATTCAATGTATGGGGCTCACGGTGTGGTCCTGATGTCACAGACAATGGATCAAGACAAGAGGTTTTATAAAAATAAGGAAAAGCAGGTTTGTAGGTGCACAACACAGCCCCAGTGTTGACAATCTGCACTTGCTATGGGAATTGAATGAGGAAGATGAAATTCTGAAGTCACTTTCTTGCATTTAATCTAAATAATGAGGAACCAGGAACCTTATATACATGTTTGGGCTGAGCCGGATAGACGGGTACAAGGAGGCAGCGTTGCTCTGAGGTCAGTAATGTTGTTATGAATAGGTACAAGGAGAATGTGACTGATCACAGTCTGGTTGGGAGGGATTCCCATATGTCCTGCAGTGTATTGTGTGTATTATGTGTATTGTGTGTATTATGTGTATGTAGCAAGGCTTCCTGATGACTTCTGATTGTTATTGTAGGAAGTCATTGTTATTCCCAAGAGGTTCTGCTGCAGCTGACATAATCCAGGTCCATAAAACAGGAGGGTGACGTCTGCAGTCTGCTCATATTATTATTATGATTATAGCAGGAGAGTTAGAGGTAGGTGTGGGTATATGGCCCTGCTGTTTCTTGTATCACATTGTGGAGCACGAGGCTCTGCCGCAGTCTGTTCATTTTCAAGGGTTTTGCTATTAATTCAGCAGAGCAGAGCATCAAATGTACCGTACTCTGTGTTCTGCACTTCTGTGTCTGACCTCTGTGTTACAGCTCTCCTCCCCGCCTGTGTCTTCTCATTAAGCACTGAAGCCTGCATCCAACCAGCATCCAACCAGCATCCAACCAGCATCCAACCAGCATCCCACCAGCATTCCACCAGCACCCAACCTGCATCCCACCAGCACCCAACCTGCCTCCCACCAGCACCCAACCTGCACCCCACCAGCATCCAACCTGCATCCCACCAGCACCCAACCTGCATCCCACCAGCACCCAACCTGCATCCCACCAGCATCTCACCAGCACCCAATCTGCATCCCACCAGCACTCAACCTGCATCCCACCAGCACCCAACCTGCATCCCACCAGCACCCAACCTGCATCCCACCAGCACCCAACCTGCATCCCACCAGAATCCAACCTGCCTCCCACCAGCACCCAACCTGCATCCCACCAGCACCCAACCTGCATCCCACCAGCACCCAACCTGCATCCCACCAGCATCCCACCAGCACCCAACCTGCATCCCACCAGCAGCCAACCTGCATCCCACCAGCACCCAACCTGCATCCCACCAGCATCCCACCAGCACCCAACCTGCATCCCACCAGCACCCAACCTGCATCCCACCAGCATCCCACCAGCACCCAACCTGCATCCCACCAGCAGCCAACCTGCATCCCACCAGCACCCAACCAGCATCCCACCAGCATCCCACCAGCACCCAACCTGTATCTAACCTGCATCCCACCTGCACTCTGTAATCTGATGCTGGTGCAGAGCCTGGAATTGCTCTGTCACTACAGTAAAACCGAAGGACAGAACCAAGGGCTCTGCTAGTGATACTCAGCTTGTGACTGGAATTTAATTCCCAGGCTTTTGTCCCAGAACCCAACTAGACTCTAGACTGCAACTGCTTCTTGTGACAATTTTATTGCTGCCCCCCCCCACCCCCTTCAGCGCAGGTTTTAATGCACAGCTGCAGCAGAGCGAATCTCAGAGACTCAGTGAAAGTGTCAGAAAATGCAAATATCAGCGCCAGACCCATTGCCCAATTAAACCACTAACTTTGAGTTCTGACCAATCAGAAGAGATGCCCTGCCTTAAACACAATGAGCCTCATTCAAAACATCCCCGGATGCATTTGATTCATCAAAACTGTATATCTCTGTAGTTATATGGGTATATTGTATCCTGAATGGTATTAACTCAATGTATGGAGAAATGTTTAAAAAGAATATCATTTTATAGATGTTTTGGCCTCTAATTTATGAAAGTGATTCTTTGTACCCCAATGTTTTTTATACAGTAAATCTGTAACCTTGTTATGAGCTAAGGGGACCCAGTCTGAAGGTCAGTTAGGGGGAGATTTGGGGTGAGTGTTTATTTGTACCCTGAGTACCCCTGGAACTATAGCAGGGTGACACCCCAATGTTTCTATATATCTGTAACCTTGTTATGAGCTAAGGGGGCCCAGTCTGAAGGCCAGTTAGGGGGAGATTTGGGGTGAGTGATTATTTGTGCCCTGGGTACCCCTGGAACTATAGCAGGGTGACTGTTACCCCAATGTTTCTATATATCTGTAACCTTGTTATGAGCTAAGGGGGCCCAGTCTGAAGGTCAGTTAGGGGGAGATTTGGGGTGAGTGATTATTTGTGCCCTGGGTACCCCTGGAACTATAGCAGGGTGACTGTTACCCCAATGTTTCTATATATCTGTAACCTTGTTATGACCTAAGGGGGCCCAGTCTGAAGGCCAGTTAGGGGGAGATTTGGGGTGAGTGATTATTTGTACCCTGGGTACCCCTGGAACTATAGCAGGGTGACACCCCAATGTTTCTATATATCTGTAACCTTGTTATGAGCTAAGGGGGCCCAGCCTGAAGGTCAGTTAGGGGGAGATTTGGGGTGAGTGTTCATTTGTACCCTGGGTACCCCTGGAACTATAGCAGGGTGACTGTTACCCCAATGTTTCTATATATCTGTAACCTTGTTATGAGCTAAGGGGGCCCAGTCTGAAGGTCAGTTAGGGGGAGATTTGGGGTGAGTGCTTATTTGTACCCTGGGTACCCCTGGAACTATAGCAGGGTGACTGTTACCCCAATGTTTCTATATATCTGTAACCTTGTTATGAGCTAAGGGGGCCCAGTCTGAAGGTCAGTTAGGGGGAGATTTGGGGTGAGTGCTTATTTGTACCCTGGGTACCCCTGGAACTATAGCAGGGTGACACCCCAATGTTTCTATATATCTGTAACCTTGTTATGAGCTAAGGGGGCCCAGTCTGAAGGTCAGTTAGGGGGGAGATTTGGGGTGAGTGTTTATTTGTACCCTGGGTACCCCTGGAACTATAGCAGGGTGACTGTTACCCCCAATGTTTCTATATATCTGTAACCTTGTTATGAGCTAAGGGGGCCCAGTCTGAAGGTCAGTTAGGAGGAGATTTGGGGTGAGTGCTTATTTGTACCCTGGGTACCCCTGGAACTATAGCAGGGTGACACCCCAATGTTTCTATAGATCTGTAACCTTGTTATGAGCTAAGGGGGCCCAGTCTGAAGGTCAGTTAGGGGGGAGATTTGGGGTGAGTGCTTATTTGTACCCTGGGTACCCCTGGAACTATAGCAGGGTGACACCCCAATGTTTCTATAGATCTGTAACCTTGTTATGAGCTAAGGGGGCCCAGTCTGAAGGTCAGTTAGGGGGAGATTTGGGGTGAGTCTAGAGTCCTAGAAGTGACAGTGTTAGAATAATGGTACAATACACCTCTATGAAGGGCAAAGGACAAGAGGTGGCAAGTGCAGGTTTCTATAATGGGCCGTGTCGATGTCTCATTCACTTTTATTTAATTTCCCCCTTTGAAGCAATTGTTGTTTTCCCGGCAGAATCAGAGGAACACAAAGTACAGGCTTGGGGATTTATGGGGATTAACTCTAAATAGTCTCCAACTTGAACAATCATTCACAACTCACTATTAATCATAATTTCCACATTGCCTGAATCCTGGGTAATTGAGCCCAACAGCAACGTGAGCATTTCTATTATTTCCCAACAAGAGCTCGATGCCCGGCCAAAGCTCTATATTTAGCTTTACAGCTAATGGTTCACAGACAGAGGCTGCGGCCATATTGTTCCCAGGAGGTTTTGGACTATGGCGCCTGAATATTCTGCAGTGCGGTACAACATAACGACAGGGGAAGAAATATACTGAGCGCTAATTCCTAGGGATATTGGGTTAAAAGGGGAAGTCACTAGTCACCCCTAAAATAAGTCCCACTCATGTGCCAAGCCTTAGAAATGCCAGTCCCAAGACCAACTGCACAGATGCAAGAATACAGCTGTCTGTTGGGGGGTATATATATATATATCACACTATAGTACAAGAATGATACAAGGGGAAGGGCAGTCAGGTCCCATCTGTGGGGGGATTCCATACACTGGGGGTGAATGGAAGTGGAAGATTCCGATGTATTTAGAAGGGACCTTAAATTAATACCCTGACACATTTCCAGCCATTCAGCTGTTGGGAAGAAACACTCCCTGCACCCCCCCCCCTCCGGCCGGCCAATCAGGAGCTGGGAATGTCCCCCTTGTGAGATAGGAAGGAATGTGCAACTGCTGATCCCAAACCCACGACATTATTCTGTAACATACGCTCATTCCCAGTCCTATATCAAGGGGTGGGATACGTCAGCACAATGCAGTCATTGAAATGAATTGCGATTTTAGTCCACCCCTGTCCACATTACCCTAAACCAGTAATTTGGGAGCATTCCTTTAGTATGGCATCACATGACTGCCCTAAAGACACAGGTAGGGAATGATGGAGACAGTAGGGCAATGTATAGTTAAAGGGGAACTATCGCAAAAATGAAAATGTAATATAAGCTTCATCATACTGAAATAAGAAACTTGCTAAATACAATCAATTAAACATTCTGCATTGTTGATTAAATAATCACATTTATCTTCACTATCCCTCTCTCATTATCTGTTTCTCTTCATTCTGTCTTCATTCAAGAGTTGGGTGTCAGATGAATGAGCCAATATATATATATATATAGGGGGCTCCTTTTGCCTAGAAGATGTATTAGAGCTCACTCTATTAAACTCACCAGACATCATGTCTCTCTACATGAAGGATTTGTGCTTAATACATCTGCTAGGTAAGGATAGCTATAAGATATATTGGATGTAACTGTCAGTGAATATCCGACACCCAACTGCTGCATGAAGACAGAATGAAGAATGAAGAGAAACAGATGCCGAGTGAGGGACAGTGAACATAAATTTGATTAATTCCGAATTTTTAATTGATTGTATTTAGAAAACGTCTTCAGTATATTAAATTTTCATGTTGTCGATCGTTCCCCTTTAAACTGCAACTCCCTGCACCCATTGACAACTGAACATTTTGTTCCAACCTGGTCTCTGGCTAAACGTGGCCGGTTGAGTTACATGCGGTGAATCTACAGCTCAGGTTTAATACAGTAATGGGCTCATTAATCTAAATATAACAGCAGCGTTGCAACCCAGAGTCTTATTGGCTCAGTCCTTTCCTTTATAATTCATTATTATATGAATTATTAGCTCACAGGACTCCCTGTTCTTATACAACCCCCACACCCGGGGTAATACAGACCCGCTCTTATCTCCCGGCTGCAGGGACCTGGGCCTGAGGTGGCAGATGATAGAAGTTCAGAGAAAACAGACCAGTTATCTCCAAATTCTCTGCTACCAGGAACCTGCCTGAATGTTACGCACGAGTGTCACTGCCGATAAATGCTTTTATTTCTGCCCTACCAGCTGTGTAGTTCATAAAGGGCAAGTAAACATATATTTATATGTCCATGATGTGGAAATCTACTTACCCCACACATTAGAGAAGGAAGGGGTTGTTCACCTTTAAATTAACTGTTAGTATGATGTAGAGAGGGATATTCGGAGACAATCTGCAATTGGTTTTCATTTTTTATTATTTGTGGTTTTTGAGTTATTTAGCTTTTTATTCAACAGCTCTCCAGTTTGCAAGTCCAGCACTCTGGTTGCTAGGGTCCATATTCCCCTAGCAACCATGTATTGATTTGAACAAGAGACTGGAATATGAATAGGAGAGACCTGAATAGAAAGATGAGGAATAAAAAGTAACAATAACAATACATTTGTAGCCTTACAGAACATTTGTTTTTTTAGAAGGGTCAGTGACCCCCATTTGAAAGTTGGAGAGAGTCAGAAGAAGAAGGCAAATAATTAAAAAAAACTATAAAAACTATAAAAAAATAAACAATGAAGAACAATTGAAAAGTTGCTTAGAATTACCCATTCTATAATATACTACAATTTAACTAATACATGCTTTTGTATTTTTAACTAATGTTTTGTTGATTTTTTTTAAAACTCACATTTTAGTTTTGTTATTTTTATATATATATATATATATATATATATATATATATATATAGATATATAGATATAGAGATATAGAGATATAGAGATATAGAGATATAGATATAGATATAGATATAGATATAGATATAGATATATATATATATATATATATATATACACACACACACACCCATAGACTGGGGTGAATTGTGAGTTCTTTCTCTTTTTCTCATTATTCACTTTTGTTACTGAACTATCACGGTAGTGCCTTTACCCTAATTGGTGTTTTGCACCATATTCAGATTTTTGCAAACCAGGAATTCCTATGATTTGGGACTGGTCACATTACAAGGGCAGGGCCCATCTGCTTTATTAACACCACAAATGCTCTGGCATTTCCTATTGGTCCACAGATATATATCAGCCACGTGGGAGGCTATTACTGGCAATGAATGGACTCCTGGAATGTCAGCTCTGCCCCCGACCCCAGAGTGAAATTAGAGAACTTTTTATTATTATTATTATTATTATTATGTATTTATATAGACTTTCCCAGGGTCTGCTGTATGTATCACACACTATTATTATTATTATTATTATTAATAATGTGCCACCAACATATTGGGATTAATGTGACTAATTGTCTCCATGTGCTGAGGGGTGTCCTAACTGCACTGTTCTGATTGGTCAGCCCAAGGAGCACATTGTATAGAGACTTTTATACTGCAACTCCCAGCTTCACTCCCAGAATCCCTCTCAGTAGGTTGGTGAAGAAGAGGAATTTGTATTCCTACTGAGATTTACAATAGATTCTAAATGAGTGGGGAGGGGACATGGAAACAAATGTCACCTCCAGTCTGGGTATATCTGTATATTCATGAGAAATGTATTAACCCTATGAGCAATATCAGCTGCAGAAAATGGAAACAGAAGCCAAAAAAGGTGATTTTTTTTTTAACCTTTGTCCTATAGCTTTTGTTGCACCTGCTATTGGCCAGTTGAGGATTGTGGGAGATGTAGTTCAGCCTCCATGTAAAGCAGCGTGAGACTCTTCTCCTAACACCCAGGCCATTGGGCACCCGAGGCTCCAGGCCAATGACAAACACGGGAGGAGAGTGAGTTGGTGTTGGTGTTGGTGTTGAAGTGTTGGTTGTGAGAGGGTTAATGAAGTGTTAGATATTTACTGGTCGGGATAAAGAGAAGGAAGTGGAAGTTGTACATCCTGTTCCCGGAGCCTAAAGATTTGCTCATTGTTCTGAATGGGGAATATAAAATAGTCCTGGGAACGTTTTGCAAAATCACCTCAATGGGACTGAAATGAATAAGTGATTTTGCTAATTTTTGAATATTCAGCTGAATCTTTAGCAGAGAATTGAATATAACACCAATTCCAAAAATCCTAGCACCCCCCCCCTACAACCAGCGCAGAATCAAACTGCCCCTCATTGGCCCTGGCAAGAGAGTGGGAATAGTCTATATGAGAACTATTAATAATGATTACACAGCTAAATATAAGGAACAGAGGAGCCTGCTCCCAAGAGCTTGCAATCTAAACACACACACAGTCCCATAGTAAAAGAATGAAGGTCAAGTCTTGAAAGAGATGGGAGGCCACATTTAATTCAGTGACACTGCCCAAAGCTCTGCCAGGGGTGCTGGGAGTCTGAGCTGTGCAGGTACTGGGAGTTGTTGATGAGAACCATTTATAATGAATGTTTATTGGAAAGCTGATTAGAATTATATTTTCTTTTACTGCGCAACTTGTTCTGGTGCAGTTTCCCTTTACAATGAGCCAAATGTTCTATTTAGTGATTGAGAGAAATGAGTCCAATCCTGAAGCTGCAGCTGAACTACAACTCCCATCACTCCCTGAACCCTCCAGCCCAGGCCAACAGAACTCCCAGCACCCCTGAACAAGGGAAGGAAATGAGGAATGAGGAGGGGCTGGGAGTTGGAGCAGCTGGTGCCTGGGGGGGCACTGATTTAATGTTGGGGGACTTGGCTGCACTGGGGGCTGAATAACAGACACACCGACACTTCTCCTCACTGCCCCTCACACAGCGACCCCCCCGACCCCTGTCCCACCTCCCCCAATGTCTCAGACCCCCATCAGTCTCCCGGGAGTCACATTCCTGCGCTAAAGGAAACACAATGTTACCTGGAATGTCACCCGGGGAGACTCCACCACCTCACGTGACTCCTCCGCAGCCTCCGCTCTCTGATCTGATCTCAGTCTCAGTCTCAGTCTCAGAGTCACTTCTGCTTCTTCTTCTGCGCTGGGATCTCACCGGCTCTTCCACTGGCTCTAGCCACGCCCCCTGCTGACAGCGACACCTCGTGTTTATCAGCGGTACTGCAGCTACTGCTACTTCCCTTATTATACACTAACTATACACTAACTATACACTCTCTATACACTAACTATACAGTCTCTATACACTAACTATACAATCTCTATACAATCTCTATACACTAACTATACAGTCTCTATACACTAACTATACAATCTCTATACAATCTCTATACACTAACTATACAATCTCTATACACTAACTATACAGTCTCTATACAATCTCTATACACTAACTATACAATCTCTATACAATCTCTATACACTAACTATACAATCTCTATACACTAACTATACAATCTCTATACAATCTCTATACACTAACTATACAATCTCTATACACTAACTATACAGTCTCTATACAATCTCTATACACTAACTATACAATCTCTATACAATCTCTATACACTAACTATACAATCTCTATACACTAACTATACAATCTCTATACACTAACTATACAGTCTCTATACAATCTCTATACACTAACGATACAGTCTCTATACAATCTCTATACACTAACTATACAATCTCTATACACTAACTATACAGTCTCTATACAATCTCTATACACTAACGATACAGTCTCTATATCAGGGGTCAGCAACCTTTACTATAAAAAGATCCATTTTGCCTCCTCTTCCACTAAGGAGCCACAAAACATAACACCGCTTATAAACTTTTAAAAGTTTTAACCTTTTTTAAGTTTAACAAAAGTGCAATGTGTCGGCGTACTTTGAAAATACATTAAACACCTTATAGCCCAATTAAATGCCAGTGTTCTCATCTTTTTAAAGGTGAGGGCTATAGACGTCATTAAAATATGCGTCACATCCACGTCTATAGCCCTCGCAGCTGCTGCAGTTGGTCTCTGGAGGCTTCTCTCTTGTCTTGAGTGTGCGACTGAGGTAAGGACCATAATGAATCATCTTACTGTGGCTCCGTCTTGCCTGGGACGTCTATACGACCCTCACACCTGCTCGTGCCTTTTGGAGCTGCCACCAGGTGCGACGGCTCTATAGTGACAGGCAAAGCCGCAAGACTGAGCCACAGCAAGTGGGATGAAGAGCCGCGGGTTGCCTACCCCTGCTCTATACAGTAAATATACAGTAAATATACACTAACTATACAGTAAATATACAGTAAATATACAGTAAATATACACTAACTATACAGTAAATATACAGTAAATATACAGTAAATATACACTAACTATACAGTAAATATACACTAACTATACAGCAGGGATCCCCAACCTTTTTTACCCGAGAGCAACATTCAGATGTAAAAGGAGTTGGGGAACTTGGGGAGCAACACAATCTTGGGGAATGTTCCTGGGTGGTGCCAAATAAGGGCTGTGATTGGCTATTGGTAGCCCCTATATGGACTGGCAGTCTACAGGAGACTCTGTTTGGCAGTACACCTGGTTTTATACAACCAAAACTTGCCTCCAAGCCTGGAATTCAAAAATAATCACCTGACTTGAGGCCACTGGGAGCAACATCCAAGGGGTTGGGGAGTAACATGTTGGAGCCACTGGTTGGAGAGAGAAAGAAATTGATTTTGCACTGGGACCCCCCCCCCCCCAGAATCACAGCAGCCCCGTTGTGCCCCAGTCGGACCCTGGTTGTTAGAGTCCAAATTCCAACCATTCATTGATTTGAATAAGAGACTGAAATATAAATAAAAAGGCCAGTAATCAAAAGAAGCAGAATTCTGTCCCTACAGTTGGACATGAGCAATACTAATCTCCTTCATTATATACCAGACAGGAGGGAACATCCCTATTAGGGCTTCTAATGTCTCCCCCTGTTTATTTGCCAGGGAACCCCCCATCCTACAGGAGCGTCCCACTAACACTAGGTGGGGGTTTTAGCAGTACAGGAGGATCTACATTCCTTACCCACTAAATGTATATGTGACTTTATACACAGTAATTCCTTTGTCTGTCCAGTCTTATAGGGCAACTAATTCCAGACAATATATTTCCCAGTGGGGAACAAGAGTTAATTCACCAGCCAATCACAGATCAGCAAAGCAACTCTGAATATTCTATTCCATTTCCTTCCACCTATGGATGTGGGGTGTGGCCTCCCCCTCCCTGACAATATACCTGGATTATACCAATATACCTGGATTATACCAATATGCCTGGATTATACCAATATACCTGGATTATGACAATATACCTGTATTATACCAATATACCTGGATTATACCAATATGCCTGGATTATACCAATATGCCTGGATTATACCAATATACCTGGATTATGAAAATATACCTGGATTATACCAATATGCCTGGATTATACCAATATACCTGGATTATATGACCGGGAAACCAATGGGACATGATGTAGAATAGGGATCAGCAGCAACTGGAAGATCTGGACTTTCCTGCTGATGTCACATCTGTTGGTCACATTTCTAAATTCAGCGACAGGTTTGGGAATTAACATTAATTGTAGAGAGACAAGAGGAAATTCACATGGGAAGAAATGGAGTTTGGAGTAGAGACTTTGTATTGTCACTAAACTGATTATACACAGTAGGGATGAGAAACAGGGAATAAATCAAATGTGATACTGACCCCCTACAGCTTTATCCTATAGGGCAGTGTCCCCAAACTGTGGGGCTTGGAACAGCGCCTGGGGGCCCCAGTCTGAATACCAGTAATTATTATTATTAGTATTAGATACAGGGAGGATTCCTATTGTCCTGCTCAATACACAGCTAAACCCAGAGTTTATTTGTACCCCGCGTACCCCTGGAACTATTGCAGGGTGACACCCCAATGTTTCTATATATCTGTAACCTTGTTATGAGCTAAGGGGGCCCAGTCTGAAGGTCAGTTAGGGGGAGATTTGGGGTGAGTGCTTATTTGTACCCTGGGTACCCCTGGAACTATAGCAGGGTGACACCCCAATGTTTCTATATATCTGTAACCTTGTTATGAGCTAAGGGGGCCCAGTCTGAAGGCCAGTTAGGGGGAGATTTGGGGTGAGTGCTTATTTGTACCCTGGGTACCCCTGGAACTATAGCAGGGTGACTGTTACCCCAATGTTTCTATATATCTGTAACCTTGTTATGAGCTAAGGGGGCCCAGTCTGAAGGTCAGTTAGGGGGAGATTTGGGGTGAGTGATTATTTGTGCCCTGGGTACCCCTGGAACTATAGCAGGGTGACTGTTACCCTAATGTTCTATATATCTGTAACCTTGTTATGAGCTAAGGGGGCCCAGTCTGAAGGAAGTTAGGGGGAAATTTGGGGTGAGTGCTTTTTTGTACCCTGGGTACCCCTGGAACTATAGCAGGGTGACTGTTACCCCAATGTTTCTATATATCTGTAACCTTGTTATGAGCTAAGGGGGCCCCAGTCTAAAGGTCAGTTAGGGAGAGATTTGGGGTGAGTGTTTATTTGTACCCTGGGTACCCCTGGAACTATAGCAGGGTGACACCCCAATGTTTCTATATATCTGTAACCCTGTTATGAGCTAAGGGGGCCCAGTCTGAAGGTCAGTTAGGGGGAGATTTGGGGTGAGTGTTTGTTTGTACCCTGGGTACCCATAGAACTATAGCAGGGTGACTGTTACCCCAATATTTCTATATATCTGTAACCTTGTTATGAGCTAAGTGCTTATTTGTACCCTGGGTACCCCTGGAACTATAGCAGGGTTACTGTTACCCCAATGTTTCTTGTAAAAGAAACTTCTTTAAAAAGTACCCCAGGTTGGAGTCATTTTATGGAGGTGCAGCCCAGGACACAAGGTGAGTGACTAGCGGGGGGGGTCCTTTACTTCTCTTATAAATGGAGGTGTAGCAGCGGTTGGTGTTTGTGACCCTATGAGAATAAACAGTCACATCCTCAGTGTCAGACATTTGTAGTATTTACGCTGCTGGATTCAAGGAAATTTGCAATTGGTCATTTTGTTTCATTCATTGTGCTGCAGTGAATCTCAGATCATAGAAGGGCCCTGTGCCAGCGGTCGGATTTGGTATCAGAGCATATACAGTCCCTTATCTGGAATCCCCTTATCCAGTAAATTCTGAATTACAGAAAGGCATCTCCCATATATTCCAATTATAAGCAAATAATAATGATAATAATAATTCATGATTTCCCTTTTCTCTGTTATAATAATAATAATATCAGACATTGTTTTTTATTTTGATCTCAGTGTCTCCCTGTAATAATAAATTAATTAGTCCGACTGAGGTTGGCGGCCACACTATATGGGGGAGGCCGAGAGACTTGTTTAGATGTTGGGCACCGATTAAGCAATTAGAATACGGGCTCAGCCCCGCTGTTTGTCTCAGTGCAGTTAATCACTTTGTTTTCCTGATTCTCTTCTTATGTTGGGTCTGTGAGTCTCCCAGTGCCGCTAGTTCCCTCCAGACACAAACACAGCAGCGCTGAACCACAAGTCTCTGCCCGCAGCCTATTTACCTGCCTGGGCCCTGCGTGATTACAGGTGCAGATCCTTGTTATTGTTATGGTTTTCCTAAATATTGTCTGAATAGTGTCAGTCCTAAACAACCGCAGCTTTGCGTGTCTGTGTGGGGCCTATATACCTATAGAGAACAATCATCCCCCTACTGTAAATGATAAGGATATTAGAAGTCACTGAGGGGTTGTTCTGTGACCATATAAAGGCACAAGGCTGCAGGCTGAGTTATACAGGGAACTCTGAGTATCACTCATGTATTATAAGGGATAATGTACCCCCTACTGTAAATGATAAGGATATTAGAAGTCCCTGAGGGGTTGTTCTGTGACCATATAAAGACACAAGGCTGCAGGCTGAGTTATACAGGGAACTCTGAGTATCACTCATGTATTATAAGGGATAATGTACCCCCTACTGTAAATGATAAGGATATTAGAAGTCACTGAGGGGTTGTTCTGTGACCATATAAAGGCACAAGGCTGCAGGCTGAGTTATTCAGGGAACTCTGAGTATCACTCATGTATTATAAGGGATAATGTACCCCCTACTGTAAATGATAAGGATATTAGAAGTCACCGAGGGGTTGTTCTGTGACCATATAAAGGCACAAGGCTGCAGGCTGAGTTATACAGGGAACTCTGAGTATCACTCATGTATTATAAGGGATAATGTACCCCCTACTGTAAATGATAAGGATATTAGAAGTCACTGAGGGGTTGTTCTGTGACCATATAAAGGCACAAGGCTGCAGGCTGAGTTATTCAGGGAACTCTGAGTATCACTCATGTATTATAAGGGATAATGTACCCCCTACTGTAAATGATAAGGATATTAGAAGTCACTGAGGGGTTGTTCTGTGACCATATAAAGGCACAAGGCTGCAGGCTGAGTTATTCAGGGAACTCTGAGTATCACTCATGTATTATAAGGGATAATGTACCCCCTACTGTAAATGATAAGGATATTAGAAGTCACCGAGGGGTTGTTCTGTGACCATATAAAGGCACAAGGCTGCAGGCTGAGTTATACAGGGAACTCTGAGTATCACTCATGTATTATAAGGGATAATGTACCCCTACTGTAAATGATAAGGATATTAGAAGTCACTGAGGGGTTGTTCTGTGACCATATAAAGGCACAAGGCTGCAGGCTGAGTTATTCAGGGAACTCTGAGTATCACTCATGTATTATAAGGGATAATGTACCCCCTACTGTAAATGATAAGGATATTAGAAGTCACTGAGGGGTTGTTCTGTGACCATATAAAGGCACAAGGCTGCAGGCTGAGTTATACAGGGAACTCTGAGTATCACTCATGTATTATAAGGGATAATGTACCCCCTACTGTAAATCATAAGGATATTAGAAGTCACTGAGGGGTTATTCTGTGACCATATAAAGGCACAAGGCTGCAGGCTGAGTTATACAGGGAACTCTGAGTACCACTCATGTATTATAAGGGAAAATGTACCCCCTACTGTAAATCATAAGGATATTAGAAGTCACTGAGGGGTTATTTTGTGACCATATAAAGGCACAAGGCTGCAGGCTGAGTTATACAGGGAACTCTGAGTATCACTCATGTATTATAAGGGATAATGTACCCCCTACTGTTAATGATAAGGATATTAGAAGTCACTGAGGGGTTGTTCTGTGACCATATAAAGACACAAGGCTGCAGGCTGAGTTATACAGGGAACTCTGAGTATCACTCATGTATTATAAGGGATAATGTACCCCCTACTGTAAATGATAAGGATATTAGAAGTCACTGAGGGGTTATTCTGTGACCATATAAAGGCACAAGGCTACAGGCTGAGTTATACAGGGAACTCTGAGTATCACTCATGTATTATAAGGGACAATGTACCCCCTACTGTAAATGATAAGGATATTAGAAGTCACTGAGGGGTTGTTCTGTGACCATATAAAGGCACAAGGCTGCAGGCTGAGTTATACAGGGAACTCTGAGTATCACTCATGTATTATAAGGGATAATGTACCCCCTACTGTAAATGATAAGGATATTAGAAGTCACTGAGGGGTTGTTCTGTGACCATATAAAGGCACAAGGCTGCAGGCTGAGTTAAACAGGGAACTCTGAGTATCACTCACATTATAAGGGATAATGTACCCCCTACTGTAAATGATAAGGATATTAGAAGTCACTGAGGGGTTGTTCTGTGACCATATAAAGACACAAGGCTGCAGGCCGAGTTATACAGGGAACTCTGAGTATCACTCATGTATTATAAGAGATAATGTACCCCCTACTGTAAATGATAAGGATATTAGAAGTCACTGAGGGGTTGTTCTGTGACCATATAAAGGCTACAGGCTGAGTTATACAGGTTATGGAACTCCAAAGTGTCTTTTAATAACCTTGTATTTCAATACAGGGGGTACATTACACAAGAGCCAATAAATATAGTGTATAGAATAGGACACAGCTGCCTATGTGAAAGCCTGTGGGACAGCACGGCCCAGATCTTTGTACAGAAACCCAATATCCAAAAAGCCAGGCCAAATCTCATTTTAGCAAAACAACAACATTTGAAGCAAAATAAATACATTTTTATAACAGATTTCCCTTTTCTCTAAAATTAAACGTTAAAATTCTGCACAAGAAGCAGAAGTCGATTCCCTGTAATGCCCTGGTTTTATCTGACACACGCTAACTGAGAATTTGACAGAGTTTTTGGAAATTCCTTCTTTGATTTCTATTAACTCTCTACCTAAAAAATTCTTGAATGATTATGGGTCAGACCCGTTACTAAAAGCTTCCACCAAATGGACTGACTCTTTACAATGCCAAGTGACTCCCTCAGATTTGGTGAAGTCTATTTATTACAATTACAACAGATTCATTTTAGCAGAGAGTTGGAGGATACAACACAAAATCAGTTAATAGTGCTGCTCCAGCAGAATTCTGCACTGAAATCCATTTCTCAAAAGAGCAAACAGATTTTTTTATATTCAATTTTGAAATCTGACATGGGGCTAGACATATTGTCAGTTTCCCAGCTGCCCCAAGTCATGTGATTTGTGCCTGCACTTTAGGAGAGAAATGCTTTCTGGCAGGCTGTTGTTTCTCCTACTCAATGTAACTGAATGTGTCTCAGTGGGACCTGGATTTTACTACTGAGTGTTGTTCTTAGATCTACCAGGCAGCTGTTATCCTTTGTTAGGGAGCTGCTATCTGGTTACCTTCCCATTGTTCTGTTGTTTGGCTGCTGGGGGGAAGGGAGGGGGTGATATCACTCCAACTTGCAGTACAGCAGTAAAGAGCGACATAAGTTTATCAGAGCACAAGTCACATGACTGGGGGCAGCTGGGAAACTGACAATATGTCTAGCCCCATGTCAGATTTGAAAACTAAATATAAAAAAATCTGTTTGCTCTTTTGAGAAATGGATTTCAGTGCAGAATTCTGCTGGAGCAGCACTATTAACTGATGTGTTTTGAAAAAAACATGTTTTCCCCTGACAGTGTCCCTTTAAGTTAGTTCACTTAGGCTATGGGAACATTTTTTTCTAAAAATAACTTTTTCTAGTCCCGTATCGTATTGTCCTAAGTGTGATGACATCATTAATGTGTCCCTTTTCCATTATTTATGGACCTGCCCAAAGATTCGTATATTTTGGAGGGAAGTCACTAGTTTTTTGAACGTGAGCCCAAAAATAAAAAATGTATTATCTCCCAGTTTTGCTTTATTACACCTGGATAAGATTAAGCCTTCTTCAATTTTTAATATAAAATCTATGTCCCAAGAGAGTAAAATATTGATAACCCTATTTTTGGCTGCTTCCAGGAAGGATTTATTTAATTATAGGCTACAAAATGAGTCCCCCTCATTATCAGACGTAATCTATTACATCAACCAGTTTAGTTGGCAGGAAGTTTTAGTAGTAAAAACAAAAGAAAATAATTCCAAAGAGTCGTTTAGACCTATAGGGTCTCCTTATTTTGAGATCTGTGACTCCAGTACTAAAAGTCAAATATCTCAATTTCTTCAATTGTAAAATTACTTTACTCTATGTTGGGTATCTGACATTCCTGAGGACTTTGGGTTTTTTTTAGGTTTTTTTTTGATTATTTTTGCATCCACAGGCTTAGTTAGTTTCTTTTATGTTTTTCTTCATTGAAAGTTACATATTCTTGAATAACATGTCATTGTACTTATTGCAGCTGCATTTTATTTGCTGTCATGTTGTTTTTTTATTGTTTACTGTGAAAATCAAATAAAATATTTCAAACTGAAGTAATGTGTCAGTGACAGACAATAGCAATGGCATATCCCCATATAAAGCCAGCAGGAATGAGGAATAAATTGATATTGTTGTTAAAGGATAAGTAAAACTTTAAAATAAGTGAATGTAAAATTGATGAGGAGGCTATTCTAAGATTGTTTGTAATAAACATTCATTATTTATTTTGTTTTCATCCCAAGATATTAAGGATACATGTACTGTTAATATGAATGAATTGTGTTACAACAGCGCCACCTGCTGGTCAGTTTCCCACCAGTCTGACCAGCAAGTAGTCAAGGAAGTTGTCAGGAGAAAGAAAGAGGCTGATGTTCTTCTGCTTAGGAAAGATGTGAGAAAGGTTTCTAATTTTATTCCTAAGCAGAAGAACATCAGAGCAGCCTCTTTCTTTCTCCTGACAACTTCCTTGACTACTTGCTGGTCAGACTGATGGGAAACTGACCAGCAGGTGGCGCTGTTGTAACAAAATTCATTCATATTAACAGCACATGTATCCCTTAATATCTTGGAATTACAACAAAATAAATAATGAATGTAAATTATAAAAGTGCTTAGAATAGTCCCCTCGTTAATTTTACATTCTCTTATTTTTAGGGTTTACTTATCCTTTGAGGAGCAGTAAATAGCTCGGCAGTCGGAACAGATATTTCCTGCATGTATCTCTTTTTCTCAGCTGTATTTCTACAAATCACTTAAATGTGAGGTTTTTGCCCAATTTGACTGGTATTTTGCATGGGCAGAGACTAGAAGCCAGGGAATATTTTAGATTGCAAGCTCTAGGGACCACAACCACCCAAGATTCTGGAACCTGAGTATGAGCCGTATGTTTAATAAGGAATGAAAGTGGCGTCGGCAGTTGGGTCCAACACTAGTCAACTTTAATTACAAATAATCCACAGTGACACAAAGAAACAGACATTAGACACATAATAATGCGGCCGAGGGTGTGGCGCAGTACAAATGAGGTTGCACCCGTATCTGAGAGGCGCTGGGGTGGTGAAATGTTCTGTGAGGGGGGGGGACATAAAACGAGTTCTATAAAAATAAGCCATCGTCATTATTTCAACAGTCGGACACTGACAAGACTATGTACAGGGAAAGTTGATATACCGTGTCGCTATTTACAGTCACCTGCGGGACTCTCATCCCCCCACAATACAATAAAAACAAACAAATAAAAGAGCTTGTGGTTGAAAGTGTTTGTGTAACCCCTGAAGTGCTGGACGGGGCTAACAGCAGTGCAGTAAGCAGCGGCACTGCGAGGGTTAATGAATGATGTCATAGTTTCCTCCAGAGACCCCCCTCCAGCTCTCACATGGGCCTCATTTAATTTAGGGGGGTACCATTTCCAGCAGCGGTGTTAATAGAAAGCGTCGGGGCTGTGGCTCCGTTGCCATGGAAATTAAGGGGGTTTGTTAAATGAGTTGCAAGCAGCCAACCCCCTCCCCCCGGACACAAATGAAATAAGGAGCAATGTCCTTCCCTAAACTCACTGTTTACTCACATCTCTCTCACTCTGGATCAGTCTCACTTGCCTTATAAACACTCCAACTTCACCTTAGGCTCCAGTTGCACCTCCAGCCTCAGCAGGGAGTAGTAGCTGAACATAAGCCAGTTGCACCTTCCTTTAAAGGATAAGTTAACCTTTAAAATAAGTGAATGTAAAATTAACGAGGGGTTTATTCTAAGCACTTTTGTAATTTACATTCATTTATTTTGTTTTTATTCCAAGATATTAAGGGACACATGTACTGTTAATATGAATGAATTTTGTTACAACAGCGCCACCTGCTGGTCAGTTTCCCACCAGTCTGACCACCAAGTAGTCAAGGAAGTTGTCAGGAGAAAGAAAGAGGCTGATGTTTTTCTGCTTAGGAATAAAATCAGAAACCTTTCTCACATCTTTCCTAATCAGAAGAACATCAGGCTCCTTCTTTCTCCTGACAACTTCCTTGACTACTTGCTGGTCAGACTGGTGGGAAACTGACCAGCAGGTGGCGCTGTTGTAACACAATTCATTCATATTAACAGTACATGTATCCCATAATAACTTGCAATAAAAACAAAATAAATAATGAATGTAAATTACAAAAGTGCTTAGAATAAACCCCTCATTGATTTTACATTCACTTATTTTAAAGGTTGACTTATCCTATAAGTAATAAAGCTCCCCATGATCTGAATCACTTACCAGCAGCACCACCACCTGTGGGTCATATCTATGTGATTCCGCTGATGCCCATTCTCTGCCCTAAGGGAACTCAGCCCAAAAAACTCAGGGAGATACAGAAACTGTCGACTTTGAACCATTACCCATAACTCACTTCACTTACAGCAGCCTCAGAGCTTTGGGGTTCACATTAGAATTGTATGTGATCACTCTACGCTGGCCAAGAAGCCTATGGGTGATGCCAGTAGCTCTATCTGGGCAGGTAGAACAGCCCCGGCATCCCCTGTGTGAGTGAGCCAATGGGAGCTGCTGTATACTCCAACACTAATGACCCTGTGAAATCAACTTCATGTGTGGGGCTAAAATAAATAAAACTCCCCAAATGAAAGCCTTTCCAGCTGCTCTTGTGCCACAACTGCAGGTATGTTGGCAGCTATACCCACTGCAGAGATTCCCTGTGTCGCTTCTTGTGTATCCGGCAATGACACCTCAGATGAGACTAACGCAGTTCCCAAGTGTCGGCTCATAGTGGGAATAGATAATATAGCACTAATGAAAGTGACCAGGAGGTGGCAGCAACAGCCAATCAGTTCCAACTAGTGAGGTGCGGGTCTGGTTTTTCCAGACCCGCCCTCCCTCAGCCTGCGCCTGCCCGCATCCGACTTCCAGATTCCTTTATAACCCCGCCCCACCGATGACATCACAAAAGAGGCGGGGCGAGCAGGCACGTGGCTATAAAGCCGTAAGTCGACATTTGAAGGTGGCGGGTGGGGAGAGCAGGAGAAGAGCTCAACCCGCTCCTGCCCGCCACCCACGAAGAGGAGTACGAGGTCGGCCCAAACCTACTCAACCCGTGGGTATCAGGCTGGCCCGCACTAGTTCCAACCCTATTTTATTCCATTCATTATACTCAATCAGAGCCCCCAAAGCAGCTCAATGACAGCAGAGCAATGTCAACCAACAGCAGCCAATGAACAAAATCCTTCCTTTCAAAGATTGGTGCCAAATCCATATTTTCTTTGGCAGGCTTGTTGCATCATGTGGCCCAGAGAAAGAAAGGACCAATCACAGAGTGAAGCCTGAATGTAACATATAAGATGGCTAGTGGTGTGTACAGCAGCCCCATGCATTACATATGGCACCTTCTAAAATACATTCTGAGTCCAGGATCTTAAGTTCTGCAGGTCACCAAATGCATCATATCAGGTGCATATTTACAGAAGTAAAGAAGTTAATAGGAAAGAAGAGAAAGGCATTTAAAAACTACAAGTCTGTAGGGACAGAAGCTGCATTTAATGAATATAAACACTGTAATAAATGTTGTAAATCAGCAATCCGGAAGGCAAAGATAGGAAATGAGGAGCACATTGCGGCTGAGGCCAAGACTAACCCCAAAAAGTTTTTTAATTATATTAATAGAAAAGATGTGGGTTGAGAGTGTTGTTCCTTTAAATAATGGTACCAGTATGGTTGTAACAGATACAGAAAAGGCAAATGTGCTAAATCAGTTATTTTCTTTAGTGAATACAATAGAGGAGTCTCAGTTCCCAGGCTCACTTTATAGCTGCACTGATGGTTCAGCTCAATCTAGTCAGTGTCTGACTCAGGATATGTTTCATAAAGCTTTAATAAAAATTAATGTAAACAAGACTCCAGGGCCTGATGGCATACACCCCCGGGTTCTAAGAGAGCTTAGTTCAGTTTTAGACCAGCCCCTATTTCTGATTTTGTCAGATTCACTGTCATCTGGTATGGTGCCTATGGATTGGAGAAAAGCTGATGTTATTCCAATATTTAAAAAGGGATTACGATCTCAGCCTGGCAATTATAGGCCAGTAAGATTGACATCTGTGGTGGGCAAATTATTTGAAGGTTTGTTAAGGGATCACATTGAAAATGTTGTCCTAGTGAATGACATTATGAGCAGCAATCAGCATGGCTTTATGAAGGATAGGTCATGTCAGACGAATTTGTTTGCTTTTTATGATGAGGTAAGTAAGATGCTGGATAGTGGGGGGCAGTAGATGTGATCTATTTGGATTTTGACAAAGTGTTTGATACTGTGCCCCACAAACGACTGCTTTCTAAACTAAGGTCTGTTGGGCTTATTGAAGTCGTTTGCACGTGGATGGGAAAGATGGTGATGTGAAATTGTCTCCCTGAATCAGTGGTACAGGCTGATACATTAGATAGGTATAAGAAGGGGTTGGATGGTGTTTAGCAAGTGAGGGAATACAGGGATATGGGAGATAGCTCATAGTACAAGTTGATCCAGGGACTGGTCCCATTGCCATTTTGGAGTCAGAAATGAATTGAGACAAATTGGAGAGGGTTCAGATGGGTTTTTTGCCTTCCTCTGGATCAACTGGCAGTTAGGCAGGTTATATATAGACTTGAAAGGTTGAACTTGATGGACATGAGTCTTTTTTCAACCTGACTTACTATGTATATTAGGGTCATGGTATATTTTTAAAAGTCTGATAAATTCCTCTTTACATTTGAAAATTGGAAGTGAAAATATCTCCCCCCCCCACCTGTAAATCTGGATAATTAGTGCAGGTTAAAAATAAAGGAGGTGGATTAAAAAAGTGCAATTTCACCTTCGCACCCGCTGGGGGAAAACTGGTCGAAATGATAGAGGAGGCTGCAACTCACTATGAATACAACAATGTCGCCCCCTAGTGGCAGATCTGCTAATATCAACTGTCAGATTATCCAGCATTTAACCCATTAACCTCGACCAAGGTCCAAAAGCAACAGACGCACCACAGTTAACAAACACAGTGACCAGTAAACAGCCCAGCGCTGGGCACACTGACACTTGGCACAAAGGGAACATTATAAGCGGCAGTTGCACTTGGATTGATTTATATATGGGGAGGGGGTGCTGGTTGTGGTACCCCCCTATCTATAGCGAATGGCTGATGAGTTGTATGGAGACATAATGTACAAAGTGCAGCAGTTACAGTCGTGTGTAGCAGTGCAGGGGGGGTCACAGTGGTGCCCCAGGTCTAGTGGATGGAGAGATCACTTGGGGGAGGGGGTGTCTGTGAGCAGGGGGGCAGCAGGTAGAGTAAGGCAAGATGGCTGCAACATCGACACACAGTCGCTCAACGTTTCACTGACACTTTCATTTCCCACTAACAACAATTTGCCATTTAAAATCCGTCCCACAAAAACACTGGGGGTGGGGGCAAATCTGTAACCCCCTGGGGTGGGGAGGTATTATTTGCAGGGAGGGGGGGGATAGGGTTTCAGGGTCACTCTGGTGCCAAGTCACAGTAACAATGGAAGGCGCCATTTTGGTTTCACTGTTGGACAGGGTGGGGCTCAGGATGGATCACAAAGTCCACCCCCCCCAGTGATTAAAAATATTAAAACTTTCCACTTAACAATAAATAACAACATTGTTTATAAAACATAAAAGTCCAGGAAAATCAATGACTGACAGGGGGGGGGCGCAAAAAGAAGCAGCAGAAAGGGGAAGAGGGGACAGAGTGGACCCTGAGGGCCCCCAGGAGCCGAGCAGTGACAGACGTATGATTTGCACTTCCATAGACCAGTGGTTAATGCCTTTATAGATACACGGGGGGGCAGTGAGGGGCTTTTAGAATCCAAAGAGGGTCCCACCCTCTGCTGATAAATGATAGAGAAGTGGTACAGTCCTGTAATGTCCTCCTCCTCATCAGCAGCAACCGAACCCTCCATTAATATTTACACTGTACATCCCCCGCTCCTCCCTCCGTCTGGGTGTGTTGGGCTAAAGGCCGGGTGTTATTTAGTCACCGGCCCCTGACTCCCAGGAAAGAAGCTGTAGCCGGGGGCTCAGTGTGAGCAGGTGACACATTCAGGGAGTTGAGGGACGAGCTGGAGCCAAGACCAAGCGCAGCGATGACAGGGATTGGGCAACTCCCTCACACTCATCCTCACACTCTCCCTCACACTCATCCTCACACTCTCCCTCACACTCATCCTCACACTCTCCCTCACACTCATCCTCACACTCTCCCTCACACTCTCCAGAGTAGAAGGTGGTTGGTGCTGTCGTCCCTGCCCACAGTCTCACTGCTGTTAGTCAGTCGGAAATCTTCATAGCCGTCCCCCCCACTGATGACCAGGATTTTGGATTTGGACTGAGTCACTGAAGAAGGGCGGAGTCTGGCTGAATCCCTCTTTTCCAACTCAGACGTCTGGTCATTGCCTGAAACAAATAACAAAAATGCCCCCAAGTTACAAGCAAGGCCAATGGGTGACTCCATATTGGGCATCTTCATGTCCCAGCAGCAGCAAACATTGACAAGTCTTTGGCACTGACAGGGTCCCAGTCCAATTGGGTAACTGTAAGGGGCAGATTTATTAAACAATAAGTAAATGTAAAATTGATGAGGGGACTATTCTAAGCACTTTTGTAATGTACATTCATTATTTATTATGGTTTCATTCCAAGATATTAAGGGATACATGTAGTGTTAATATGAATGAATTTTGTTACAACAGCGCCACCTGCTGGTCAGTTTCCCACCAGTCTGACCAGCAAGTAGTCAAGGAAGTTGTCAGGAGAAAGAAAGAGGCTGATGTTCTTCTGCTTAGGAAAGATGTGAGAAAGGTTTCTAATTTTATTCCTAAGCAGAAGAACATCAGCCTCTTTCTTTCTCCTGACAACTTCCTTGACTACTTGCTGGTCAGACTGGTGGGAAACTGACCAGCAGGTGGCGCTGTTGTAACAAAATTCATTCATATTAACAGTACATGTATCCCTTAATATCTTGGAATTAAAACAAAATAAATAATGAATGTACATTGCAAAAGTACTTAGAATAGCCCCCTCATCAATTTTACATTCACTCAGATTAAAGGCCTAATTATTATTTAAGGGTCGAATTGGAAATTCAAATTGTGAATTTTAATTCGAATTCCGAAATTTATCAAAACCTATACCCTGGGAATAATTTTAATTCAACTATTCGCCACCTTAAACCTGCCGAGTTCATATATAAGTCAATGGGAGAGGTCCAGTAACCCATTTGGTCAGTAATATTTGTTTGAGTTTTAGATATTCCATTTTATTCCTAAATACCCCCCCTATCAAATTGCAAGTGTATTCAAATGTATTAAAGTTAAAAAAACCTTATGTCCCTATATTGTATTCCATGAGGAGTCAACAGCTGGTGAAGTGAAGGGAACTTACAGATACCCACCCTGATCTGACAATGGGAAGAGAACATCAAATCCGTCTGGCAGCTCCACTGATGTGAGGAATCGGACATGTCCTGTGTGGCCCTGGGACAGACCCACTGGGCTGAGTTGGCCCTTCAGTGAGTTGCTGCTGCTGGTGGAGGCGAAGGACAAAGTGAGGACCACCCCAGCGCTCGTACCGATCCACAGTAAGTCCTTACAAGCCAGGAGAGCTGTGATCCGAAGGCAGGCTGACTTGTGTTGTCGGATAATAGCATCAGAACCTTGGGAGAAGGCAGAAGAGAGAAATCTGAATTAATCAGGGAAGTGCAAACCAGTAAGTCTGACAAGCCCAATGATAACTAATTGTCCCACCGGCTCTGCCCAATGATTTCTAATGAATAGTGAAACCATAATGATTCCAGGTACCTGCCAACATCTTGTGCACCGGTGGTGCGATATCTACCTCCACCAGCTGCTCAAATGAAGTGGAGTGATACAGTCGCACCTGAGCGCTGCTCTGCAGAGAAATCCACATGCCTGCGCTGGAGCTGACCATGCACGTGACGCTGCGGTTCTGATCTTGACCAATGTGGAAGGAGTGCTGTGACAGAGGAAACGCAAAGAGGGCTTTTAAAAAGTGTCAGTTCCCCTTTAAATTAACTTAATTATTCTGATTAGTCCTGTAAGGTAAACTTGCCCCGCCACTAGGATATAGATAGGTATAGTAATGACCTCTTGGAGTAATGAGCTTGTGTTGAAGATGATCACTCTGTTCTGGCAGCCGCACCAAAGCTTCCCCGACACTGACACCATTTTGGTTACAGGACCCCCGGGGGAGCCAAGGGGCAGAGATTTGGAGTTTTGAGGGTCCCAGAAACTTCCTGTTACCAGAGGATGAGAGAAACAGTCAGAAGGGAAACCAGCAAATTAGATGCATTTTCCAGCTCCAGCTAAAGGAGTTATCAGACCCGAGATGCTTTCGAATCTCACTCAGTTTGGGGGACATTCCTGAGCTCTCAGTCTGCAAAATCAGTTGCTACTTCTGAACCAGGAAGATTTGTCTTTGTGGGTAGAAAAGCAGAAGAAAAAGGATAAAATCTAGATATAAAAGGTAGGCCATAGGCAGGAATTACCAAGCTCTGTACCTAGGCAAGTACTGGGGCTGGATGTTTGTTTATCCAGGGGCAGGGTCTTGTCTGACCATGGGAAAGAGAACAGTCCAGGAGTAGAATGTATATAGAATTCCCAGTTTCTTACCTGGGGAGATTTACTTACCCAAGTGCCATATTGCCCTACTGCTGCATCTCTCTCTGCAGTCATGGCTACTTACCTTCCCACAAAGGTAACAGGTAGAACTGATATAGAATGGGAACCCTAACTAGTTCAGATGAACCTGGAAGCCACGCTCACTCACTCACTCACTCACTCGTCTAGTTTACTAGTGCCTCACCTGCTTCCCTCTGATACACGATCAGCTCTCCATTGGCCAGTGACACAAACACTTGGTTATCCAGGTATCTGCAAGGAAAGAGAGAGAGCGCTGAATGAGTGACGTCACAATGGTGCACACAGACACAGACAGTCGTTATAGACGTTACTAGAACACACAGCCAAGGGACAATTCAGTATCTAAGCCCTGAAGGAAGGAACCATGAGAGCAGGCAGCAGTTCCCCGGGGAGACACTTACAGGATGCACATGATGGCTGCCGAGTGCTGAATCTTCATGCTGTTCTTGCGGTTGCGGATGTTGTCGGACGACTGATAGACGTGGATGCTGCAAAGCAAAGGAGCAACTGATCAATACATTGAGCCTTCTCTCTACTTCTCTCTTCTTCTCTCTTCTCTCTACCCCAGTCCTGCTATAGACAGAGGGTTACCCACCAAGGGACCTCTATTTCTGTAACCAATTCCAGGGAAGCTGATGACGCGCCATTCCCAGCATTCCCATCTCTTACCATCCATCCTCTGTCCCCAGCCACATGGAGCTGTGATAGGCCTCGGGGTCCAGGCTGGGCAAGTCTTCCAGGCTCCCCCTTGTGATTGAGCCTCTGCTTGATCTCCTCACTGCCTGTCCCTCCATGGGGCTCTCGTTGTCCCTATTGTGGTTGATGGAGCGGGGGATGGGGATGGGGGGGAAGTTGGTCTCCTGCTCTTCTTCTGAACTCGTGGTGGTATCCTTGGCACTTGGCATATCCTCAGCTAAGCAACAAATGACGGCTTTTAGTTACTCATGAAAGTAATTCCATGTACCAATCACAGACTCATTAGAATGTGAAACAGATGAGTGGGAGTTGCCATACTGTATATTTCTCAGCTCAATCATGAAACAGCCCCCCCTAGTGATGGATAAAAAGTACACTGTTCCCATGGAGAGTGCTCTGGCCGAGGCAAGAAATACAGGAGGTTCAGGATGGTTATATATATTATACTGAAATGGCTGAAATGGAGAAAGTCTAGACTAGGAGAGCCCATACTTTACTAATACGAGGTCTACTTTTAGTGATGATGTCCCATTATGATCTACATCCATAAAAGCATTGTGGGCATTCTATTCCATGGAAAATATTACTTAAATATTGATTTAACAAACCACTATTTATTATGTAACCTTAATGTAATAAATATCTGAAAGAAATGCATGAAATAAGAGGATGATATAGAGAAGCTGTGTGTTGACTGTGTCTTGAGATCTACTGATCACCAGCTGAAGGTCTACTGTAGATCCCAATCTACTTTGGGCACCCTGGTCTACACAAATTCTGCTTTTTCTCCCAGAATCCTCACCAAGTTGGAAACTATAGATCTGTCAGTGGCATGCAACCATACGATACAACGGATGAAAAATAAAATGTTTATTCCAGGACTCACTTCCAAAACTGGAGGAGATGGTGGAGCGACTTGCTTGGCTCTGAAGGGTCCCTGAGGGGCTCGGTGACGATTCATCATCAGTGTCGTCGCTGTCAAAGGGTACAAGGTCCCGACTGGCACTATCTGTGGTCTCCGACAGCTCCAGCGACGACCCCGAGATGGAAATGTGAAGGCACTGCTGGGACACCGTCTCTTCTTGGGACTGGGATTGGGTCTCCGAGGACTGGCTCACCATAGCAACAGGGCGCTCCCTGCAAAACAAAATACACTAAATAATAACAACAGTATCATCTAGAACTCATTCCCTACCCACCAGAATGCTCAGGACCTGGGGGTCTTCCGAATTACAGATCTTTCCGTAATTTGGATCTTCATACCTTAAGTCTACTAGAAAATCATGTAAACATTAAATAAACCCAATAGGCTGGTTTTGCTTCCAATAAGGATTAATTATATCTTAGTTGGGATCAAGTACAAGTTACTGTTTTATTATTTACAGTTCCTTTTTTTTTTTTTTTACTCAGGAAGCATTTTATGGAAAACGTAGATGCCAATAGAACATTTTTGCAAGTAATTACACATTACACATTAGGAGTGTACATAGTACAACTCTTGCTCTTATTTAACCCTACAGGGCATTACACCATTTGTCCCATATTTCATTGAAATTCTTTTGTTTGCCATTTGATATAGCGTTTTCTCTATTCTACAGCTTTACACCATAGAGTATGTGTGGGGGGGTCAGGGGATTCCCATTTTCTGGTTAACTCTTTCCTAGCTATAACGAGAGCTTTTTGTAGGAATTCTGTATCCTGGCTTGGTATGTTTACTGGTGTGATTATGCCCAACAGGCAGACCATTGGATCTGTGGGTATTGGGGGGCCTCGCTGTGCTGAGAGGGTTGATAGTATTTTAGACCAATATTGTTCCAAACTGTCGCACTCCCATAGTGTATGTACCGGGGTGCCAGGTACCGTTTTACATCGGTTACAGTTAGGGGAGATGCTCGGGTCCATTTTGTGTAGCCACATTTTGGTATAATATGCCCTATGGATCATATACAATTGAATCAATAAATTCTTACTGTTTAGAGAAACCTGGGAGGGGACCTTGAGGGCTTGTTTCCATTGGGCATCAGTCAACTGCGGGAAGTCTGCCTCCCATTTAGCTCAAGGTTTAGAGGCTTCCGTTCCAGCCCTCTGCGCTTTCAACAACTTGTACACTCTGGGAGAGTCCTGCGCGGGTCAATTCTTTGGAACCCGTACCCAACCCGTACCCGCAACCTGCAATCCACAACTCAGACCCGCATTCTTACCCGCGTGGACCCTTTACCCGACCCGCAGGTACCTTATCAGCAACCCGGACCCACTGACCATCAAGAATCAGGAAGTGCTGTCATTGTAAACCGGAAGTGACATGATCGGAAGTAGACGTGACCAGTAAAAATTGCTATTGAGAAGACCCACAGAACCGTCGACCCGCACCCAGAATTTCTACCCGCAACCCTAAGGGTACTACAGGTTTTTGTGGGTACCCAACCTGCTGCAGGACTCGACACTCTGGACTAGGGATGCGCCGAATCCATTATTTTGGGTTCGGCCGAACCCCCGAATCCTTTGCTAAAGATTCTGGCCGAATCCCGAACCGAATCCTGGATTTGGTGCATCCCTACTCTGGACATCAGTCCCTTCTGTTTATCTCCTGTCACCACCAAGGATATTGGTGAAGCTTCAACTCCTACGCTTTTGACTTGGTTTCTTTTTTGCAGCCCTGCCCTTACATTGTTAAAGGTTAAGATTTTTTTTTTTGGGAGATTTTTAGTTGTATGTAAAGGATTTTGGTCGATTGCCCTCACAGAGGTTTCCTATTATGTATAGGTTTCTGTTTAATCAGGATTGGTGCAACTTTAGATTTTTTAGAAGTGGGGATTCTGTGTTGTTGACTATTGGTGTTTCTGGGTGTAGGGCTGTATGTTTTATTTGTTGATGGGCTAAGGTCCATTCTTTCCTCTGCAGCTTTAGTATAGAGAAGTGATCCCCAACCAGTGGCTCGTGAGTAACATGTTGCTCCTCAAACCCTTGGATGTTGCTCCCAGTGGCCTCAAAGCAGGGGCTTATTTTTGAAATTCCAGACTTGAAGGCAAGTTTTGGTTGCACTATAAACAATTGTACTGCCAAACACAGTCTCCTGTAATGTTCCAGCTCACATAGGTGCTACCAGGTAGCCAATCAAAGCCCTCATTGGGCACCCCAGGAACTTTTTTCATGCTTGTGTTGCTCCCCAACACTTTTTAGATTTGAATGTGGCTCCTGGACCATATGCCTGTAATGGGTCGATAGAAGGCAAGCCATCATATCAGGAAAGGCTAACCCATATGTCTGTTTTGGTTTTAACCCATTTCAACAATGGATCCACATTTAAAGGGGATGTAAAGGCAAACAATTAAAATACCATTTTTACTTTTTTTAATGAAAAATAAATCTATCTCCGATATACTTTTATTAAAAAATGTCTACTGTTTTTTTTTAATACACCTGTCTGTATGCAGTGAAATTCCTCCTTCGTTTTACTTGCTCTAACTGCTGTGGATAGGAAAATTCAGATGGTCCCTAACTGCTCTGCAGGGAAACAATCATACTTTCCAGAACTCGAACAGCTTTGTTTGTTTCCCTATAAAGCAGCCTGTGACTGTGTAGAGATTTGTATCCGCAGACCCACTGAAGTCTGCATATTATTAATCAGTCTTGCTGTATAGACTTCTGGCTGATATTATTTGACCTGGGCTGTTTTGATCATTTATGATGATCCCTAAGCTTAACCTTCCAACTGAAGCCCAGACCACACTGAGCATGTGCACAGTCTTGGTCTTGCAAAGATGTATAACAAAGTTACAAGATGGTGACCCCCTGCGGCCAACTTTGAAACATAAATCATTTGTTTAATTAGGCTTGTGGTGCAGTAAGTTCATGTTTATGTTTAGAAAACAAAATACAGCATTTCTAGCCTTATTCTATTTTAGACTTTAGATCCCCTTTAACTCCACATATTTAGACAGCGGGAGTGTGACCTGTATCCCCAGGTAAGTCAATGTCTACCACTTGCCACTTATCCATTTCCTCATGTGGGTCTAGGGGGGAAGAGAACTGATTTATTCGGGTTTACTTGTAGGCCGGAGATTTTACCAAATTATGAGGTTAGCTCCATCAGGGTCCTTAAGGAGGTGCCCCTGTTACCCGTTTATACCAGCGTATCGTCTGCGTATAATTGTATTTTCTCATCTCTGCCACCTCCCAACCTCTTAACTGTGGATGTCGTCTCACTGCCTGTGCAAAGGGCTCAGACTGTTTTATTATTACACAGAAAAGGGAAATCATTTTTTAAAGTTTGGATTATTTGATTATAATGGAGTCTATGAAAGATGGCCTTTGCGTAATTCTGAGCATTCTGGATAAAGGATTTCCAGATAACGGATCCCATATCTGTGCAGGAAATTGAGGGTATCGTGTTCCCGTGCATTGGGAATACCCACAAGGCAAAGAAAGATGGGGGGGCCTTGGTGGGTTTGAAGGAGGATTTTGACAAGGAAAAAAACAATGGCTGGTAAAGGCAAAGCAGAATCTGGAAGGGGAGTTAGAAACACTTGTAAATATAGAAGTGAAGCAGAGAAAGAACTGGCAGGGAACAACCCCCCATAAATAATAGACCCCTGAAATAAAAACAAAACTGAGAACAGACTCTTGAGCCAAAAATCGGAATATTTATTCCCTTTGATGTATGTCTCCTGCATTTTGTGTTCCTTTTCTCTTTCACGCGCTTTCCCTTTACATAAGGGCAGCCATAAAACATTCCCTCTGGCACATACTCAGAATAATCCAGAATACGTGTGAGAACATCTGTTTCCCACTGCTGAGAGCTATTTATTTATTCCTAGAAAGTGAGGAAATCTTGGTTTGATCTTTTGCTCCTAAAAAAAAGAATTCTGGCCAAGGAACTGACATTTCATCTGTGTCAGGCAGAAAGACCTGTCAGGAACATAAAGTAGTACCTGGAGAGCACGACTTTTCTGCAATAACGAGACAATGATGATATAAAAGTACAACGTGCTCTCCGGTGCTACTTTATGTTTACTTGCAATTTATCGCATTCTTACACGGGGACTGCAGCCTGTTGAGAAGTAACAGAACAGATTTGAATGATAAGGACAACCCAGCATCCATTTGATAGCTACTCGCAGGAACATATAAAAGAAATACAGGTTTACTCCCAACCCATGGGAAATACAGAGTTTGTATAAAAAGTGGGGACTCTGCTGGCAAATTCTGCCTTGTATTTGGATTCCATTGTTCAATCAGTTCTCAAGGGATATTATATGATGGGTTTCTTTTTCTTTTTCACGCTACTCCCCACCTAGAACTAGCAGAGTTTTTTTTTTATATCAACTCTCTTTACTTTCTGCCTATGTCTCAGACTTAAACATAGGTTGAAAAAAAAGACACACGTCCATCAAGTTCATAACCTGCTCTGATGTTCTTCTGCAAGATGTGAGAAAGGTTTCTAATCTTATTCCTAAGCAGAAGAACATCAGAGCAGCCTCTTTCTCCTGACAACTTCCTTGATTACTTGCTGGTCAGACTCTTACTTAAAGGTTTACTAATCCATTAAACTCATTTTGTGGCCTGTGGATCCTCATGGGCTGGCTCACACCTGGCCCCAACCCTAGAGCCTTGATGTTCTTCTGCTTAGGAAAGATGTGAGAAAGGTTTCTAATTGTATTCCTAAGCAGAAGAACATCAGCCTCTTTCTTTCTCCTGACAACTTCCTTGACTACTTGCTGGTCAGACTGGTGGTCAGACTCTTATTTAAAGGTTTCCTTATCCAATAAACTGATATTGTGGCCTGTGGATCCTCATGGGCTGGCTCACACCTGACCCCACCCCTAGAGCCTTGTACACAGTACATACCGGTAGTTCCTCTGGAGGCCGGGCACAGAGGCGATGCACAGGATTCGGGCAGAGCACACAGCAATACAGGCTTCAACGGAGGGTTCGTTGTTGATACTGAGCAGACAGACCTGACCCACGTAGCCGTCGCTGTTACACACCCAGACCTCATGTACGTTCTCCAAACAACTGTGACTGGGGGATGCGCAGGAGAACTGGTGGAGGCAGGAATAAAAGGGAGGTTACTATACGGAGATGACCCCCATCTAACAGCACGTATGGACTCTCCCTCACCTGCATTCCACTTCTGGTCTTCATGATGGGAATGGCTTTCAAGAACTCGGGGTCCAGACGGTTTTTGCTGGAAACTGAAATAAAGCAAATCATGTTAAAGGGGAACTATCGCAAAATCAATTAAATATTCTGCATTGTTTCTGAAATAATCAAGTTTATCTTCACTATTCCTCTCTCAGCATCTGTTTCTCTTCATTCTCTCTTCATGCAGCAGTTGGGTGTCAGATATTCATTGACAGTTAGATCCAATATATCTTATAGGGGGGCTCCTTTCCTAGCAGATGTATTAGAGGTCACTCTATTAAAATCACCAGACATCATGTCTCTCTATATGCAGGATTTTTTCAAAAGGCAGTTATTTTGTTTGCACTGGAATCAGTTATTTGAGTGAGCTCTAATACATCTTCTAGGCAAAAGGAGCCCCCCTATAAGATATATTGGATCTAACTGTCAGTGAATATCTGACACCCAACTGCTGCATGAAGAGAGAATGAAGAGAAACAGATGCTGAGAGAGGGATAGTGAAGATAAACTTGATTATTTCAGAAACAATGCAGAATATTTAATTGATTGTATATACAAAGTTACTTATTTCAGTATGATGAAGCTTATATTACATTTTCATTTTCCCCTTTAACTGAGTGATCTAAAGGAGTGAAGCTCTTCCTAACCAGAATGGGCCCCGATGACAACACAAACCAGGGCAATCAACTAAAGGCAATTCTGTTCTCTTTATTCCAAGCTGTTAGTTTAGTTGCAATGGATTCTATATTAGGATGTTATAGCCTCATTCTCTCTCCCAGTGCAAGGATGAATAATTACTTCTATATAAAGAGATCCACCCATTGTCCCTGTGCTCTCAACATGGTAAATAAATACCGTTCCTACTGTTGCCGCAGGCAATAACATATCCAATAACATATTTCTCCAAATCACATACCTACACCCCATACCCTAAATTCAGAATAACCCCAGGAATATCACTGTGTGTTACCGAGTTTCTTTTTTGCTTCTTCAAACCCCTGTTCAAAGTGGAGCCGCGCCTCTGGGTTACTGAACTCAAAGATAAATGACTCTGTGCCGTCGGCTTTGGTGGTGGTCAGCTCCACTTTGTTGGGTGGGAAGGACATAGTGAATGAGAGAGACTGCTTCTCTGCCAGCTCACGGTGTACTGATGACATCATGTCCTTAATTACATCATCCAGACTCTGTCACGGGAAATAACAACAAGCAATTAATAACTTAATAAAGTCACAAACTATTTTACAGATATATTAGTTCTGTCTGTGCTGGCACTTTTTGGTTTGTTCCACTGCATGTTTTATTCTCCAAGTAATATAAACAGTGTCTTTGAAATAGGATCTGTGCAGCCACTGGGACAGAATGTTCTGTTATACAGATAGCTAGAATCTCAGCTGCCATAAAGCAGGACAGGACTGCTGCTTACAATGGGGATCAGATAGGATCTGTGCAGCCACTGGGACAGAATGTTCTGTTATACAGATAGCTAGAATCTCAGCTGCCATAAAGCAGGACAGGACTGCTGCTTACAATGGGGATCAGATAATATCTGTGCAGCCACTGGGACAGAATGTTCTGTTATACAGATAGCTAGAATCTCAGCTGCCATAAAGCAGGACAGGACTGCTGCTTACAATGGGGATCAGATAGGATCTGTGTTGCCACTGGGACAGAATGCTCTGTTATACAGATAGCTAGAATCTCAGCTGCCATAAAGCAGGACAGGACTGCTGCTTACAATGGGGATCAGATAGGATCTGTGCAGCCACTGGGACAGAATGTTCTGTTATACAGATAGCTAGAATCTCAGCTGCCATAAAGCAGGACAGGACTGCTGCTTACAATGGGGATCAGATAGGATCTGTGCAGCCACTGGGACAGAATGCTCTGTTATACAGATAGCTAGAATCTCAGCTGCCATAAAGCAGGACAGGACTGCTGCTTACAATGGGGATCAGATAGGATCTGTGCAGCCACTGGGACAGAATGTTCTGTTATACAGATAGCTAGAATCTCAGCTGCCATAAAGCAGGACAGGACTGTTGCTTACAATGGGGATCAGATAGGATTTGTGCAGCCACTGGGACAGAATGTTCTGTTATACAGATAGCTAGAATCTCAGCTGCCATAAAGCAGGACAGGACTGCTGCTTACAATGGGGATCAGATAGGATGTGGTAGAGCAATGTGAGAAGTTTTGTTTTCCTTTCCTTAAAGGAAGGAAAATAAATGCTTTTAAAAATCAAATAAAGTGTTTCAGGACAGCAATAATAAAATGTATATTTATCATTAAACTAAAAGCAACATAGATTTTTCTGAAACTCCCCATCACATCACCTTGTTGACTGGGACTAAGAATTTGGGGCAGGCTGATGTGTTCCCGTAAGGTCAGTACCCCTCTATCTCATACTCTGACTCACCCCCATATCATGGCACGTTCATTACTCGCTACAAAGTTCATGCTGGGAACAGATTTCCTTGGCTCGGGGGCGAGTACAGGAAATGTCATTGGTTCAGACTAATTTGGCTCATTAGGACTCTCAGCTTTCCTACTAATAATGAAGCAGAATCTTGTGCTGTGCAATGGGTGAGTAATGTTGGAAGGGAGAAACGGGGGGAGGGACATTTACATTAAAGGATAAGTAAATCTTTAAAATAAGTGAATGTTAAATTGATGAGGGGGCTGTTCTAAGCACTTTTGCAATGTACATTCATTATTTATTTTGTTTTTATTCCAAGATATTAAGGGATACATGTACTGTTAATATGAATGAATTTTGTTACAACAGCGCCACCTGCTGGTCAGTTTCCCACCAGTCTGACCAGCAAGTAGTCAAGGAAGTTGTCAGGAGAAAGAAAGAGGCTGATGTTCTTCTGCTTAGGAATAAAATTAGAAACCTTTCTCACATCTTTCCTAAGCAGAAGAACATCAGCCTCTTTCTTTCTCCTGACAAGTCTAAAATAGAATAAGGCTAGAAATGCTATATTTTGTACACTAAACATAAACATGAACTTACTGCACCACAAGCCTAATAAAACAAATGATTTATGCTTTCAAATTTGGCCACAGGGGGTCACCATCTTATAACTTTGTTAAACATCTTTGCAAGACTAAGACTGTGCACATGCTCAGTGTGGTCTGGGCTGCTTAGGGATCATCATAAACATCACAAGTCAAATAATATCTGCCAGAAGCCGATACAACAAGACTGATTAATAATCAGAATATACAGACTGCACTGGGTCCTGTGTTGTCATGTAATCTAATGTGGATTTTATAGTTTTTGTATTATTTAATACAAACTTTCTCCAACTCTGCAGAACCAGTGGCTACAGCAAATAATCCTCCAAATAGAATCCCAGTTTATCTGTTTAAATCTGGCTCCAAGATCTTTGTCCCTGCAGCTGGAGTTGGAAACAGTAAAAGAAAAAATAAAATCCAATACAAATCTCTACACAGTCGCCTAATGCTCTACAGGGAAACCAACAAAGCTGCTTGAGTTCTGCATGGCTGGGAAGTAAGATGGGGCTCCCCCTGCTGTTCATAAGTATGATTGTTTCACCGCAGAGCAGTTAGGGACCATCTGACAATTCCTATCCACAGCAGTAAATGAAGGGAGAATTTCACTGCATACAGTCAGGTTTCTTATAAAAACGGTACACATTTTTAAATTAATTAAAGTATATTGGAGATAGGTTTCTTTTTCATTAAAGAGAGTAAAAATGGGATTTTATTTTTTTGCCTTTACATGCCCTTAAAAGTTTTTTTACAATAGGTGAATCTTCCCTAGTAAATCTGGAGCAGAATCTGTATACAAATACCAAGATGAAATATCTGAAAGGCACATAAATACTTAAACTTTTGTGAGTACCCATCATCCCTTGGTGTTGGGTTACTAAAAGTTAAGGAAAAGTGTGACCTAGGTCTGCTGAATGAAGGAGTGGGTTTCACGTAAGATTGAGTATTATAGAGTATTGACACAGAGAGGTGGTAAATACATCATAATATACTACACTATATTTTGGAACATTTTTTCTTGCTGTCTTCTCCTGAGGTTCCTTGAGAAGTCGCTGTTTCGCAGTGTTTGAATTTGTAACATGCCAAACATGTATCATGGATAATTTGGCCCTAAAGGGAGAAGAGATTGGCTGAAACCCTAGAACAACCAAAGACTAAGCTTGATGGACGAGAGAAAGACCACGTTGAGGGGTTGTGCCCATCTGAGAGAAGGGCACAGAGTGAAATGTGGAGAGGGCAGCGTGAAGAAATCAAGAAGGGAGGTTTGTTGTAACCTGGGGGTGGACCAAGAAGGGTATTTGGGTCCAAGTTAAAGAATGAATGAAGAAGAAGAAGAGAACAATGGGTGGGAGAGCAGCAAAATAAGGGGGGTAATGGGCAGATGGAAAGCAAGAAGGTTCCTGGTTAGATGTGTAACTGAAGTTTTCATACAATAATGTTCATTCTTCATTGTGCAATAGACACACTGTACAAACTGTTTCTCCCACTGGGGCCCATATACACCGCACTTACTATTATTGGCACAAAAGCAAATGTTCCCTGACCTGGTGAGGAAAGCTGAGCGTCTCCGAGAGTTTGCTGAGTTGCCCCATGGTGCTGAGATCTTCATCCAGTCGGCTAATGATCTTCTGGATACTGTCCCTGTTAGAGGCTTGGGATGTTCCTGGGTAACAAACAGACAGATGGTGAAAGATGTTTTATGGATCCGCTCACCTTTCCCGGTTTCACTTGCACCATCACGTCATTGATTCCCATCTACCCCTGAAACTGTCCCCGATTTAAGCTTAAAGGATCAGTAAACCTTTAAAATAAGTGAATGTAAAATTGACGAGGGGGCTATTCTAAGCAATTTTGTAATTTACACTCATTAATTATTTTTCTTTAATTCCAAGATATTAAGGGATACATGTACTATATGAATGAATTTTGTTACAACAGCGCCACCTGCTGGTCAGTGGGGAACTAAACATCAGGTGGCGCTGTTGTAACAAAATTCATTCACAGCAGTAAAATAAGGGGCAATTTCACTGCATACAGTCAGGTTTATTATAAAAACAGTAGACATATTTTAATTAACGTATATTGGAGATATATTTCTTTTTCAGTAAAGAAAGTAAAAATGGGATTTTATATTTTTGCCTTTACATCCCCTTTAAAGAAGGACTACAGCTTAACAAAGAATTAGGCTAGAAATACAGGTACCTTATGCAATGGGACTCTGTAACAGCCCAGGGCCACCCCAGCCCTTTAGCAAGGAATACCTCTGTGCCTATAGAGAGACCCCTATAGCTCCCCATCTTCTTATCTGCTCATTCTCAACACATGCTCTGGGCTGCTGTCACTTACCTGAGCTGAGGGACTGACTCACAATAATCAGTATAATATAATACAAGGCTGATTTATATTACTGACTAGTATTTAATTAAGAATCTTGTTACATGGCAGCATAGAAACCAGTGCACTCTGCATCAGAATTGATTTATAATGAGCCTTGTAGAATCAGCTTGTATGACAGATGTAACTTCACTTACTGCTATTGGTTGGATGATTTCTCACGACCCTAAGCTTAGCTTCTAAGCAGCAGCTCAAAACCCACTACTGAGCATGTGCAGTGCCACTGACCTAGCAGGACCTAACATGGGGAGCTGCTGGGGCAACTGGCCTGGATCATTATTGCTACAGAGTAACTGAACCATTTTGGGCACAGTTAGTGCATTACATAAAAGAAACCATTGCTAGACCTATTCTTTAGTTCTCCTTTAACCCAATACAATATAAACCTCAAAGGTTAGGACATTATAGAGATACCAATCAGACCTTATAACTGTTTGATCAGCCTCTAATGAGGGGGCACCATCAGCCATTAATAAATGGCAATACTGGTCTCTAAGGGGGGACACCCCCAGCATCTGATGAGGCTACTACCTTCCTTTAGAGGCTGATGATGGTCCCCTTATTATAGTCTAATGGTGTCTCCCTCACTATAAACACTACTTTTTTCCCCTTTAATAAGAGTAATTGGTGCCGGAGAAATGAGAAAGGCTCAGAACTCATGAGATCAATCACTGTGTCTCACAAACATGAATTGTAGGCACAATATAGACATACTGTATAGTGTATCAGCCTGGCACAAGCGTGACATTCCCCACCTTTAACAATGTCCACATCTTCCAGGGGAAGCTTCCAAAGCAGTTTGTATTTACTGGATATGTCAATGACGCTCCCCGCTGTGTATCTGAAAGAGAAGGTACAAGGGCTGCATTATTACACATCACCATAAGAGGGCGCTCTCACATCTCTAATGTTTCTACACGGGAACACGCACAGGTGTTTACACTGTATCCCTTAATATCTTGGAATAAAAACAAAATAAATAATGAATGTACATTACAAAAGTGCTTAGAATAGGCCCCTCATCAGTTTTATATTCGCTTATTTTAAAGGTATGTACTTTCCTGAGAAATTAGCCAGCAAATAAATTGCTTCTGCACTTTCAAAATCCTGACAAATTGTAAACCTGGCTGTGTGTCGGACACTCCGTGCCAAGCATGGATTAAATTGATCTTAATAGTTTCCTAATGGTGATCATGAAATATAACAGATTCACTAGGTGTTTATAGTGAGAGACAATGGGGAGATACAGGACAATACTTGTACAATAAATCCACATGCAGTCAGTCGCCATTCAGCTGACAGGTTATAGTTTTATCTCTCTGTACAAACTATGAGCAAACTTAGGGATCTGTTCCTGCTGAATTGTGCTTAGTACAGGGAATACCTATGCTGCCATAGTTTTATGGGATCTCTCTGTACAGACTATGAGCAAACTTAGGGGCTGTTCCTGCTGAATTGTGCTTAGTACAGAGGAATACCTATACTGCCATAGTTTTATGGGATCTCTCTGTACAGACTATGAGCAAATTTAGGGGACTGTTCCTGCTGAATTGTGCTTAGTACAGGGAATACCTATACTGCCAAAGTTTTATGGGATCTCTCTGTACAGACTATGAGCAAATTTAGGGGACTGTTCCTGCTGAATTGTGCTTAGTACAGAGGAATACCTATACTGCCATAGTTTTATGGGATCTCTCTGTACAGACTATGAGCAAATTTAGGGGACTGTTCCTGCTGAATTGTGCTTAGTACAGGGAATACCTATACTGCCAAAGTTTTATGGGATCTCTCTGTACAGACTATGAGCAAATTTAGGGGACTGTTCCTGCTGAATTGTGCTTAGTACAGGGAAAACCTATGCTGCCATAGTTTTATGGGATCTCTCTGTACAGACTATGAGCAAATTTAGGGGACTGTTCCTGCTGAATTGTGCTTAGTACAGGGAATACCTATGCTGCCATAGTTTTATGGGATCTCTCTGTACAGACTATGAGCAAACTTAGGGGACTGTTCCTGCTGAATTGTGCTTAGTACAGGGAAAACCTATGCTGCCATAGTTTTATGGGATCTCTCTGTACAGACTATGAGCAAATTTAGGGGACTGTTCCTGCTGAATTGTGCTTAGTACAGGGAATACCTATGCTGCCATAGTTTTATGGGATCTCTCTGTACAGGCTATAAGCAAATTTAAAGGGGCTGTTCCTACTGAACACATACATACATTCCCAGCATTCTTCAGTTACACAGAGCTCCGCACATACTCACAGGCTCATAGAACTGCGCCGCAGGGACCCAGACTTTCGCTTCAGAGTGGTGCAGATCAGTAGATCAGTAAACAGGAAAAGTGAGCGTTCCTTCTTTCCTCCTACAGCTTTCTGGGGAAGCATGAGACAGACAGACATCAGACTGATACCCACAATAAAAGGGCAGGGTAAAATAGCGGTGCTTAAAGGATAAGTAAAGTAAAATAAGTGAATATAAAATTGATGAGGGGGCTATTCTAAGCACTTTTGTAATGCATATTCATTATTTATTTTGCTTTTATTCCAAGATATTAAGGGATACATTTACTGTTAATATGAATGAATTTTGTTACAACAGCGCCACCTGCTGGTCAGTTTCCCACCAGTCTGACCAGCAAGTAGTCAAGGAAGTTGTCAGGAGAAAGAAAGAGGCTGATGTTCTTCTGCTTAGGAATAAAATTATATCCCTCTCTAACATCTTTTCTAAGCAGAAGAACATCATTCATATTAACAGTACATGTATCCCTTAATATCTTGGAATAAAAACAAAAAAGTAATGAATTTACATTACAAAAGTGCTTAGAATAGCCCCCTCATCAAGCAAATGCCCTCATCAATTTTACATTCACTTATTTTAAAGGTTTACTTATCCTTTAATATTTCTGAGCTGACGAGTCCCAGACTAATAGCAGGAGCAGTTGGTTGCACCAAAAAGGAATTGTTATGCTGATGGAGTCAGTGATTCTGACATCACCAGTAATGTTGGGCCTGTCACTTGCAGCAACCAGGTAGCAACCAATCAGCAATTGTTTTTTACTGGTGTTGTGCAGTTAGAATAATGAAAGCTATATGCCAATTGGTTGAGCCAATTAAGATTCAGTAGGACATAGTTCAGTGAGTTCAATACTCTGAGCAGGGAAATACTACCAGGCTCAGTAGGGAGCAAAGGCCCGGGGTCCAGTCATGTGCCGCACATAGTTGTATGGAGGAATAGAATGTGGGAGCATAGAAAGAGTATTGCCAGGCAATCCAATTTTATATAAATAAGCTTTATTCTGGGACTCACCACATCTAAAGACACAAAACTAGACTCCATAAAGGAAGAAATCTTACCATTTCCACCACCATCTCTTGGCGCACAAATCTTCTAAAAGGAGCTTGAAGCTGCAAAGAGAAACAGGCACAATCCCTTAGCTCAAGCAAATGCCAGTGCAGTACCCCAAGTGACAGTTAGGGGGAGATCTATATCATCTATATCTATATCATCATCTTCATTTATTTTTCATATATTTATCATACACATTTTATTCTTTCTAGATATTTTCATGCTGCTTAGACCCCTTAAATACAGCTCTCTGCCATTCCCAATACATCTGGTCAGTATTGCTCTAAACCTGATTTCCATGGAAATGTTAAAGAACCAATTTTATTAAAAGAACATGAGGAGAAATAGAAGCCTATGACTAAGGACAGGAAGTGTCCGAAACACGTCACCTATTTGTCCTAATGTTCTTTTAATAAGACCAGTGACCAGTGATGACCCATTGTTTCAAAGGCAAACTGGAGTGTCCAGATGTAATCGTTTAAATGGGGGGGCACGTACATCTTCCATGCCTTCAATATGTGATTCTATCTCCTGCAGGATTCGGATGTCTCTTTCTGCTTCTTCCGCGCTACTCATGCCTCTGTTGATTCTCTCTGCGAGTTGCTTGATGTTTATTTGCGCATCTATCAGGCAGAGGTGGTCTGGGTGATCCTCAGGGGTGTGCTTTAACAGATCCTAAAGAAAATTAACATTTATTGAGTTGCCTGATTATTATGTCACATAAGTGGTG